>NC_044323.1:33446769-33749799 GCF_007399415.2 Gopherus evgoodei
TGATTGCACTGTAGAAGCTGGCTACCGATTGGTCGCTAACCATTTTGAAGTGGGAAAGTCAACCGTTGGACTCATGTTGACAGAAGTCTGCAGGGCCATTAGTCGCATCCTCTCCGAAAGACAGTGACTCTGGGCAACGTGTGACATTGTAGATGGCTTTGCACAAATGGGGTTCTCTAACTGCAGAGGGGCGATAGATGGCACGCATATTCCAGTTCTGGCACCAGACCACATAGCCACTGAGTCCATTAATTGCAAGGGGTATTTCTCAATGGTTCTCCACATGCTTGTGGATCACTGTGGGCATTTCACAGACATTAACGCAAGCTGGTCCGGAAAGGTGCATGACGTATACATCTTTCAGAACACTGGGCTGTTCAGGAAGCTGCAAGCAAGGACTTTCTTCCCGGACCAGAAGATCACCATAGGAGAAGTTGAAATGCCCATTATGACCCTGGGAGACCCCACCTACCCCTTAATGCCCTGTGTATGGCTTCATAATCAATGGCAAGTTGACAGCAGCAAGGAGTGGTTCAACAACAGGCTGAGCAAGTGCAGAATGACTGTTGAAAGCAGCAAAGAATCCTGTGGCACCTTATAGACTAACAGACGTTTTGGAGCATGAGCTTTCGTGGGTGAATACCCACTTCCTCAGATGCATGTAATGGAAATATCCAGGGGCAGGTATATATATATGCGTGCTAGCAAGCAAGCTAGAGATAACGAGGTCAGTTCAATCAGGGAGGATGAGGCCCTGTTCTAGCAGTTGAGATGTGAAAACCAAGAGAGGAGAAACTGGTTCTGTAATTGGCAAGCCATTCACAGTCTTTGTTCAATCCTGAGCTGATGGTGTCAAATTTGCAGATGAACTGAAGCTCAGCAGTTTCTCTTTGAAGTCTGGTCCTGAAGTTTTTTTGCTGCAGGATGGCCACCTTAAGGTCTGCTATAGTGTGGCCAGGGAGGTTGAAGTGCTCTCCTACAGGTTTTTGTATATTGCCATTCCTAATGTCTGATTTGTGTCCATTTATCCTTTTCCGTAGAGACTGTCCAGTTTGGCCGATGTACATAGCAGAGGGGCATTGCTGGCATATGATGGCGTATATTACATTGGTGGATGTGCAGGTGAATGAACCAGTGATCAACAGAGCCAGACGTGTACCCAGAAGCCTCCTACTGCAAGACAAACCCAAGAGAGAAACCAACAGGACTCCACTGGCCATCACATACAGCCCCCAGCTAAAACCCCTCCAACGCATCATCAAGGATCTACAACCCATCCTGGACAATGATCCCACACTTTCACAGGCCTTGGGTGGCAGGCCAATCCTTGCCCACAGACAACCTGCCAACCTGAAACATATTCTCACCAGTAACTGCACACCACACCATAATAACTCTTGCTCAGGAACCAATCCATGCAACAAACCTCGATGCCAACTCTGCCCACATATCTACACCAGCGACACCATCACAGGACCTAACCAGATCAGCCACACCATCACTGGTTCATTCACCTGCACATCCACCAATGTAATATACGCCATCATATGCCAGCAATGCCCCTCTGCTATGTACATCGGCCAAACTGGACAGTCGCTACGGAAAAGGATAAATGGACACAAATCAGACATCAGGAAAGGCAATATACAAAAATGTGTAGGAGAACACTTCAACCTCCCTGGCCACACTATAGCAGACCTTAAGGTGGCCATCCTGCAGCAAAAAAACTTCAGGACCAGACTTCAAAGAGAAACTGCTGAGCTTCAGTTCATCTGCAAATTTGACACCATCAGCTCAGGATTGAACAAAGACTGTGAATGGCTTGCCAATTACAGAACCAGTTTCTCCTCTCTTGGTTTTCACACCTCAACTGCTAGAACAGGGCCTCATCCTCCCTGATTGAACTGACCTCGTTATCTCTAGCTTGCTTGCTAGCACACATATATATACCTGCCCCTGGATATTTCCATTACATGCATCTGAGGAAGTGGGTATTCACCCACGAAAGCTCATGCTCCAAAACGTCTGTTAGTCTATAAGGTGCCACAGGATTCTTTGCTGCTTTTACTGATCCAGACTAACACGGCTACCCTCTGATAAATGACTGTTGAGTGTGCTTTTGGCCATTTAAAAGCGGGCTGGAGCTGCCTCTATGGAAGCTGGACCTGGCTGATGACAATATTCCTATGCTTATAGCCACGTGCTATATACTCCATAATATTTGTGAAGGGAAGAGTGAAAGCTTCACTCAGGGCTGGACCTCAGAGGCTTAGCACCTGGAGGCTGAATTTGAACAGCTAGAGATCAGGGCTATTAGAGAGGGGTGCAGTGTGGGACCATAAGATCATGGATGCCTTGAGGCAACAACTTGAAGCCGAAGGCCACTAATATTTGTTGCTATTCTCGGGAGTGCAGTGCTTGTAATGCTAGGAGGTGCAAACAATGCAATAAGTGGGTTTAACATAATTGTATGTTGCTTTGCAGGGCTCTTTTTGCTTTCAATTAATAGAATAAAGATTGCTTTCAAACCAACACAGTTCTTGTATTTAAAAAAAAAAACCACCAGAGGAGAGAGTCAAACACAAAAAAACATCAGCAGTGAGGGGAATGGGGTAAGGGAAGGTCCCAGGAGGAGGTAGGATCCAGGGATGGCTAAAGATTTGCATATGTCCAGGGATCATATCCAACCTTCTCCTTTGGAGTACAATGCACCAGGTACTGTACTTCAGCAGGGCCAAACTGCAGAGGGATGGGTATTGACTGCAGTGGGAGTCCGCAGAACTGGACTGTGAGGGGGAGGACTGGAATGCCGCGGGTAGACTGGAGCCATGACGTTGATAAGAGTGTGTTGGCAGTGTCTGGGGGAGCATGGGAAAGAGTTTCGGGACAGCGGCTGCAGGGGAGGGCAGGCGCGGAGATGCTCAGTTTGCAGAGCTAGTATTGCCTGGAGCGTGTCTGCCTGATGCTCTATAAACCTTTAAGATCCACTCAATGGCTTCATCCTGGTGCACCGCATTCTCTTTTCCGTCCCTCTTCTTGCTGTCCCACCACTCCTTCAATTCCTGTTTCTCAGCGGTGGAGTGCATCATAACATGGCACAGAAAGTCCTCCTTAGTTCTTCTTGGCTGCTTTCTAATTCTGCGCAGACGTTCAGATGCCAACAACAAGGAGGGGGGCTGGCCTCGCAAGGTCATCTCTGTGAAGTTTAAACACAACATTGTACAGAAGCAGTATTGTTTGCAACACAGAGAACACTGATTCAGTGATTCAAAACACAGCCACTACTCACACACCTGTCACTAACTGGCTGACCCCAGGCAAACACACGAGCCACAAGACCCCCCAAATAGTGAGTAGGCGCAGGAGCAGGGCAAATCACTCTTCCTGGACCCTGCTGTACACTGGGCACATGGATCTTGGGGAGAGCCAGCACTGTAGGGGGCAGGGGGCTGATTATCATTCCTGTCCCCACACTTTCCACAGGGTGTGATCATTATGGAAGATATCTCGCTGCTGAGGGTGAGCAGGGACTCAAAGGAGGGTCTTCTCCAAGCCTGTGCCTCCTGCCCTGGCCCCCATCTGGCTCCCCTGTGTGCAGCAATGGTCCAATCCTCCCTCTCCCTCCACCCCCCATGACAGCACAGTGGCACAGGAAAGTTACTGTTAATGGGGCAAGAAACAAAGCAGCTCTGCTGAAGAACCTGCAGCAGCGGATTGCCCAGTATCAACCCAAGAGTTTCCTGGAGATCTGAGAATGATTCCTGGGAAGTGAGGGAGTCAATCAACAGCCTGTTCTGCTGCTCAGACTACACATGCAGTGAGAGACAAGCCTGCTTTCTGCAACACTCCTGCCCTCAACAATTGGCTTCAGCACTTTCCAAAATCAAATCCACTTACCAGAAGCCTCCTCTCCTGCTTGCGCTTCACCAACATCCGAGAGCTGTGATTGGCTAGCTTCCTCCGGGATAGAAAAGAGCTCCTGGCTGCATGCATCTCTGACCTTCGAGTCATCCTCTGCCTCTGGGTCCCCCTCCCCATCCTCATCCAAGATTTCCTCCTCCTCCTGGCTCAGTCCACTCTTGACTGGCATGCAAGCCAATGAAGTAGCCACAATGGATGTGGGGTCGCCACCAAGTATTGCATCCAGCTCTTTGTAGAACCGGCAGGGAACAGCACAGGAGCGGCTGTTTGCCTCCCACGCCTGGTGGTAAGTGTTCCACAGCTCCTACACTTTGACTCTGCACTGCAGTGTGTCCCGGTCATGGCCCCTTTCTATCAGGCATTGTGAAATCTGTCCATAGGTGGTATCATTCCTATGGCTGGAGCACAGCTGGGACTGCACAGCTTCCTCTCCCCAAATGCTGATGAGGTCCAGTAGCTCGGCATTACTCCAAGCAGGGGATCACCTGGCGCATGGAGCAGGCAGACACATCTGGAAAGTGCTGAGACCACTCCAAGCATCACCGAGCAAACAGGAAGTGGACTTTCAAAATTCCAAAGGAATTTATGGAGTGGGGATGATGGCTGGTCACCTAAAGGCAGGGCAGTAGAGTTCAAACTGATGACCAGAGAGGCGAGAACAGGCATTGCTGGACACCTCCCGGAGGCCAATCGCAGCGTTGTAATTGACAAGTGTCTACACTGGCATCGCGGTGCTGAAACCCCAGCGCAGAAAGGTGTAAGCCTCTCATTGGGGTGGTTTTTCTAAAGTGCTGAACTGCACAGATTCTGTGCACTAAATGGCTTGGCAGTGTGTACACCTCTGGAGTTATAGTGCAGAAAGCTTCTTTACTGCGCAGAAACTTGCCAGTGTAGACAAGGTCTCAGACACATCCCTGAGACACAATTCCTCCCTTGCTTCCTCCTTGCTCCATGGTGGTGGTAATTTGTTGCAGCAACAAATTAGGAGGCCCTCTGCCCTGCCTTAGTTGTGCTCATCAGCAGTGAAGCACCCTCAAGCAAGTGGGAAAGACAGAATTAAAGCTCTGTCCATTCCCTGCTCCCACCAGCTTCAGAGAGTTTACTCTGTCTCACTCTGTTGTAGAGACCAGCATCCTGGTAGCTGGCCACATGCAGAGTGAGGAATATGTTGCACCATCTTCAAGGATCATGCAGTGAGCAGGAAAGCCTGCACTGCTCCCAGGAGCAATTCTGGTAGGGTCAGACTCTTGGAGACTCTAGTTGGAGACCTCACGGACTGTGTGGCCCCTAAGAACCCCCTCTGATGCACCTGACAACACAGCAAAATCTACTGATGTGCCAAGTAGGCAGGTATTCCAAGGCACCATCTAGCCTTTAGAGGCGCAGAAAAAATTAACCATAGTTTGCCTACCTGCAATTTGACAATCGTTATTAAACTAAATAAAAGGAGTGTATGGTTCACAGAAACCGATAAAAAAACATGGGGCCAGATCTCAGGCCTGCCAAATCTCTTTTGTACCACTCTGACAGCACAAAGGAGAATTAAAGTGTCCCAAGTGGACAGCTGGGAATTATTCTGGCTTGGGGGAACCGGGAAACTCCAATGTAACGTAAGTGCTATGCCAGATATGGGGGCATTTCAGGGGGAATGCTGAGGTTGGAACAACTGTGGCTGAACTATTCTGTGCACAAGTGACTCTGCTGACGTATCAGCCTCTAGCCAAAGTCAGTGCAACTTAGAGTGGCCCTGAAACTGGTCTAAGTTGTGCCAGCCTCAAGAATTGAGGGGCGTGGAAAAGTGGCAAAAAGGCACCTTTGTGCTCCCTTCCCCCAGCAAGGTGTGCTGAGTGCTGTTCTGCTTCCCCTCAGGGTCTGGTCCATAGTGCAGACAAAAACGCTCCCACATATGACATGGTTTCAGGGAGTTCTCTCCTTTACACTCAAGCGTGCTCTCTTGCTTTAACTCCTGAACACATTTGCAAGGGAAGACGATCTTGGTTTCTTATAAGACAATCTGATGCTTATTTTTTGGCTTTGTAATCTCTTTGTGATTTCATAATTATCTCCACAACAACCACCTGTGGAGTCCCAACAAGACTGTGATTTCAGATGAGGCAGCAGGAGTAGACTCAGGCTCAAGAAAAAAAAATCAGATTTTTCTGCAACACCACAAAAATTTATTGGGATGCAGGAAAAAATGCTGCTACTTTGAATGTGGTGAACCTGGGAAAGAAACCCACAATTTTGCAGTGTCCTAGTGGCCACCAAGTTGTAGCTGCCCTACTGAGTTCAGAAGCTGCAAGGAGGGTTTTTGAAGTTTTAAAACATTTGGGTTTCATTTTTAAAGACTTATTGGAGTATTGTCAAATTTGTAAATGCCTGGACAGTGCTGCATTGGAAAGTGGGAGCAGAGTGTCTGGGCTGTGGAACATATTAATCATGGAACACTCCACATCACAAGATACTTTGAAAAACCTACCGTATAAACTCGTTCATAAGCCAAATATTTTTGGTAAAAATGTGATGCATCAAAGAGCGGGGGCGGCTTATGAACATGTCTATATCAAAATTTGATGATTTTAAACTCTATGGAATCACTGAATTGAATATCTAATATATTGTTGTTTTGTTTACTTGGAGTGTCTTCAGGCATTGCATGCCACTTCCCGCAGCTCCCATTGGCTGGGAATGGCAAACCACGGCCACAGAGAGCTGAGGGGCTCCATGCCTGCAGATACTCCAAGCAAACAAAATGTCTCAACCCGCCAGCGGCTTACCGTGATAGGCTGGGAGCCAAAATTTTCCAGCCCCTGAAATATAGGTGTCATAACATTTTTCCCAGATCTGGACCTTAGCGTCCAAAATATGGGTGTTAGCATGAAAACCTCCAAGCTTAGTTACCAGCTTGGACCTGGTAAAGCTGCCACCACCCAAAAAATTAGAGTGTTTTGGGGCACTCTGGTCCCCCCAACAATCTTCCCTGGGGACCCCAAGACCCAAATTCCTTGAGTCTTACAACAAAGGGGAATAAACCATTTCCCCCCCCCCTTCTCCCTTCCAGGTGTTCCCTCCCTGGGTTCCTGGAGAGATACACAGAAGCAAGCTCCGTGAATCTAAACAGAGGGACTCCACCTCCCTATTTCCAGTCCTGGAAACAGAAGTACCGAGAGGTCTAATCCCCTCCCCCCACCCTTCACCCAGAGGGTATGCAAAGTCAGGCTTTGTAAATCTAACACAAAGAGATTTTCCCCCTGACTTCTTCCTCCCACCAATTCCCTGGTGAGCTGCAGACTCAATTCCCTGGAGTCCCCACTAAAGAAAAAAAACTCCAACAGGTCTTAAAAAGAAAGCTTTATATAAAAAGAAAGAAAAGGACATAAAAATGGTCTCTCTGTAGTAAGGTGACAAATACAGGGTCAATTGCTTAAAAGAAATATGAATAAACAGCCTTATTAAAAAAGAATACAATTCAAAACACTCCAGCAACTACACACATGTAAATACAAAAAACAAACAAACAATATAAACCTACTGTCTATCTCTTTGTATTCATACCCAAAACTTCCCTCCACTCAGATTTGAAAAAGTCTTGTTTCCTGATTGGTCCTCTGGTCAGGTGTTTCAGGTTACTCCTTTCCAGGTGAAAGAGACATTAACCCTTCGCTATCTGTTTATGACAATAGGGTCGGCTTATGAAAGGCTCATACAGTTTTTGCTATTTTTACCTAACCATCTTGGGGAGTTGGCTTATAAACAAACTGGCTAATGAATGAGTACAGTCAGCAAGACTACTAGACTGTAAGCTCTTCAACGCAGGGACTGACTTTTTTGACTCTTGGTTGTACAGTGCCTAGCCCAATGGTTCCCTGGCCTCTAGCTGCTACTGCAATACAAATAATATCTCAAGATATGAGCTTGCAAATTATCCTACACAGTTGATCCCTTTCAATCGCTTCTTCCTGTTGCTTCGTAGAGCAAGATGGGGGGAGAAGTTAGGAAGACTGGAATTACTATCTCAGATCAGACTAGTGGTCCATCTGGTCCATTATGCTCACTTTTTTGTTGTTGCTCTTCATTTCTGGTACTTGGTCACTTGCAGTGTGTACCACAGCACCATGAATTTGGACTTCATCATCCTAAGAGAGTGGTACTAAGCTCACTGCTGAATTTGTGTCCCTGCAGAACAGAGCATTCCACTATCTACTAATTAAAAGGCTGGTTAATATTTTATGGTGCTCTCCAATGTGTTCACAAGATGCTAGCCAGAGAAGAAAAAGATTTAACTTTTTTAATCTAAAGGGGTTTGACTAAATACATACTGTTCATCAGGCAATAAAAGCACTTATTTCTCTTACCAAATAAAACTATTTGAAGTTAACTTTTCAGTTTCTCTGTAAAGTCTTCTTCATTTCATTTCATTTAAATTGTCTACATATTACATTGCTTACTGAAAATGCCTGCAAAGTTAGTGATAAAATTTTTATCAGGCTGCAAGAATAGGAAAAACGTGCACTATCCGTGTATCTGTGTCACCACTATGTTGACTTACCGATGTAGGAGAAATAATTCAAATATTTTACATTTGAAGGGGAGTTTTACGCCCAAAAACACTCTTTTTTAAAAAGTTCTTTCCTGAGTAAGGCTTGTACTGAATGAATCTGAGGCCTGAAATTTGCAAGATGGACACATTCGAGTGAGATATAGAAAAGAAGAACTCTGACTGAAAGAAGGTCTTAAGGAATGAGCCACCAAAAAACAAAACAAAGGGGGATGGAAGGTTAAAAATCTGACAGAGACTAAAGGCAGGCAGAATATCTGTCAGTAGGATTAAAAGACTGAAAAGTGAAGAGAAGAGGCAAGATCCCCAAAGAAAGTAGTACAGAGCTAGTCTGTGACACCGTGTGCTTATATAGTTTTGAATTTGTTGGCACAAGGCAGATAAGAGGGGTGCAGAGTGGGCAGGGTCTCAAGGAGTCTGACTTAGCCAGAGGTCTTCCTAGAAGCTCCCAGGTAGCACATGCTTGCAACACGACTCTTGAAAAAGGTGCAACATATTCCTCTCCGATGTATGGCCAACTACAGTACTAGCATGCTGGCTTGTGTAGAGGGAAGGGGTGCAGCCATCACTTCCTCTCTCTCTCCCATTTTTAGGCACCTAGCAACCATGGGGCAGATCCTTGGCTGGTGTAAACGGTCATAGTTCCACCGACGTCAATGGAGCTATGACAATTCACACCAGCTGAAGAATTGCCCCCATGAGTTTCCTGGTAACAAACAGGGACTACACTTCCTGCCAGGAATCTGGTTTCATCTTGCCCAGGGTGCAAGAACAGGAGAAAACTCCTTGCACCCTCCCTCAGCTTTCACACATGCCCTGGGGCAACCCAGAATCTGACCCATGGTATTGTGTTCCTCTCAATGAGAGTTCTCTGAATGTAGTGAATGTGGAATATTGGAGCAGGGATCTGCCATGTGGATCTGTAATGGGAATTTTATCTTGAAATTCAAAATTAAATCTTTTGTCAATATTGTGTATTCTAAGAGTGATTAAAACATATTCTGTATAATTCTAATCCACTTAATTTATTAAGATAGTGTGAAAAATGAAAACACTCAAAACTTCATATCTGCAAGAAATAAGGGAGTAAGTTTCATGGTTTGCTTGTTTTTATCTACATCAATAAGTAATAGCACAGCTTCCATAAATGAAGTGAAACAAATGGATTCAATTTACAAATCTAGTACTGTATATACTCGTCCATAAGCCAAATTTTTGTATATAAAAGGGAAGCACGTGAGAAAGGGGTCGGCTTATGAACGGGTATAGAGAGGGAGAGGTGGGACACAGCCAGCAGAGGGAGCAAGGAGAGGCAGCCACATACAGGGAGCAAGAAAAGGCAGCATAGCCAGCAGGGAAGAGATGGGGCCAGAGTCTCTCTGCTTTTGGCCATGCTGCTCCCCTGCCCTGCCCCCACCAGCCTCCAAAGCAGCTGCAGCTCTGGGGCTGGCTGGCTGCAGCTGTGCCGCTCGGCCCCGCCCCCCAGAGCAGGCTGTGGCCTCGCTGCCTGGCCTACCAGAGCACACTGCAGTCATGCTCCCCAGTCTGGCCCACCGAAGAAGGCTGCAGCTGTGCTGCCCAGCCTGCTGGAGCAGCTCCAGCCAGGCCAAAGACATCCTCCACTGGCCCTCCCCAGATAAGGTGGGAAGGGATGGGATGGGATGGGGAAAGTGTGGGTGTCCCGGGCTAGGGGTGGGGTCATGTGGAGGGTGGTCACAGGGGTTACTCCCCTGACCTCCAGCTTCTCCCCCACAAAACATTTCCCCACCATTTGCTGTCCCAGCCCATCAAGGTAAGCAGCTGATGTGCTGGGACACTTTGCTTAGGTTTACTCCATGCCTGCAGACGCTCGAGGTAAACAAACCATCTTAGCCACCAGCAGCTTATCCTGATGGCCCGGGAACCAAAGTTTGCTGACCTCTGAATTATAGGGTCAGCTTATGAATGGGTTATAAAAATTTTCCATTTTTACTTATCCATCTTGGTGGTGGGGGGTCAGCTTATAAATGAACCGGCTTATGATCGAGTATATACGGTAACTGTAGAATGACCAGTAAAATTTTCAACAAAATTCATTCTACTTTTTCAGAAAATATGATTAAATAACTAATGTGCAATCTAAAATTATTACAGTGCAATGTGTCTTGGAAACATGGGGTTGGGTGCCACTCTAAACAGCATCGCCGCTGTTCACATACAATACTTGCTCAGTGCCACCAGAAGCAAGTCTTTTTTCTTTAAAGTGTTTAACAGGAAGACGTGGTCTACCAAGCACATCACATGACCTAAACATTCCTGTTTGTAATCAGAAAACATCTAACAGGAAGCACTAACATGTTCTTAAGCAAGATTACCATCTCTGCATCTCCAGTCTTGTCTCAGCTGAGTTGATGGCATTTAAAATAGACTGAAAACTGGATGAAGGACTGTATACAAAGAAGAATGATAAATGGCAAGGTATCATGTTTGGGGAAGATGTCTAGTGGGCTGCTGCAGGGATAAGTATTAGGACCAGTTATATTTAAGTTTTCCTAATGATCTGGAAGAAAAGATCCAAAACCAGACCATTAATTAAATGCAAATAATTATTATTATTACTAAGCTGCAAAGTGTGCAAATCATAAGGATAATGAAAAGTTATAGACTGACCAGGATAATAACAATGTAAATTTAAGCCTGAAAAATACAAACGGATATATCTTGGGATAAGTCATCTGGAACAGACTGAGTGGAAGGATATACTGTATTTAGAGAACATTAATGCCAAAAAATACAGAGAAGCAACGGGGGTGAACTGAATACATGATGTAGTTGCAAAAATGCTAATACAGACTTCAACTGTGGAGAGTGAGTTTCTCAGTGCTGGGAGTGGGGACTCTCTCTATAGATGACACTGGGAATATTAGGCAGATCATTACAAAATAAAAGTCTAAAAATAAGAAATAATTTATTTTTAAAAAATCAAAATAATATACCATATTCTCCAGTCATCGTGCACACGCAGCTCCTTCTTTGTGTGTGGGGTGTGAGAGAGAGGCTACAGGAATGAGTCCATGGAAAGTACATGGAGACAATCCAGATGACAACTAATGGGATTATAATTGTCTGCAAGTATTCAAAGGGCATAAAAAGGAAAGAGATTGTGTGAATAACCCAAGGGTGCATAATGATGACAGGAGAAATGAGATGACACTGCGCAATGGAAAGTTTTGATGATCATCAATATATTTTCCAAACATAGGGCTAGTTCATAGAATATTAAGGTTGGAAGGGACCTCAGGAGGTCATATAGTCCAGACCCTTGCCCAAAGCAGGACCAAATCCCAGACAGATTTTTATCCCAGTTCCCTAAATGGCCTCCTCAAGGATTTAACTCACAACCCTGGGTTTAGCAGGCCAATGCTCAAACCACTGAGCTATCCCTCCCCCTCAGGGGACCCTTTGGGCACAGATTTCACCCCTCCCATGGCAGAATCAGCCAACTCTATGCAGTTTTCTCCCCATTCCTAGGACATCATGGAGGGCCTTTTGTGCAGGTGGGATCCATGGGCAGAGAGGCACTGGGTGGGCTAGAAATAGAGGCAATAGTGTTGGGCAGCAGTGGTGTTAGGGGGGGGGACGGATGTTGTCCCACCTCTAGCCTCATGGAGCTTACCTGAAATAGATTCAGCATTATCTGTATTATCCAGGGGCCAATCTGTGGCAAAAACCAACCCACAAGGAGACTTCCTTAAGCAAACTACAGTCTGGAGAAGGGGAAAGGGGAAGTGCTTCTCAACTGTGTTGTGATGGGGGCAGGGACTCACTTTCAATTTGTGTTGGTGGTCCATTCACATATCTGCACATCTTTAGGATGTCTTGCTAGACAGTACACAGCCCTTGAGAAGGCTATGCATTGGAATGGGGATGTACAAAATGCCCTATCAAGTCTTTTCCATATCTAATATCTGGGATTCTCTTACTAAGTGACAAATAAATAAAATACTGTTTAGTCAAGGGAGTTGGAAGAAAACATAGCAGAAGCAAACAGGCAGCACAGGAGCATGTGGGTGGCTCGGGGGCGGGGGCAGGGACATTGGCTGCTCAAACATCTCTAGCCATATACGAGATGGGTGCAATAGAATAACAAACTCTGGCAAATAAAACAAAACAAGCGAGGAAAGAAAATGCATGAGTTAACAATTACAATCCTATTCTAGAAATCAATGGTTCGCCCTCATCTAGGATACTGTGCTATTCACCCCATCTCAAAGAGCACATTGCAGAACTAGAGGTGATTCAGAGAAGGATGACAAGAATGATTAGGGATGTGGAAACACATTCATGTGAAGTCAGCTTGAAAAGATTGGGACTGTTTTCCATAGACAGGAGATAAATGGGGGTATGTCGACATCGCAATCACAGAGTGTGACTGCAGTTTGTGTAGATATCCCCAAGCTAGCTTTCATCTAGCTAGCTTGGTTACCGGTAGTCATGAAGCCGCAGCAGCATAGGCATCAGTGTGGGCTAGCCACATGCGTGATTACTCGGAGTTCTAGGTGGGTTAATACAGCCTATGCTGAATTGTGCACCACCCCAGTTTCAGTGCTGTGGTGCTCAAGGTAGCTAGACTAAAGCTAGTTTGGGTATGTCTACATGAACTGCAACCACACCCTATGACTGCAGTGTAGAGATAGCCTAAGAAAGAACATGATGAAAATGCATTTAATTATGAATGGGCTAGAGAAGGTAGATTGGGGTTATCTATGTCATAAGTAGGACCCTACCAAATTCACAGCCATGAAAAAGGTGTCACGGACCTTGAAATCTGGTCTCCCCTCTGAAATCTGATGTTTTGTATGCTTTTACCCTATACTATACAGATTTCAGAGGGGAGACCAGCATTTCTCAAATTGGGGGCCTTCACCCAAAAGGGAGTTGCGGGGGGGAGTCACAAGATTATTGGGGGTGGGTCATAGTATGCAATTCCCTTTTGGGTCAGGATCCCTACAACTACAACAACATGAAATTTCAGATCTAAATAGCTGAAATCATGAAATTTATTATTTTTAAAACCCTACGACCATGAAATTGATCAAAATGGACTGTGAATTTGGTAGGGCCCTAGTCATAAGACAAAAGCAAGGGAACAGCCAATACAGCTTAAAAGATGAAAAATTCAGAACTGATAAAAGGAAATACATTTTCACACACCACCACCTAATTACACTGTGGATCTCATGGCCACAGGAGGCCATTCACTCCAAGAACTTAGCCAGATTCAAAGAGGGGTTGGACATTTATATGGCCAGCAAGAGTTATAATAGTTAATGCAATCAAACCTTGAAACAGATTTGAAACTTCATGGTTCAGGTGTTGATCCAAACTAACTATTAGAAATTAATGTGAGATCTTCAAAGGGGCAGATTATCTCAAACAGTGGTCCTAACCAGATGATTCAGAGACAGGATACTGGTCTAGTTAGACAACCATGTCTGTTCCATTGTGGTCATGCCTACGTTCCTAACAGTGATACAATAGATGAGAAGTGTTTAGGAAAGTTCTGTGGGTAAAACTGATTTCAGCTACACATCTATGCGCACCATGTCTGAAGGTCCTAGCCAACTGTCTTTTGAACCAGGATCTCTCAACTGCACAGAGCTTTAGTCCTAGAATGTCATTCTCTATGGAGGGGAGCATTCAAAAGGACTGTAGTTTTGCAAAATTCACCACAGAAGAGGATGGTAGCAGCTCAGTTAAATCCCAGCTAAAGAAGCTAAAGTTTTAGAGTGATAGCACTGATGGCATCAGCCTCCACTGTACCAGTCTTTCAAGATCATGAGTTCTCAATCAGAGGGTCATAACCAGGTCTGATGATTGGGTGTCATAATCCCCTGTCTCTTTCTTTATGTCTAACAGCATGGGGGACCCTGGAACTCTTTTCCCTTGTAACATGGGGTCATGGTATGGAAAAAGATTGAAAACCATAGTTGTAGATTGCCAAGATGACTAGCTTCCAGCATTGCTATTTCCTTAACATTCATAGCACAGCATTCTCCAAGAAAATGGCTGCACACACAGTTAATGCTGAAAACAGTCACCTAGCCTATTCTTTTAGGAAGTATGGAGTACCAGTGACTCTTGCATTAGCCACAGCCTGGAAAAAAAAAAACAGAACTACATATTTTTCTTGGGGAGCTGGGGAACATTTCATAACACTGTTCATGACAGATGGGAAGCCAAAATATTAGAGTAGTTGCATTGTTTGTGGTACAAGTTGCAAAGTAGACACTAGCTAGGGTAGTTTAAGAGCAAGTTTAAAAATGCTTCCAGTTACTGGACTTAAAAAAAATCAAAATGACATATCAAAAGAGTGATGTGGAAGAGTTTTCTTAAGCAGATTTGTGGCACTACAGCTTCCTCAACTGACTACCTCTGAGTAGAAAATTTGACAATGTTTCCATTTAGCATTGTTTAGGTCAGTGATACTCAAACTGTGTGGCTCTTCAGTATGTCTACTGTGGCTCTTTGCAGCACATGATATTAAAACACTGAGATTTAATTATTAAGCAGTCTAAGTTATGAACCAATCAGGATGCTTTTAATATGTTATTAACCAATTGTAGCTCATAAAATAATATTTGTTCAGTGTGACGGAATCCCCGGGGTGCAATCTGGAACTGGGATACTGCTGGGCCCCCTTAGCTCTCCAGCCTGGGTTATATCTCACAATGCTTTGCTAGTGACATGCAGCAAATCCCGCCAGGCACTATCATCATTCAGCACAACAGCATATGCAACCCCACACCCGGCTAGATTGCATGAATGCTCCCAGAGACACTCACGAACCACGTGGAGAAAGCACCAGTCAATTCCCCACAGCTCCCCAGCCTTACACAACAGAGTTGTATCATCTTGCCCTGGTGGGAAGCCTGACCAGTGTAAGTTTATTACCCAGTCTGCCCCTCCCTCAATGTGGAGAGGACATGCACTAGCCTTTGTAACTGAGCTAAGATTTCCCAAGCACTTCAAGCAGAACCCACTGTTTTAGGTAAAATATAAAACAGGTTTATTAACTACAAAAAGATGGATTTTAAGTGATTATAGGAGATAGGCATAAAAGGTCAGAGATAGTTACCAAACAAAAGATAAGGTTTAAGATTTAGATTGCGCACTTATTACACTAGGCAGTATTTAGATCAAGCAATTTTCTCATGCCACTGGATGTTACAGTTTGTAATACACAGGTTTCTCGCTTAAACCTGGGACCAGTCTTCTCAGTTGAAGTTCTTTGTCTTCTCAGCATCCTTGGTGCTTCCCGCATAGGTGAGGGAGCAGAAAGGCCAAAGCATGATGCCACCATCATGTGCCTAGAAGACACTTGCCCAGACATGTCTTGGTGGGCTTTGGTGAGTCACAGGGTTGAGAAATCCTCCTGGTGGTCTTGTGCAACTGAGTTATAGAGCTGAGCAGTCCCCATTGTGTGCTGCTTGCACAACTCTATTTGAATTGTAAATTCCTTGGTTAAAATTCCCCTGCAGATTAATGGTCGATTAATACCCTCCTGGGAACAGTTAGCAGTAGAGACTCTCAAACATACAACATATTTCAGTAGCAACCATACAGCAAAGTCTCAATTTCATGCACACTAATGATAGACATATTTGGACAGAACAAATGGGTTTCAGCAGATCATGACCTTTCATATATATTATATGGCGTGCTTTGTATGAAATATCACAACCATATATGAATGATGAATATGGGGTTTGCAGGGTGCTATTTTGAGCTACATTGTGTCACAGTCATTTTGCTCTGAGAAAAAAAAAATTACCCTGTCATACTGTTAAAACATAAATACATAGTATTATAGTAAATAAAACAAACTCACACTACTGTGACTTTTTTAGGTAATGTTGATCACTAATTTGGCTCCTGAACCACTGAGGTCTGAAGATTACTAGTTTAGATCAACATATGCTATGAATAAGGCTAAGATTTAATCATGAGTATTCAAGAATTCATGGCCTGTGACCTGTCCAAGACTTACTATATAAATACCCCTGACTAAAACTTAGCAGCTCCTGGGGCCCCAGGACACCGCTGCTGTGGGGGGCCCCAGGACACCGCCGCTGTGGGGACGTGCAGGCCAACAGCTAGCCCCTGCACTGGCCATGGGGGCTGACTGCCCTTAGCCACCCCTGCTCTGAGGCACCAGGGACCGCTGCTCAGGCGCTCCCCAGGGCCAGCTACCCCAGGACTGCTGCTTGGGTGGTTCCCAGGGCCAGCTGTCCAAACAGCGGCTGGCGCAGCTGGCCCCAGGACAGTCCCCAGGACCACTTCTCGGGCGCTCCGAAGTGCTGCCCCTGGGACCGCTGATCAGGCACACCACAGGGCCAGCCACCCCGGCGCCACATGAGCTGTAGCCAGTGCAGCTGGCCCTGGGGCTACTCCAGCAATGCCCAGTGCTGCTGGCCACAGGGCCCCCAAGCAGCTGGTCCCAGGGCCAACTGCTCTGGCGGCCCTGGGATCAACCACACCAGCCACTGCAGCTGCGAAAGTCACGGATTCCGTGACCTCCATGACAGAATCGCAGCCTTAGCTATGAATAAGCTTGCTGTATATTGCTTCAGAGACCATTTGGATCACAATTCTTCATGAACATTGCAGGGAAGATTTTGACTAACGTCCTGTAGGCCTGTGTCATCTCAATACTCAGGAGATGACCCCAGCATGGGGGAATGCTTCATAATCAAGTCTACAGCTTGTACCCTGCTGTCTACTCCGTAATTACACACCCAGAAACAAACAAAGCATCAAGAGAAGAGCATCAGAAATGCCCATGGATTCTACCCCTATAGCACAGAAACTGGGTATGCAATTTTGCTTCTGTATTTGGGCGCCCAGAGCGACTGACGAGGACAAAGGACTATTTAAATGGTTTCCCACAGAAGCTGAAGCCTGCAAAGTGGCTATAGCCAGAAGATGGGAAAGGTTGGAAGAAACCCTAACCACTGCCAGGAAGCATAGGGAGTAGGTCTGGGTGGTGAATAGAGCGGAATATTTCAGCTGCAGTGGATGGCCTCTCCTTGGTGTAATCTGGAGCCCAGGAGTCAGAGAGTGACCAGGGTCTGCCGTCTACCTGGAGCTGGCAACCAGAAAGCTCCTGAGACAAGGGGAGACCACAAAGCTGTGGTACTGTCTGAACCTGGTGAAGGCTAAGGGAGTAACTTGTGTTGTTTAAAAACTTTGCTTTGGATTCTCTTGCTGATGTTCAGAAGGGGAGAATTTCTGAAGTGTTGTGCTACATCAAAGCACAACATCACTTAGCGAAAGAGGGGAAAGTAAGGTACAGGGCACCTGAGGAGTGTCTATGGATGAAGACTTGTTTACAGAACCCCTTTTACACAGTAATATCTCCACCTAGGATCAATTTTAGTGTGGATTTCAGCTTCAGAAAAGCACACAATTTTTCCTGCGTGTCACTAACAGCCTAGATCACCTTATTTCTACCTTGTAATTGAATTCTCTCTCAAACTGATTATATGCCCACAAGCATAGCGTGGCAAGGCACCTTCTCAGTTTCCCCAGTCTCTGCTGCTTTTAGCCCTGGTGAGACAGGCTCAGGTAATGCAGTCCCCCTTGTGACACAAGGGAAGTTTGCTCCCCGTATCTCCACTAGTCCTGGCTAGCGATTTCTTACCCCCTTGTGGGAGAAAGTACTGCCTCTCCTCCTGGAAGGTCTCGCTGTTTTTCCTACTCCTGACAGCAGGGCTTCTTCTCTCTCTACTCTCCCCCCCTTCCTTACACAGGGAAGGGTTTAAAAAGGTCTCAGGCAGCCCCAAGTTGGAATCAGCTGGTCCCAATTAACCTCAGGTAGCTCCCCCCTCAGCTGATTCTAATTTGCTACCTTGGTAACCTTTCACAGCTGAACCTGATTGACCTGTGGTTGCCTCTCAGTTGATAAGGAGGAGGGCCTTTTAACCTTCTGGTACTGATTCCTAACCCTCCCTTGCAGCTGTCTGTCCTGAGTTTATCACAATAGGGTGTGAGTGAGTGGAGAATTGTGTTTTGGTATTATTTTACAACAAGTGGAAATGACTACAGAAGGCGCAAGACAGTGTAGAATTAAACTCAGAATCATTAGGGTCCTTGCCCCCGCCCCAAAACTCAAAATAGTGAAGGATTGATAGCAGTCAGTAAATAACCTGCGATACTGAATTTCTTCACACATTTTTCCTCAGTGTTTTTAGGTACTTCATAGTTTAGTGTTGACTAAAACTTGTTGTGTTACTTGTGTTCCCTCTAAGTTCCCATCTCTTACTGCGCACCCTCAGGATCTTCTGGTGGAGAGACCATGCTGTATGCCTGCCACAAAGATCTGAAGAGTTATCACAGTTCCGATTTGTTGACAAATATTAGCGGATTACCCAAATAGTAGGGAAAGAGAGGAGAGGGATTGGGGAGGGAGAGAGAGAGAATGAGGAGAGGAATCTGGGGACCAGCAAGAGATAAAGAGGATGGTGAAAAACTAAAAAGAGAACAGAGACACACAGATTGTAAACCAGGGGTGTCCAACGCAGTGCCCGCGGGCACCATGGCGCCTGCAGGGGCATCTAAATGTGCCCGCGTCCTGGCTGGCGTTGGAACAGCCACCGAAATGCCACAGAATTTCTGTGGCATTTCAGCGGCGACGCCTCTCGATGACGCCGCTTGCCTCTGACAAGCAACATCATCGAGAGGAGTCACCGCCGCAATGCCGCAGAAATTCGGCAGCATTTCGGCGGATGCTTCACCACCGCCATGGTCCTTCGTCTGGCGCCTGCCAGACGAAAAAGTTGGGGATCACTGAACTATCCTCACCACCAGGAAAATGAGGTACTGAATGGCTATGGGGGGACTGAGTCAATGGCTGCTAAGGGAGCTGTGCTGCTGTGGGGAAACATGGAGTCATTACAAAGGGACATCTCATCCAAAGGAATATCTGCATAATTGTGCTTGGGTTGCAGGCTACGCACCCTCTGCAGAGCTGCAAACTGCTCTGGGGAGTGTGTAGAAGAAATTTTGAGGAGGATCACATGGCTTTTCCTACAGAATTTTTCCCTTCATGCCTCCCCCATCCTCCTTCTAGATAGAGAGGAATGGAATGATTGTTCTGGAAAGAGCCAAAGGTTATGTGGTGGTGGAAGGGCGGCTATTAGAGACACATCGGAAGGGCTCTGCCCAAGCTTATATAAAGACACGATCCACACCACTGAAAGTGGGGTTAAAAATGCCTTTAGCTTTGGTGCTGAGTCCATCCTTACAACTGACCTATCCTAAACCCACTGACTCTTCTACTTGTGCTGTACTACTGCTAGCTTCTTAGGATTACTAGCCTCCCTTCTGGCAGAAAACTACAAAACCAAACTGCAGCTGCTTCAGTTATGGGTGTGTTCCACTTCCACACCCATTTGTAGTGCACACCTTTACTTGTTTACAATGACGGCTTATCTCCACAATCATTTTCCCCCCTGATCCCTGGCCTCCCAGATACCAAACTTGGTCAAAAAACACAGCTGAAGGGGAGAAAAACCCTCTATTCTGATAGACTACATAGATTTCAGAAACGGACCTAACTCTTACCTCAAGTGAAAAACCCGTTTGTTTGTTTTACCTTGCAGTCAAACTGACAGTAACTACATCAGCATTCAGAAAGAGTCTTCTAGCCAATGCTGCTGATGCACCCTTATTGTTTCTGTGTTGTGATAGAATTCTAACAACAGCGAAGGAGGGAATGTGGAGAGAAGCTAATAATTTAAAAAACATCTGTTCTGCTTTCCAGGTACACAGAAGCACAGTAGGAAAGTAAAATACTTTTCCAAATGGACAACCTACCCTAAATTCTCAATTACTCAGAGACAATCTTCACTTCTTGATATATTTGCTTTCCACAACAAACTCTGTGTAACTTTTCATGCATGATGTACCCAAATACTTGGATGCTAATATCTAAACTGTATTCTTAAATTTATTCACCTAAATTTGGGTTATTGCTGATTTTGTTTTTAAAGTCATAAAATGCATATAGTGCTTACTTTGTATTTTTGGATAATCTAAGCACTATACCCAGATATACAAACACTCTTTTCTCAATCTATGTATTATATAATTTTTTAACATTCACGTTAATAAAATTTTTAAATCTGCTCTGGCACTGCCTAGCTGCTAAGGAAACAACACTCTCATCCTTCTGTAATTAGAAAATTTTATGAACACTGTTCTAACACTCACCACTCTTGTTCGTATCTTGATCTCCAGCAAGTCTACTTCACTCCATACCCCCTTTATTCCAAAGAGCATCTCTCAGGCTTCTATATGCCACATGCCCTGCCTCTCTTCCTTGAAATCTCCCCTCATTACCCACCCTTTTCCATAGTCCTTCACACTATGATCCTTCAGTTAATTCTCTTTAAGTATTCACATTTTTTTACAAGAAAAATAGGTGCTAATAGGATCTGTACCACCCAAGAAAGTGCACAAGCTTCTTATCTTTGCCCTCCCTCCATCCCACTAGTCTTTTTATCTTGCCCAGAGTCCTCTCGTCATGATCTGGAAGCTATTAGTCATGATCAGTTTTTACTGGAAGCTATGCAAGGGAGGAATTGTATTTTTACTCACCGTGAGAAGCAGCCTGCAAACCCATGTGCTATATTCAGCTGTTAACTAATAATCACTTTGAGTCAGAAAGTACTAGAGGTCAAAAACACTACTTTAAATAGATGGGGTTGCATTCAACCTTGCTCTATGCACAGCATAAAACAGGTGCAGGGTAACAACTGAAAGTCTGCTCACACCAGAACCCTGCAGTGTCTGCAACCTCTTCTCCACCAGAGGGACTTGTAGGGGCTGTGCTGGCTGGAGATGACCAGGAAAAACAGATACAGTATGTGCACCTCTGGGGATATGATAAGCCTCTAGCTCCTGGCAATGCATCTTACTGAAGCGTGAGACTCTCCCAGGTTCAAAAATAACTTTGTACCTTTGTCTCCTCTAATATAACTAAAAAAAAAAATGTAAAAGTTGCACAAGAATTTTGTATTTGTGATAGCTGCTTGCTTATTAGCACTGGAGGCCATTATTCACAGGTCAGATACAGGACAAGCACCCAGAGGAGCTTCATGCAGGTCTGCTAATGTTCCCTCCAGGGCCTGGTGGGTGCAGAACTCTAGGGACGGAGAGTAGCTCAGTCCATATGTAGTCAGCCATCAACCTTGTTTTTGAGGGTAGCAAAGAGGGTACTAATTTTGGCGAAGGCTTTTTGCAATGTGGGGCCCTGGGAACTGAACTGAGTCCACCAAAATAACTTCACTGAACTGCCATGAGGTTGGTAAACTTTCAGTGGCTACTGATGTGGGCTGGGCTTTTACAAGCAATCCAGAGGTGGAAGGCTCTGAGCTCCATTACCAGTCTTCTGTCCCCTGCCATCAGATGGATTCACTAGTTATCTAATTTTAGAATTCTGGACTGAGGAGACTCCTTGTTTCCTGGAGTCTATGAATAAAGGTACTTGTTGGGGGATGGGGCAAAGCGCTAGAAGTCACATCTTCCATTCCCTAAGTTACCTTGATAATGCTCCTCAGTGGAAGTCAGGCAAAGCCTGCACCGGGCCTTCTGCTCTAGCTGCTTTCTCACCACCATGGACTAGCAATGCGGCTAACGTCAGATTTACCCCACCTTCTGTAGCCTCTCCCTGCCAGGCACAAGATGATAAAGTGTCCACTGACGTCCTAGTTTATCACTGCAATTATCTGAGGACAACAGAGAACTTTCTGTTGTCGGGGACGTGAGGGACAGTGGCAACAGATGCATGGCATGTATTAATACTTATTCATATTTTCCATGCAGCATCCATCACTTTAATAGTAACAGTCATGAGAACGTAACCACATTCATAGTGTGAGTGAAAAAACACTTCGGAGAAGAAGCCTCTGCAAGAAGCATCCCTGCCTGTTGAGTGGTGGGGATGCTAACATTTCTGAACAGTAACTGGAAAAACATTTTAGCTGCAAATATTTTGACTGCCCTCTCCCTTCCCAGGGCCATCACTCCTCTGTCTATAAATCCCTTCTCCCCACTACGTTGATGTGCTCTGAAAAGTTTGCTCAGTGGCCTTCAAATCCCTTTTCGGTCTCTTCTCCATACCAAATGGCTGTTCCTTCAACCTCGCTCTTCAATGGCTAGTGAGTGCTCACTCCCCTGAAGCAGCCATCTCTGGGGGACTTCCAGGTTTGCCCATGGTCTCCCTTGATCAAATGATCAATAAGTTACCCTTTGAGGACCTACATATCAGATTCCATTGCCCTGCACCTGGTGCAGTCATTTACACCAGTGCAAAGTGAGTTTGAATCATTACCATTCTGATTTCATAGAGCTTCAGAGCCCATTTTACTAGAATGCAAATGACCACACAAGATTCAGGGCAACAGAGAATCTGGCTGTTGTCTGAAGGATATCCTCCTCCACGTCAAAGAATCCCACCCACCACTGCATGGAATAAGACACGCTCCAGGTTCTGAAATGGCAGTGTAGGCTGAGGTTTCCAAGATCGTCTGGGTAATCCCAATATACACTACCTTGGGACTTCCTTAGTGCTGCAGTTCTAGCCTTAGGGCTGCAAGGAATAGAACTGAGATCTCTCAGCTCCAAGCAGTCAGCACAACAATGTCCAGAAGCATTTCCTTCCCTTGCTGCTGCAATACATAGCCTCTAGATTACCTTCATGTAGATTGAGACAGCAGCAGAGACACCTGTAGGGTCCCCCAAAATGTCTAAGGAAACCAGCCATCTGGCATCCCCTGAAAAACTGAGACACTAGTAGCATTTCTCAAAACTTCATGGCATTGAGACCCCCTTCTGACAATAAAAACTACCACATGGCACTGGGAAGAGGGACCAAAGCACCGCCCCAGGTGGAGGGGCCAAAGTCAAAGCCTGAGCCCCACCACCCTGGGGCTGGGGCTGAAGCTCAAGGGCTTCACCCCTGGGCCGGGGGGTTGTAACTTCAGACCTGCCCCCCAGGGCTGAAGCCCTTGGGCTTTGGCTTCAGCCCTGGGGGACGGGGCTCGGGCTTTGGCTTCAGCCCTAGGCCCAACAAATCAAATGCCAAACCTGGTGACTCCATTAAAATGGGGTCCTGACCCACAGTTTGAGAAGTGCTGGCTGAGATGATAGGCAGCCTTACCTTCAGGGCTCCTGTAGATAGCAAAGCGATCCTGGAGTGTTAGGGAAAAGATGGGGAGAGAGCAGGAAAATCTTGAGAGGGTGTTG
Organism: Gopherus evgoodei; assembly: GCF_007399415.2. Taxonomy (NCBI): domain Eukaryota; kingdom Metazoa; phylum Chordata; order Testudines; family Testudinidae; genus Gopherus; species Gopherus evgoodei. The sequence goes on from NC_044323.1 coordinate 33,470,537, forward strand.
GGGACATAAAGTACAATTAGATTTGGATTGCCAAATGTTGTTCAAACATCAGGGCCCATGTACTCTAATATTACACTCTACTCCCCTCCCTACAAACCACCTATATTCTTCATCTCTCTTTCCAAAAACTCTTTTTACCTTTTCTTTCAACATATGTTGACCTATTTCAAAATAGCACTACCTGATTTGGCATTGTACTGAAGAATTCGCTTTGTTGCCTGCTGATGTAGGGCGAAAATGAAATAAATTGACTGAGATGTGCCTCCCAATACTACTACTCTTTCTCTGCAATGGTATGAAAGCTTTAACATTGGCCCATGTGTCCTTTTAAACTTTCTGATACTACTACTATTCACTTATCCGAGCCTCTCAAAGCACTTTACAAACATCAGATGTTCTAATAATTAAGGAGCAATTCCCTATACAATGAAATCACTCCCAAAGGAGCAAGGGATGCCTCTGTATTCTAGGCCAACTATTCATCTCATCCAGCCTGTTGATTCATTGCTTCCCTAGACAGTAATGTTGGTGTGTCTGCACGCAAGGGAAATGGTTCATTATTGCAGTAAAAGAGGTGAAACTGGGATAGTTTAGTTTCTTCAAGCTTCTAGAAGATGGAAAAGTGGAAGATTCTCAGATATCCTTCCTTCTCCCCATCTCCCCACCAGCTAACTCCATTCTGAGACTGTGCTTAAACACGAGGGCTCACATAACCCCTTTTTCATTTACAATGTTTGCTCCCAATTTGTGAATTAAAAGGCAACAAGTGATTTTATTTCCAGTTGCAACTTTAAAGTGGGAATTTTCAGCGTAGTTTGATAGCAACTATTATACAGTTAAACTTTTTTCCTCACATTGGTAGATGAATCTCCTCCCAAATTAGTGGTATTTTAGATAGCAGTTAATTATTGCTCTCATCACTTTCCCTGCCGGAAACTGCCTCAATTGCACAAATAACACAGTTTCTCTCCATTGAGAATCAGTCTGGCATACAAAGTATCCAGCCTGAAATGCAGACTTCTCTTTTGAATGGGATGAGGAATCACACTTTTTTTGTAATAGAAGACTGGAGCAGTAATTGTACTTATTTTTTTTCCTCCTGCTGATAATAGGCCACTTTAACTGATTACTCTCATTATAGTTAGTATGGCAGCATCCATTTTTTCATGTCCTCTGTGTGTGTGTGTGTGTGTGTGTGTGTGTGTGTGTGTGTGTATATATATATATATATCTCTCTTCCTACTGTATTTTTCACTCTATGCATCCAATGAAGTGGGTTTTAGCCCATGAAAGCTTATGCTCAGATAAATTTGTTAGTCTCTAAGGTGTAGGAGCGGAGCCAGGGTTTCTGGCGTCCTAGGCAGAATTCGGAGGGGCGGCATTTTGCGCGCACCCCACAGGGCACGCGGAAGCTTCCAGTTCTGCTCCCGTCGCACCGCTGAAGAAGGACCCTCCGCCGAAATGCCGCAGGTGACAGCGGCAGTCATTGCCGAAATGTTGCCGGTAGCTCAATTGCCTGCCGCTGTTTTCCGCAGCACATCGGCGGAGGGTCCTTCTTCGGCGGCGTGACGGGAATGGAACCCAAAGCTCCTGTGCGCCCCATGGGGAGCGCGCAAAGTGCCACCCCCTACATCCTGGCGCCCTAGGCGATTGCCTAGGGTCGCCTAATGGAAGCACCGGCCCTGCTAAGGTGCCACAAGTACTCCTCATTCTTTTTGCTGATACAGACTAACATCTACCACTCTGAAACCTGTACTTAGAAGGGCTTTTAGCCCTGGGATGGCCAAACTATGGGCCATTGGGAGGGACTGACTTACAACCTAATAGGAGTTTGATGGCTGCAAGTAACCTGCATTAAATGGAGTGGATTTCAGCCACCCTGTTGTGGGGTGGCTGCCCCACTTTGGCCCTGAAGGGGTTAATGCAGTAAAAGGGATAAAGAACAGCTGGGGAAGCTAGGGAGTAGCTGACCACAGCTGTGGCCAGCTCAGTCAGAGCCTAGCTAGCCCTTATAAAAGGGCTATGGGCCAGAAGCAACACACACACACGCTCGCTAGCTTCTTGAGAAAGAAGGACCTGGCACCTGAGATGGAGGAAGGGCAGAGGGAGCTGGGGAGCTCCAGCCAGGAAAAACCCCAGGCTGCAGGCCTTGCTAAAAAGGGCACTGGGGCTGCAGTGGGGCAGCCCAGAGATAGGCAAAGGCAGCAGGTCCTAACCCTCCTGCCGATGATGAGTGGTTTACAGACTACAGTCTGGCCCAGTAAGCATGATTGGCAGTAGTCACTGAGGCAAGGTAGGGGTAGAGGACTGGAGGTTCCCCTGGGTGGGGAGACCCAGATTGTGGGTTACTGCTGAGGGCAGAACCCTAGCATAAAAGGGCATGGTGGTCCAGGAGGGACACTGTGGCCAGCGGCAGGCAAGACACTGGCCTGCGGAGGGTGCTCGGGGCTGAAAGAGCTAATACCCAGGAGGACCAGCAGGAGGCACATGTGGGTGAGTTGTCACTCTGCCACACACCCACATCTATTGTATACCTGTAGTATTACCTTGCCTTAAGATGCACTGAATGTTAGGACAGGCAGCCTCCACAAACTATACTTCTGAATAAAGGAGTGTGACCAGACGCCACAATGCAGAATCCTTCCATGCCACATTTACCCACAAAGATTTGGTCCTGGCACCATATGACTGCACATGACAATATACTAGGGAGAGTCACTAGTGTCTTATCTAGCCACCAGGCTGAACATCGAGGTTGTGTGGAAAAGTTTGTTACTTTTTCTATGTCTGCGCAAACAAACACCACCAAGTTTTGAATTAGTTAATCCTGCTCCTCACAGTGTGTATATTGTTTGCCACTGGAGGAAGAATCAGGGTGACTCTGAACTGCTCTGCTCATAAGACGAGCAGGTCCTTCGCCTGCTTCTAAGGCGGCACTGACTTGCCATCTTTTGCCCCCTTGAATAGGTTTTATCACAGAAAAAATAAAGAGCTAAAGAAACGCAGTATTAAAGAAAACAAAAGTTTAGACAAAAGCTCTACATTCTCCACTCTGTCAGCTGAGGTTACCCTTACAAACTTTAAAATGAACACCCCAAACCTAAGCGTTTGGAAAATGTTGGTAAAACTAAAGCAACTAATTCCCAGAGAGATGTTCAGGCTAAATCATATTCTTAGAGCAGAATGTAGCCTTTTCCTGTTTTTAATGTTCCATTGGGACACAGAAGAATGCATGTATCTGACACATCATGGAGACAGTTTGTAGACGCTGCTCAAGGCCTGACACATAGTTAAATTGCAGGTAGCGCAGTAAAGTGTTAAAAATGAAATGCAAACAAAATTTGTTTACATAATGAACAGAGGTAGCCTTGACTTCAAAAGGTATCAGCACTTGCTTGAGGATGTTGTGCACTAAGTGATCAGGATTCCCATCAACAATTTGCAGCAAGACTTTAAACACAAATTACTCAATTCAGTCTTTAAGGTTCCTGTCAGTTGTTTGAGTCCAGCCACCAGAACAGCTTGATACTATTGCAGCATTCACAGGGAGTGTTTAAAGAAAAGAATAAACAATACCCCCACTACATATTTTTCAGCCATACACACTTAGTCAAGATAAAAATCTTCTCAAAATCTAAAACAAACTGGGTTGTTCAACTATGCATCTTACTTTGTTGATTGACTGAAACCTCCCACAGACGGTCACAGCCCATACTGCAGTTAATTATCTAGATATTGCAGATGGAAAAATACATCTTGATGTGACACTTGCACAAAATGTGTGTTCTAATGTATTGAACACCCCCATTGGGGGAAAGTGTTTTTAATTAAGCGTGTAGGGGAAAAAGAGTGAATGTTCCTAGAAAAATCAGAGAATTTTTAAAGAGCAGTGTTTCTACCGGGCTTTCAGATTATAACAATATTTCTCCAGGCTGAGGGTTATATTTTATCCTTGATCTTTGTGCAGATCTCTGTGTAACGTCTCCACAGTGGAGTCTCATATTACCAAGCTTTCATTACACTGAAAACAAACATCTGTGCGTAAATGGCATGAACCAGGAATATCTCCCCTGAATTCAGCGGAATTGAACCTGCACAAAACTGAGGTGAGGGTGGAATAACTCTTGGTTACATTGACCAGTATATGATGTAGTAATATTCTACAAGAATACCCTGCAGCATTATCATTAATTCAAAAACTAAACAATTAACAAATCACTTTAAAAGCATATGTTGTGATGTGTTGTTCTTAGTTTTTCTTCTCAGCTAACAAAATTCAGTCCTTCACGCCAGGTCTTCCAGCCACTGGTGTGAATTTAAGAGAGTTCTACTAAATACTAAATTCTAAAATACACCTTACAGGATATTAAGAGCCATTTCAATTAAAAGAAATGAAACAAAAAGCAGAAATGTGAAGTCATGAGCTTGCTGCTAAAAACAAAGGAAGTACCTTTCCTTCATAACAGAAAGGTATTGTTAATCAGGGTACATGACAATTACAGTGGCTTAATAGAAATTGCTATGTGCTACCTTACATTTTACATAGCTGTAATGCAATGATATTCATATATAAAATTCTACAAAGCACGTTCAGCCCTGGGATAACAGGGTTCAATTCCCATTGATTTCAATTAATTGTGCCCACTTATGCCAGGGTCGAATCCAATCCCCACAGTAAACAAAATAGCACTTGCACCTATTTAGGCATGCCAGGTTTGGCTTTTTGTGCCTAGAAGTCCTATTCATGGATCAGGAGCCCATTGTGCTAGCTGCTGTACAAACCAGAACAAAAATATGGCCCCTGTCCCAAAGATCTAAGTACAATTTTTGCTGTACCAGGACACAACTTTGCACAGCCAATAAATAAGAAAATGTAAAATACTTAATCAAAAAAGATTCTTAATTTAGCACTTCGTTAAGATGATGGCATATATTTTACAGCTATAACACTGGAGACAAACATTAGATTGAAACAAATAGTGACTGTAAGCATCAATATCATTCTACTAAAATAGAACATTATTGTAAATATGCTATAATACTGAAACAATATGAGGCATGAAACATCATTAACTCTGACATTAATGGACTTATACGTGAAACTGGTATTTGTTAAAAATGAACATCTTAACCAAAAACAAGGATTTGGGGGAAATGCAGAAGGAACCAAACCCAAGAGATAAATACCTGATCTACTAAAAATGAAGTCATTTGAGATTACACATCCAAGTTCGTATTTGGGTCCAGAATTAAACAAACCATGAAAATGAGCTTTCACAGTTCAGCCTTCTTTCTAAAAATAGTGTCCAGAGTTAAATGCCTGACTACATTTAATGCTAGTATTTCCTCAGTAGGAACTGCAGAATCTAGCCCACAGAGAGAGAACTCTCCTTGAAGCATGCTTAACAAACATTAATGGAAATTAACTTGCAGAGAAGAACAGCACCTTTAACTACAAAAACAGAGTTCCTATAATACCAAATATGGTAAATCAAACGAAAACTGATATTACGCTAATAAATTATTTTTATCCAGGGTCAAATCTGCTTGCCTTGCTCTGTTACATGGTCTTAAATATAACTACTTTGCATGAGTAAGGTGAGGAGAACTTGGCCCTGTTTTTCCAGAGAAGTAAAAGAATCATTATTGTAGCTCTGTGAATTCTCTTAACCCATATTCATTACCATTTACTTAGATTGCCTCATGTTTTGCAAGCACAGATAAAGACCTACGCCCTGCCCTGAAGACAGAGATACCAAACTTTTTAGATATCCTAAACAGAATACAATCTTGAATTAATAAAGGCCCATACTGGATACTGAATGCCACAAATAATTAACTTATTCCAGAAAAAAGAACAGTTTATTCTTAAATCCAGCTAATACTAACAATGATTTTTAAATGAGTCTTTTCCTCAGCTTGTATTTAAAATAAGACTGTTTTTCTTCTTTGGTGCACCATACTCAATTCTGTCCAGTTGATGTGTTCTGTGCAAAGTGTTCATCCTAACCACTATGCATTTCTTTTATAACACCAGGTATACCATATTATGTCTCTCTTAGTTTTAATCACCTAATATGAGATCTTAGGATCATAGTCATCTGTCTGATTTCCATTTATAACAGGAGGAAAATTTATAAAAAGTTCCCCACAATGACGAATTTCCACAGGAAACCACAGAATCATTTGCAGTAATGATCCCACCCCAACCCTTATTCACCAAAGGAGCCTTTATTCACACAGTAGCCCCCTTGATTTTATTGAGATCACTTGTCATAGTAAGGCCTGCATTGGTAGGTAAGGGGTACAGGGCTGGGCCCACTTGTTGTTTAACGTTTATATTGCAACAATGCCCGGAAACCGCAATGGGGCCAGGCCCTCACTGTGCTGGGCCAATACATGAAGCCTTATGCTGACAGCACCTTTTGATCAGGGATCTCAAAAGCCCTGTGTAAAAGGGGAGGGGGAGTAAGAGCATTATTCTCCTCCATCCCACATGGGTCATTCCCACGGCAGAGAATGATCGCACGGGCATGGGGCTCTCCTCGTTCCTCCCTGGCTAAACACTTGGCCAGCTAGTGCCACGTCTTGGTTTGTTTCTCCTCCAACCCCCAGCCCGGGCATGACTCTCCTCCGCTGGCGCCCGCCTGTCGAAACGGAGCTGCTGGAACTGATGCTCTTGCTGCCACTTCCGCGGCAGGAAGCTTGGCAGAGATGGCGAAAGAGCCCGCGGAGAGGAGCGCGCTCGAGACCTTTCCCACCGAGCGGCGGGCAGGTGGCGGGGCGCGGGCTGTCCCTGGCGGCGCGCTCCCTCCCCAGCCGCTGGGCTACCTGCCGGGGGCAGAGCCCAGACCCCTTCTCCTGCGCCGGGTGGCTCTGCGCCCCTCTCCCCAGGGAGCCTCAGGTCAAAGTCACCCTTCCCGCCAGCAAGGGGGCGGCCCGCTCCGCTCCTACCTTGCTGGAGCTTCCCCGGCTGGCCGGTCCGCCCGGGCTGGAGCAGGCGCGTCTGGCAGCGGGTGCGAGGAGCACCGAGCGGGCTCGGATCAGGCAGCCAGAGCCGGGGCAGTGCGCGCAACCAGCCCCAGCTGCGTTCATTCACCTCTCGCCGGCCCCTACCCCAGGCACGCTGCTTTCCTCGCTGTGAGGAAGTGCGGCTGGCCTATCAGCTGCGCGCAGTGGGTGACTCGTGTCACGTTCAGCACCCCCACACCCAGGTACCCTGGGGAGAGGGACCCACCCCAGGCACAGCCAGGCCCCGCACCCTGGGGCACGGACCCCTTCCCAGACATTTCACACAAGCCCCCCAGATGCTGGGAGAAGAGGCTTCTGCCACTGCCCTGCACCCTCCTCTTGAGGAAAGCCAGATTCCCCCTTTCCTAGGCTCCCTGCAAAGATTCCCCCAAAATCTGCTCTACCCATTCCTGGATTCCCCAGATCCTGTGGAGGGGAAATACCTAGGCGCTGCCACGAACTCCCAGGTCCTGGGTGAAGTGGACTGCCAGTGATTAATTTGTAATGAAAGAGGTGCTGGGGCTGAAGTAGTTAGGTGCTAGGGCTCAAGCAATTTTTTTTACTTTCATAACTGATGTGGCAAGACAGAGGAGCAGGGGCTATGAATTGCCAAACCTAGAGGTGCCGGGGCTCAACCCTGGCAAGCCCTAGCACAAATTAAGCCCTGGGGACTGCCCTACTCACTGCCCCAGATCCTCCTTCCACTCCTTACCAATCCACCCCACCCAATTCTGGGTGAAGAGAGGCCCCCTACCCCACACCCCAAATACTGGAAACAGAGACCTTTCAGGAGTCTCTCTGCAAGCATTGCAGAACCTGGGGGAGAGGGACTCCTTACACAGCCTGCAATCTGCACCTACAACCCCCGAGAGAGGCCAATCCGTCCTCACCCTCCCACTGCCCCAGTGGTAGGGACCTGTCTGCTGCCTGTGCCCCTTGGGGTGGAAGGTAGGGCACTTTCATTCTTGCAGGGGCTTGTTGCACCCTTGCTGCCCCATCTCTGCTTGCTGTATGTGAGGCACCCATGCAGAGATGTTCCCCTTGTTGGCTCTTTGCTTACTGAGATTTCCTGCTGGTCACACACATCTGCCACTGACCGCAACTGTAAAGTACCCAAGAGAGTGAGAGCTCGAGAGCCTCCCACTCCGGCATGCTGGGGCTGGGCACCTTCGCTCTCTCAAGTGAATGTGCACGGGATGGAAATGCCAGCAAACAAAGCATCAGCTGCAAGCTCTTTCTAGGCTGGAGGTGGATAGGGACCAGGCTGGGAGGGGAGTTGCACTCCCATACACAACACTGTCACACTAACCACCATGTGGGGAAAAGCCTTCACTGTTCCTCCAGGGCACTGCACTCCTTTCTTCCCCATTCACTCTAACCTAAGCTGATTACTTTACCCTGTGACCCATCTTTCTTCCCCTCCTTTGCCTCTACTGTTTGATTCTCTACCGTTTGATCCTCTCTGGTTTCATATATAGCCCCCTAGAATGCCTCCTCCCCTGTGCTGTAGCTTTTTGTGTTTCATTTCCTCAATCCTGCAACATTTATACCTAATTTTAATCAAAAAACCAAGTCCCATTGAAGTCAATGGGCCTGGTTACATGAGTCAAATTACTCACACACCTAAGGTTTGCAGGATCAGGGCCTAAAACCATAAACTGAGGGTACAAAGTGCTGTCATACACACATAATAAACTGGGGGAATAGAGAAAATTCTCTTTCTTTCTTTTCTTTTTGTTATAATAATCCGAAGTGTTGCATGTAACTATAGTAGATCTACAATTTTCAGAGAGAAATGTGATATTTTTCCCCCCAAGTTGGAGGTGCCCATTTAAAAAGCATCTTCTTTGGAAATAAACATCTAATTACAGCCACGTCAATCATTTTTGGTGGATTTGGTGCATTGCAAATTGCTATCCTAAAAAGTACCTTAATTTGTTCACTGAATGGAAACAATTTTGCAGTGTGTTTAAACTTCATAAAAAGAAGTGTTTGAGAAAACAAAATGCCAACTCATCTTTAGGGTTGTCATCTGTCAGAAAAGGGAATATAAATTAGAAAATTCAGCATGGCTGTTTCTGACTTGATGTTTTGACCTTTTTAGTTTTAATAGACCATAAGTGTTGAAAGAGAATACCTGTTGCATTGACAAGATATTATAACTAGTAGACTGAAAGCTAACTAGAGTCCCAAAATGCTTGTGGTTTACAGTTTTATTGTAATTTCAATAATAGCTGAAGTGCTAAAACATTTAATTATAATGAATGTGATGGGGTGTCCATCCCACACATGCCCTGGAGGGGTTAAAGTGCTAGCTGGGTCCCCAGGCTGCACCTGGAAGAGAAGAAAGGGAGCAGTGATTAATTAGATGAGACCAGAGGCGTAGCGAGTGCCCTCCGTACCCTCCGACCGGAGGGGGCCCCGCAAGGAAGGGGGCCCCTAAAAGTGGCAAAAAAAATGTAAGGTATAACTAGGTAAGTGACATTTATTGACGCTATTGCACAATCCATGTCGGTTTTACTGACAAAACCGTGAAGTCATTATGATACATCATAATGCTATTGGCTACATCAGTTGTCTGTCAGTCAGTTTCAAATTTTAGTTGGACCTATTCAAAGAATGTGTATTTGCGTTCATAATGGCGGTCAGCGGATAAATGTTATTAATTTAGTTGTTTAGTTTTTTATCGTTTCCAACACAGAAGCGTGCTTTGTGATGTCTAAGAGAATGTATGAGAGCGGAGCTAGTAAACGAAAGGCAGCAAAAGATGCCGAGAAGGAACTTGAGAAAATTCCAAAGATGTCAACGTATTTTGCACTGCAATCCAACATACAGGTACAGGCACATGAAACGGACAGCGCTAGCAGCAACGAATCGTATCCAGAAGTATCCAGAAGTGCTTCAAGTGAGGTCGAAGGTGAAGCCAGTTGTTCTACCAAACAAACTGTGACAGATATTCCAGCTGCTGCCGGGAAAGAAGTATCTGAATCTGAACCACTGACTGATGATCCAGGGGATTGGCCATCTACAATATTGGACAGGCAAGTGTGTGACATTGTTGCATGTGTCCCACCGCAGCAGAATGAAAGTTACAAATTTCCATTTAACGAGGAAAGACGGAGGTTCACAAGTACTCATTTCTATCGAACCATGGCAAATGGCGAGAAAATAAGACGTTCATGGTTAATGTACTCAGTTCAGAAAGATGCCATTTTTTGTTTTTGTTGTAAATTATTTGGCACTGGCGACATACCGCTACGTCGTGGAACATCTGCTTGGAAAGCACTGTCAAAAAGACTTCAGCAGCATGAAACAGGCAAAGGTCATCAAGACTGTATGGTGAAATGGTTTGACCTTCGGTCAGGCATAGTAAACCATACATCTATTGACCAACTCGAATTGCAGGCTTTTCTGAAAGAAAGAGATTTCTGGAGAAATGTTGTCAAACGCATAGTTGATGTCGTTATTTTCTTGTCCGAAAGAAACTTGGCATTTAGAGGAAGTAATGAAAAGCTTGGCGATCCTTCTAATGGCAACTTTTTGGGACTGTTTGAATTGCTTGCAAAGTATGATACTGTCCTCAGCGAACTTTTACAGAGGATTAAGAAGGCAGAGACACATGTTCAGTACCTCAGTCCACAGATCCAAAACGAGCTGATTCAACTCGTTGCCAGTAACATTCAAGAGGCCAACATAGCGCAGCTTAAAAAAGCAAAATATTATTCAGTTATTTTGGACTGTACTCCCGACGTGTCACATGAAGAACAGATGTCTGTGGTGTTACGCTTTGTTGAATGCAACGGTGAAGATGGTGTCAATATTCGTGAAGCGTTTGTTGGTTTTCTTAATGTTCATGATACAACTGGCGAGGGCTTATTGGAAGCGTTTCTTGAAAAGGCAAACAACTTAGGAATAGACATTGCTGACATGAGAGGCCAAGCTTATGATAACGGTGCAAATATGAGAGGAAAGAATAAAGGAGTTCAAGCCCGCATGCTAGAAATAAATGACCGTGCCTTGTATGTACCATCTGGAGCTCACACTTGGAATCTTGTGATCTCAGATGCGGCAAAGTCATCGAAATATGCCATTGACTTTTTCGGTCTGATTAACAGAATATACGTTATCTTTTCTTCTTCACCTTTACGTTGGGATAAACTTCAAGAACATATGCCAATATCTGTTAAAGGGTTATCGGACACTCGTTGGGAGTCGAGAATTGATGCTGTGAAGCCATTGCGTTATCACCTTGAAGAACTGTGCAATGCTTTGTCATCTTTGCGAGAATATGCGCTCGAAAAGAAAGATGGCAATACAGCAACAGAAGCCGGTGCGCTTTTAGACCATGTTACTACGTGGCCTTTTGTTCTGACTGTGTACACGTGGTACGATATACTATTTCACATCAATAAAACCAGCAAATTAATTCAGTCACCAGATGTGTCAATTGACGTACTGCAGGCAGAAGTCGGTGCTACAATGAAGTTTTTGGAAGACTATCGAAATACAGGATATAACTCTGTGGTCACAAATGCATGTGAAAAAGCAGAGCATATGGGTATTGAGCAGGTGTTTCCAGAAACCAGGGTGCAACGTAAGAAAAGAATGTTTGATTACGAATGTCTGATGATTCGAGTCGTCTTTCTGCCGAAGAAAAATTCAAATCGCAGTTCTTTCTTGTTCTCACTGATCAGACCATATCTTCTGTTTCGTCGCGATTTGACCAACTCGTGGAGTGGTATAAGTTGTTTGGATTTCTGTACAACGCTAACAGCCTGAAGCAGTGTCACAGAGAAAATGAACTGGAGAATCACAGCAAAAATTTTGAAAGAAAAATGGGAGACATTGATGCCAACGAACTCATAATGGAATTGAATCGTTTTATTTATGTCATCGAGAAAGAGAGAGGACTTGTCACGGCAAACAATTTTTTAACGTACATATACAAGAACAGTCTTCAGGAGATATATCCGAATCTTTGCACTTGCATCAGAATTCTTCTGACCACACCAGTTACTGTCGCTGGTGCTGAAAGGAGCTTCAGCAGAATGAAACTGATCAAGAATATCCTGCGCTCAACCTGCGCTCAACCATGACAGATGACAGGCTTTCTGCGCTTGCAGTTATCTCAGTCGAAAATAAGATTGCCAGATCTCTGGATATGACGCATTGATTAACCAATTTGCGGAGAACAAGGCTCAAAAGAAGCGCTTTGCGTAAATACGGAATACATGTACCCTGTAGGCCTATGTATACATAATATGAACCCTGTATATTGTATAAAATAAATACTGCATTCCAGTTTCTGCATTGTAAGGGGCCCCGGACATATGTTCGGAGGGGGCCACGTTCTTTGTTGCTACGGCCCTGGATGAGACTTAACTGGATGGGAAGAGGTGGGGCCTCTATAAAGCCCAGAAGCTGAGAGAGAGAGAAAAGGAAGTAGTTTACAATTATGCCCTTCCTAGGAAATGGGAGATGTGTTTGGGGTTACACAAGCAAGTATAGTTCCTTCCTGGGAGTTTGAGCTGGCAAACTCAGGGAGAGCCAGAAAGGCTCAGGGGAAAAGTAGCAAAGTATGAGATAGGGCAGACTTTGGCTGCTTATGAGAGGGCCCTTGAGCTGCAATCTGGAGCAGAGAGTTGGTCTAGATTCCCCTATCAGCCTCCAGGGGGAAGGTGTGGTATAGATCAGTCAGTGGAGAGAGGACTTCCAGGTACAGTTTGTGCTTGATGACTGTGATACCCCCAGAAGGGGGAAACATGCATAGTTACCTGGTTGGAAGACCAGGTTGTGAAGGCTCCCCTGGAGGTGCAGAGGCAGGTGGAGAAATTGCCAGAAAAGGGTGCATCCCATGAATGGAGCCAATCCTCTGAGTAGCCAAGAGGAGGTGCCCTTAGTAGTGAGTGGACCCGGTGACAATGAATGATGTTGCAGGTAGCAATGCTGAAAATTAAGACTGCTGGACACACTTCCTTAGAGAACCAAGTTTTCAGTTGCTTATAACTTTGCCAAACTCTCAAATTTTCCATGCTAGATATCTGCCCAAAATTTATTTGTGTGTGTATGCATGCATGTGTGCGCACATGCACACATGTACTTAAGCTTAAAAAAAAGCAGCCATTTCTGAGAATGAGATGAAAGAATAATATTATTCCTTCATGTTAAAAAAAATTCTTACAACTGCTTAACTGAAACTCGAGCACCTTCATGCTTTAGAACAAAGGCTTAAAATTTGGTAGGGGTGGTCATAGTGTCAGAAATGTCTTTTGCCTTCTCTCTGAAAATCCATCCAAATTTGGCCAAGTTATAATACTTTGAAAAATCTGTTTGCACATGCTCAGTAGGAGTTTGTTTGAGTTTAGCTGTTTAAGCCACCAAAGATTCCGTCTGTACTGAGCATGCTCCATCCCATGACTACAGAGGCTGAACAAGACTTTCTCTGCAATTGTTCCTCCCAGAGCTAGAATGATTGTGGTGCAGGAACAGAAAGCATTTCCAAATATTGATTCAAAATTAACCATTTTGTTTCAAAAATTTCCATTGAAAATTTTGAAAACTTAATTGAAATCAACAATTACTTTTGAAACACTTCAATTTTCTGAAAAACCTAGATTTTAATTAGGAAGAGTTTTTCTGTTTTTTTTAAATGAAAATCTTAACTGTTTAAATGGGACTATGGTTAAAACACCTGCTGTATTCATGCTACTGGCTTATCACTTGGGGCATCTACACTGCTGCTGGCAGTTGCTGAAATAAAAATATTAATTTTGCTAGGGTAGAGAACCTTTTCTGCTAGTGTAGATGCCTCTCTAATATTCTTAAGCATGTATTGTGTGTCTATTCCTGCTCTATTCAGTTAAGATAAAACACAACCAAGGAAACAAGCAGATCACATTAATGGGAACCTTTTCCTACCCCTGTGCATTGTAACCTGAGGGTGAAAGAGTAGACATCACTCTTTGTGGGCATGTGAGAATAGATTAGTGGGGCTCATCCTCAGAAGAAAACATGATTTCTTAGAAATTGCAAATGATCTAGAGGTAGATGGGTCTTTTCTGGTCATGTGTGGTGCAAGTGTTATATTCTAGTGGGATGAGTGGGACTAAGGAAAGAAGAAATGGAATTAGGGAAATGGCACCTTAAAAAACCCACTTCTTCAGAAAGCTTATGCCCAAATAAATCTGTTAGTCTTTAAGGTGCCACTGGACTCCTCATTGTTTTTGTGAATACGGACTAACAAGGCTACCCCTCTGATAATTAGGGAAGTGAAAGGGAAGATATGTAAATGATGGATGATGTGTGTCCTAATGAATGCAAGAGGAGAAGTTACTGACAAGAGCAGATGGAGATGTATAACATTCCTTAATTGGTTTTCTCCTTTCTCCTCTAAAATGAACATTCAGAGGATCCATCCCACTCCTGAACCCCCAGCCCTCCGTGTATCTGCTGTTCTCTGAAAGCCATTCATTTTGTAAGGGAAAAAAATACAAATTGTCTGGCATTTGTGTGACTCAAGATTTTTAATTATGCAGTTACAAATTGTTCTTTTCCTTTTCTTCTCATTGGAGAGTGGATCAATGGATAGCTATTCACTGCTGTAATGCTGTCATTACACATATTCAGCTCTGGTAGCCTTATCAAAACTCTACAGTCTCTACTGGTTGCATTTCTTTGTAATGCATATTTCACTAAAACAGAAGATTTTGATTTAAACAATAACATTTGCAGCTGAGAGGATACCCTTTTATGAGCAAAACATGGGGTGGGGGAATATTTAATATAAACATAACTTTCCTATTTATATATAATGAATTTTACCATCTGTTTGCTCCATCATTCTGCATTTCCATCTCTTCATCCCTTAATAATGTGACACTGAGACCAATCCTTAGTCTGGTCACATGCTAAACTTTGACACAGGTCAAACTCCCATTACACTGAGTGGTAATTTAGCTTCCCCCAGGAAGGATCAGCTTGTAGTACCTGATCCAAAGCTCACAGAAGTCAATGGAAAGGCTGAGTGTGTGAATTGACAGCATTCACTGTTTTAATATTACCTAAACATAAATTAAATCTTTAGTCACACAAATGCTGTAAAACACACAATTGTTCTTTTAATTTTAAACCTTGCAAAATAAAAGGCTTTGTAAGAGGTGTAGAGGTGTGGAGTCAGGAGGTGTATGAAAAGGCATCAGAGTGATACATTCTATTTACTGATAGCAACAATTCCTAGTCCCTCACTAAATCTGACCTAATTTCTCCTGGCTTTTCTTGAAAGGTGTGGTAGGGCTTGTCTACACTTGAACTGCTACAGTGGCACAGCTGAACAGTATAGAATTTTTCTATCCGCCTCACACTGTCTATGCTGGGATTAGGTTGATTTACCTATGCTGTTTAGGGGTATGGATTTTTCCTCAACTGTAGCATAGCATTTCACTTTCACTGATATTTTTATCAGGACATCCTGAAATGGATGTTGTTCTGTTGCTGAGGAAGACCTTGACAGTGTGTTTATAGCATTCATAGCACCAAAGTGACTGACACTGCACTTTGACACTGTGCTTTTAATTAATCAAATACTCTAGAAGACTTTGGCCTTGTCTACACTACAAAGTTGCAGCGCTGGTGAGGGGGTTACAGCGCTGCAACTTAGGATGTGTACACACCTGCAGGGCATTACCAGCGCTGCAACTCCCTGTTTGCAGCGCTGACCGTACACCCGGTCGTGCCTCGGGTGTAGAGGATCCAGCGCTGGATCACCAGCGCTGGTCATCAGGTGTAGACAGTCACCAGCGTTTTTGTTGACCTCTGTGGAATAAGCAGGTATCCCAGCATACCTGAGGAAGCCTCTCTGGTAATTAAGCAAACTCCACTGCCCTCCAAGCAGGTCTCCTTCCCCGCGGTTTGCTCTGGCGTTCCCCGACCACCCCCCCCCTCCAAGCAGGTCTCCTTCCCCGCGGTGTGCTCTGGCGTTCCCCGACCCCCCCTCCAAGCAGGTATCCAGCCCCGCGGTGTGCTCTGGCGTTCCCCGACCCCCCCTCCAAGCAGGTATCCAGCCCCGTGGTGTGCTCTGGCGTTCCCCGACCCCTCCTCCAAGCAGGTCTCCTTCCCCGCGGTGTGCAACAGCGCTGCAGCGTGGCCACATCTAACACCACTTGCAGCGCTGGTTGCTGTAAGTGTGGCCACTCTGCAGCGCTGGCCCTATACAGCTGTACTAATAAAGCTGTAACAACCAGCGCTGCAAAATTGTAGATGTAGACATACCCTTTGTGTCACTGTTGACATCATGCTAGGTGACAGGGCTGAAAAGAGTGTAGACATTTCCAGGTGACAATTTGCAGGCAATCTGATATCTGCAAAAAAGGAATTACTTCAACAAAACTCTTTAGTTTCTTTGTAATCTTACTGTGCCATGGAAAAAATATAAAACTATTTAAGATAATGATAAATTCATTTGGCAATTTTGTTCAGGACCAGCATTTATTAGAAAGTGACAGCAGAGATAGGGATAAAGTCTCCTTTTCTTGGTTTGCTATAGATTTTTCTCTCTTCTAAGACAAGATATCAATACAAAATAAAACATGCATGCAGTTCAGAGGCTAACAACAAATGCATCAAAGATCTTCATATGTCAAAAGTACGAAGAGGCTGAAAACCAAGGGTACTGAAAAACGCTATTCATGTCTTACAGACAATTTAGGGCTCTTAAAACTGCAAACCCTATTTTTGGAGATCAAGGTTTGATCCACTAGATAACTCTGGCTGCTAAGATTTTCTTGCCTTAAAGTAGATCAAATCCTTGCCTTATTGTAGGACATGATCCTGTGCAAAAGAAGCACAGAAGAATGAGGCACTGCATTGAGGAGGAAGTATTTTCTATAGTACGCTTTCTTGTAAGGTCTAAAAAGAAGTCTTTTGGTAGCTAATGTTGACAGATTTTGGAACTTAATTCTTTCTGTACAGGTAATAACAAATAATTAGCTCTTTATAAGAGAGCCCATATGCAGAGGCCTCTGGGTCCCTAACGTTATATTCAAAATATAAATCTCTTAAAAAAATTTCTAAAAAAAGAACTAGAGCATAGAAGAGCGGGTTCTAAACCTATCTGAGAGTCAACCCAAGGCCCATACACCATTTAATTTCCACCTAAATCCTAATTTGAGGTTCAAATAGTAGTTAGGCCTTGTCTTTGCCCTCTCCATAGCGGTGAATTTAGCCATCAGTGCAGAGCTGGTGCACAATTTGATAAATTTTGTTAAAAATTTGCAGAAAAACTTCCTTTTTTTGGGGGTGTAAATTTGTCAATGGTTTTTCACTTTTAAAAAGGCCATTTTACTGCTCCCTCTCCCTCTCTTTTAACCAGCTCTAGTGCAGGGCAAATAGGGAAGAATAGAACACAGACAGTTCTGCAGCAACCCTACAAACTCCTCAGTCTTGGTTCTGCGGTTTATGTTGTGGAAGGGAAGTTTATCACAGTACTAGGTACCAAACATCCCAAAACATTTGAATTTATCTTTAATCTCCTTTCCATCTCTGGGTACAGCCTGAGAATTAGCTCATAGAATAAAAGAAATTAAAGATGGAGAAGACCAACCAGGTCATTTAGCATGTGACTGTTCCCTGCAGTATAGTCTCTATCTGCCTTCTTCTAGTGATCATGCCTTTCACTAGTGACCATCTCCCATAGGATACCTCTTTTTCTTGAGTGTTCAGAGGGAATTACCATGAAATTAACTGAATATGTGGACCAAATATTCCCAGCCCCACCCCCGATATAATTCGTATAGATACCACAGGCAAATGCATACTTCCCCGTGCTACCACAGGGTATATTTGACAACGAAGTTAGTGACACAAATGAAACCCATATCAATATGTTAGTCTACAAGGGCTCAGTTTGGTGGCTAATGTATCCCCTCATTTAGGATGCAAAACCCACCAATGGGAGCTCTAGCAGGATTGGTATATTGTCTCCTCTTCATACAGCTGCAATTTTCTTTTTCAGACTTAGCTGTTTTTGTAATGTTCACTCTCTTTTTTCTTTTCTTTTTTTAATCAGATTATATTTACAGAGGTATTTAAAGTGATATCCTAACTGTTTCACTTGCATGCAGCATACATTTAACTATCTTCTTCCATGTGTGTATTCATCCATTGACCCAGATCGTCAGCTGCAGTCAAGGATCATTTTAATGCAGCTGAGAACAGGATCTGCAAAGGGGTCATAAGCCACCTTTATGCTTCTCTGAGCCTGGGTCATCTGGGCTCCATTGCAGGCATAAACTAAAACATCCCAAAGGTTGCTTTAAAGAGCATCAGTTGCAAATGGCTCCAAGGGACCAGTATGGCAGTCAAAGATCACCAAGGTGCACCGTCCCCTTTCCCCTGGATATAGCCATTCCTTTTATGCCAGCAACTGAGAGTGTTGGGTGGGTACACAGTGGAGCGCCACCCTACCCAAGGGGAATCCTCCAGTGGCTGGAGAATCTCGCCCATGATGTTAGGGTCCAAATACTATATATTTTTGTACAATAATGTACTGGCTAAAACTGCAGCATGCTAATACAGTCTAAATATAGTATGATGTGGCAGGTATCTTAGCTGCATACCACTGAGTAGGATTCAGTTTGTTTATATTCACATCTTTGCTAAATATTGCACAATGCGCTCCTGCCTTGTGTTAGAAGGAAGTGAGCATATGAGCTCTCTTTCTTTTTTTCTTTTTTTTGTCCAACCTGCGGAAGTGGGAAGTGGAGATATTGCCTAATCACTTATTTCTCAAAAGCTCAAGCAGTAGATACTCGGGCAGGTGGACAGCTGCAAAAATAGTCTTTAAAAATATTTTCCCACCCAGAAAACCTCTTATATTGGCAATATTCCCCAATGGCTCATTTTAGCTAAATGGTCCCTTTAAGCTGCCAAAAGATTCCACAATGGAACATAGACCCTGCCCCAAGCACTTGAAACAAATTTGGAAGCAGACAGGAAAAGCATGTAGTATAAATGTTACATGCTCTTGTTTATCTGTTCCACCTAGAAGCTATGTTGAACTAGGAGAAGATTCCATTTGGTCCTCACAATTTGTTCTATGTAGAATGTGTTGTCATAGTCTGGTTTGTATGTCACTTTGATCTATATGTGATCTATTCATCCTCATCCTCAAAGGAAACTTGCACAACACTTTGAAAAATGAGCCTGCTAGACACTAAAAATCATAGCCTCAATAAATACTGGATTTATGGTTTACAAAATCTGTAAGCCATACAGATTTTGTAAACCATAAATGACTACAGAGGTGTTAATGGGCTACTTCACCTTGAATGGTTCCTTAGAATATGTGCTTATTACTTAAACTATGTTTGATCTTGTGTTTAGGTGACACTTAATTCTCTGATGTAGACATAGCCTAAGTAAACTTTAGTTACACTGATCATAAGCTGTTTTAATTACATCCGTTGTGCATGGTCACACAACACTTCTCGTATTGGCGGAGTGTGGCCACAGTCGTTGCTCTTGCATCGACAGAGCACTGCATCATGGGTAGCTATCCAACTGGGTGCAACTCATCACCTTCTGCCACTGGGAGCTCTGGGAGCAGATTGCAGTGCATCATGGAGGCATGCTCGCTGTCAAATGATACAGTTTTCTGTCCCATCATTCCACGGGCTTCTGACTTCATTTCGGGTTGTTTTTTAGCAGCCCGTGTAAACTGTGCACCCGCCATCACTGCCTGACTGCATGGATCTGGACCTGCTGACTTCTCTGGTGAGGAGCATTATGAACACAACATGATTGGTCCTGCAGGATTCCATGAGCTGCAAAACAGAGAGAATCGGTGGTGCCTGCCCTTGTGTCTTCCATGGAAACAAATAATTCAAGATTGCTGCTGGCATTCACAGAACAACTGCACACAGTGGACTGTCAGAACCAAGCTTGGGAAATAAGCACTGAGTGGTGGTATCACATCGTGATGCATGTATGGGATGACTAACAATGGCTGCAGAACTTTCAGATGTGCAAATCCAACTTCCTGGAACCGTGTGCAGAGCTAGCCCCAGCACTGTGGCACAAAGACACCAGAGTGAGAGCTGCCCTCACTATGGAAAAGCTTGTGGCAATTGCTGTGTGGAAGCTGGCAACTTCAGACTGCTACCGGTCAGTTGCAAATCAGTTTGGAGTTAGGAGGTCCACTGTGTGGATTGCAGTGATGCAAGTGTGCAGGGCCATCAGTCGCCTCGTGCTACAAAAGACTGCAACTCTTGGTAATGTGCTGGAAACAATTGATGGTTTTGAGGCAATGGGATTCCCTAATTGCAGTAGGACTGATCGATGGAACACCCACGCACATTTTGGCCCCTGACCATCTTGCGAAGGAGTACATCAACAGAAAGAGCTACTTCTCCATGGTCTTGCAGGTGCTCATGGATCACTGGGACTGTTTCACTGACATCAGTGCAGGGTAGTCAGGGAAGGTGCATGATGCACACAT
This sequence comes from Gopherus evgoodei, assembly GCF_007399415.2. Classification (NCBI taxonomy): domain Eukaryota; kingdom Metazoa; phylum Chordata; order Testudines; family Testudinidae; genus Gopherus; species Gopherus evgoodei. Next base: position 33,491,040 of record NC_044323.1, read on the forward strand.
CTTTTGGAACACTGGACTGTATAGAAAGCTGCATGCTGGGACTTTCTTTCCAGACCGTAAAAATCCAGTGGGGGATGTGTAAATACCCATAGTGATCATGGGAGACCACACCAACCCCTTGCTCTCTTGGCTCATGAAGCCTTACACTGGGAACCTTGACAGCAGCAAGGAGTGCTTAAACAACAAATTCAGCACATGCCAAATGAGTGTTGAATTTGCACTTGTCAGATTAAAGGGTCGCTGTTGCTGCCTTTTTGGCATGCTAAACCTCAATGAGGAAAATATTCTGATGCTTATTGCAGCCTGCTCTACTGTGCATAATATTTGTGAAGCAAAGGGGGAAACATTTTTTTTTCCCTGGGTGGAGTGCTGAGGTTGATTGGCTGCTCAAAAACAGCAGCCAGCTAGATACCAGGGCAATTATAGGGGCACAGCAGGGGTCTATTTGACTTAGAGAGGCTTTGAAGGAACATTTTGACAATGACTCCCAGAAATGTGTCTTTATGCGATGCATTGGTCCAGGTACGTAATCCCTGTAGTGCTTACATCCTGAGTACTAACTATACTGAGCAAATATTCTTGCTTTTAGCCACGGTTTTTAGTGTTAGTGCTGACTGTAGGTATGAAATAAAACTTGAGTCTTTGTTTCAAAAACTCAAGTTTAATAACAGGACAAAACACAGACAGGTCAAACAAGAGATGGCAATGAGAAACAGTCTCCCAGCTATGGCTCTTACAGCTGGTCTGTGCTGATAGATGTGGTCCATCCCGACTACTGTACCATCTTTGATAATCTTTATTTGGTCAGAACCTCCTCCAGCTTGGGTGTAGGGATGGTCTATCATTCGGCCTCCTGTCCATAGACCAGGCGAAGGTGTTTGACAAGGTGGACCATGGGTATCTCCTGGGCACTCTGCAAGTATTTGGCTTTGGGCCCTGGTTTGTGGGCGTTCTCCAGGTGCTGCACGCTTCCATGGAGTGTTTGGTGAAGCTCAACTGGACCTTGATCAAACCTGTCATCTTCAGTTGAGGAATGCGCTAAGGCTGCCCACTGTCAAGCCATCTGTGCACTCTGGCCACCACGCCCTTCCTCTTTCCTCCACAGAAGACTGACAGCTTTGATGTTCTGCAATCCAGAGTTACAGGTGGTCTTGTTAGCATATGCTACTGATGTACTCCTTGTGGTGCAGGACTCGGGCTGATCTGGTGTAGGTGGAGGGCTGCCAAGCTGTCCACATGGTGGCCTCCTCCACCCAGGTTAACAAGAACTTTGGCCTGATGGTTGGGGGCAGGTGGTGGGCAGTCTCCTTACCATCTGCGCTCCAGGCCATCCCATGGAATGCAGGTCTGCTGCTACCTATCCATCACCCATCTCTTCCTGTCAAAAAACTGGAACAACTTGGACAGGGTGGCTGAGCAGCTGCAAAGGTGAACATGACTGCCCTGGTGCCTTTCCCTGCAGGAGCTGACACTAATTCTTGACCAGCTGGTCCTGCCCTTGCTCTGGCAGTGGCCCAGCACCCTAAGTCCAGCCCCAGGTACCCTGGCCCTCCTCCAGAGGCTAAGTGGAGTTCTTTTGGTCAGGGCTGTACTGGGTTTCTGCGGGAGTTCTGAGTCTCCCCCTGGAGGAGGAGGGAACAGGGCGTGCTCCGCCTCTGCAATCAGGTCCAGGTCTTCTGCCTCCAGGCCCTGTAGAGACTCCTTTATGGTGCAGTCAGTTTAGTGTGGAACACTGGCACACATTCCTCTGAGGGTTCTGATATAACCAGCAACTCTTATCTCCATCTGAGGGGCCCTCTGTGAGACCTCTTCGAGCTGCTGGTCTTCTACCAGGTCCTCCCCCAGACCTGGAAGCTGTTTTCATTTTCAAAGACCAAGTCTGTGGTGGCTCCACTGCCTCGTGGAGCCCCTGCTACACAACCCCCAGCTCTGTGCATATGGCAGAGTCCCCCTCTGATGCACTGGAGGTTGGTCCTGGCATGTACCACCATGATCCACATTAGGATATAGATATTCAAGCCGGTCTGACCTGTGTATTTTTATCACTTAGCTAGCAATGGCCTTCAGTATTAAATCATAAGGCTAACCCATATTTATCCACAATTGCAAAAACATACCCATCTACCTAGAAAATAACATCCCCCATCTGTGGGGAGATTTCTTGTGTAATTGTTACTATAATACCATGGGAAGGAAATGCAAATAAGGTGGCCCCCTTGAACCTTTAAGGAGTAATTAGGAAAGGGGGAGCACGTTGGGAGCCATTAGGAAATAGGTGTGTGGGGGGGGGTGGAATGGGGTTAATTGAACTGTCATCACATTAAGCAGTTGTATATCCAGAGGAGGAATATAGATGTGCCCCTCTCCTATGACTATGAAGGAGCAGGATCAATGGCCTATTGAAAAGGGGGGGGGCATTTTGGGGTAATGTATATGGGGTACAGTATATTCTGTTGGAAATGTATGCAATCCTGCAATATAACACTAGAAGGCAAAATTCTTCCAGTATATAACCAACTTATAATCTTCTATACACTGCCACCTGGACTATGGTGCACCAATGGATCAGTGAACTTAATCATTGTAAACAATCAAACCAGCACCTACTACCCCATGCCATACTAAGTAGTTAAACTGGTTTCGACGATACCAGATTTCACTGTGGATATTCAATGGACACATAATATGGACAAAAGTACGCAAAGATTACAAGAGTAACTTGCTGCAAGCGCCAACAGTTGGACACACTTACAATACACACTACAGGATGGCACTGACAAAATTTTAACCCTATCAAAGAAGGAGAAGCAGTGTTTTTGGTGGTGGCCAGAATGTTGGACCATACTGCAGTGGTCAGGACTCTCAATGTTGCTGTGGATTATCACAGCAGCTGGTGTATTGTTAACTGTATTTGTGTTACATTGTATATGGAAACAATTAAGGGGGGCACAACCCCCTAGCGAACAGCCAATAATTATAACCTATACGTAATGTAGAAAGCCCTTCACCTCAGTGCACTAGACAACCCGGACCCAACCTTCTTGGGCCCACTATTATGGGAAGTCTGGAACACTAATTGGAATAGGTGTGGTATGTCTGTATGAGAGAAGGTGCAGGGCACGATACTACACAAGGGGCCGTGGGACAGATGGAGCATCAATACCTTCCACCTTGATGCCTGGCCCTATCAAGAAATGTGTCGCCATATGTCCTATGCTTTTCCTGGAATACCTGGGCAGAAGGATCCCAAAAGAAAAAAGAAAAAAAAAGGGGTGGAGTGTTAGGATATAGATATTCAAGCCTATCTGGCCTGTGTATTCTTATCACTTAGCTAGTTATAGAGGTATAAAAGAAAGAATCAGAATCATTGTCTATCTGTGTAAGGGCCTTCTCTCACTGCAACAGTCTGAGGCCCTGTTTAGTCACATTGAAATAAGGCAATCTGGGGCTGTTAGGAAGATGATCTGATCTATCACCTCCAGAGAAAGGGAAGAGCCTAGAACATGTAAAATGAAATTTAGTTTGACAGTTTTCTGTCTGGCAAGAACTCACTTATCAATAGACACAGCTAGAGAACTCTTATGTCTGTATAGATGTAGTTGTAAAATCCTCACTTGTGTATTGTTTTGTATGTTTATTTGCATGGTCTCTGGTTTGGTATTTGTTTCTGTCTGCTGTATAATTAATTTTGCTGGGTGTAAACTAATTAAGGTGGTGGGATATAATTGGTTCGCTAATCATGTTACAATATGTTAGGATTGGTTAGGTAAATTTTAGTAGAATGATTGGTTAAGGTATAGCTAAAATATTACCATATAAATTAGGGGAAAATAGGAAGTAAGTTGGGATTTGAAAATAAGGAAAAAGGAACTTGGATTTAAGCTTGCTGGAAGTTCACCCCAATAAACATCGAATTGTTTGCACCTTTGGACTTCGGGTATTGTTGCTCCCTGTTCATGCGAGAAGGACCAGAGAAGTGTGAGAGTGAAGGAATAAGCTCTCTAACACCACAGACCTCCTGGACTACAACTGAGGGGACAGGGTGAGTCCTGGTGCATACTCCAGGATGTCAGGGAAGCCTTACCACCCACCTCTCAGGCTTTCCTTGAGCAGGTCCTGCAGGAGGATGCTCACTGGCTGCCCCCTCCACACAACCCAAGCTGGCTGCATGACCTGCAGCCAGTTCATTTCTGAGCTGTACCTAGGAAATAGCTGTACCCGCTTGTGCTCCATACCTTTCACTTCTTCACCCTTGCGTCTCACCCTGACACCAAGTGGCAGAACCTTCTACTGCCTATGGAGGGTGAGTGGCTCTGGGGGGCCAGTTTGTATTTCACCCTGGTCCCACGGCCTGCCAGGGATATCAGTTGGCAGCTGCTTCATGGAGTTGTGAGAACAAGCACATGCGTGGGACGGTTCACCCCACTTCCCTGACATGTCTCCCTTTTGTGGTGTGACGGAGACCCTGGCACATATTTACATCTAGTGCACTTGGTTGCAGCCCATTTTCTGGCTCCTCCAGAACCTTCTCCTTAGGTTCTGGCTGCACTTCTCCCTGCACCTACTGATATTTGCACACCCTATCTGTGGCTCCGTGAAATCGTGAGACCTCCTTATCAACCCCCTCCTGGCCCTGGCCAAGGTGGCCAGCCAGTGTGCCAGGAGGACGATAATGGATGGGGATAAGCCCCACAGTCGCAGAGCATTTCCTCTCCTCTCTCAGATCATGTGTCTGGGCAGAGTTCCTCTAGGGCGCATCCACTGGCTCCCATGATGCCTTTTGAGGAGCGGTGGGTGCTGTCTGGGGTTCTCTGCTCAGTGTCCCCCTCTGTCTCCCTGCTTTTGACCCTATGACCCTCACATTTTTCATTAGTTGTCTCCTGAAATTCCTTGGGATCTAGGTCTGGTAGCACCTCCCATTAGGTGGGGGAGGGGCTTGTGCCTGCCCATCCATAGCTTCCAATAGGAGCTGGTGCCCAGCACTCTCACAGGCTTGTGTGTGTGTGGAAGGTATGCCACAGTTGAAGTGATATCATCCTTGAGTTTGTAGAGAGCATGAAACATTAGCTCTGAATGGACTCAGCTGCCTCATTCCCCTCAATGGGTTCTAACACATATACTAACAATTGCACTTAAAATGTCAGTATTAGTGCTTTTGCTGCTCATCAGAGCATGACAGAATGAAAGAGGAAGTATCATTTATGAAGACCTACACAATCTACTTTGAGTGACTGCTCATTTTGGAGCCACAAGTGGGTGGGCCTGGGAGCAGTGTTTAATTTGTAATGAGAGGTGCCAGAGCTCAAGCAATTTTTTTTGCTTTCACAACTGACACAGCAAACCCAGAGGGGCTAGGGCTATGAACCCCCAAGCCTACAGGTACTGGGGCTCAGCCCTGGAAAACCCTGGCACAAACTGAGCACTGCTTGGGTATGTGTTGGGTTTCCCACCCCCCTTCCCCAGCAAGGAGGAACTAAGTCCATGCAGCTCAGCAGGTTATCGGAATATTACTGAGGGGAAGTCAGTCCAAACAATCCATGGCTATATTTAAACCTCATTGAGGGGAAGCTGAGCTAAGACAGCATGCATGTGCATATGTTCATCTTTGCAGCCTAGTGAGATGGGTGTTTTATCCTGGTGTTCTGTGTGGTTGTAGCTTGTTGGGTGAAGCTTGGAAGAGTATTACAGCCTTCTTAGTCGGTCCCCAGTTCCCCTCCTGTTCTTTCTACGTGCATCACTTCTGGGTTTCCTTCAGTCTCTGGCCAACTGATAAACAATACAAGAGACCTTCTGTCAAGGTCTTATTCCCACTTTGAACGTCAGTGTCCAGAAAGTGGGGACCTGCATGTACCCCTCTAAACTTAATTCCTAGCTTAGATCTGATAATGCTGCCACCAACCAAAATATAGTGTTTGGTACAATTTCTGTCCCCTAAAAACCTTCTCTGGGGGCCCAAGACCCAAATCCCTTGGGTCTTAAAACAAAGAGGAATTAAACCATTCCCCCTTCTTCCCCCTCAGATTTTTCCCTCTCTGGGTTACCCTGAGAGATAGTGTGATTCAAACTCCTTGAATCTTAACACAGAGAGGAATTCACCTTCCCCCCTCCTCCTTTCCGCCACCAATCCCTGGTGAGTCCAGACCCAGTCCCCCTGGGTCTTACACAAGGAAAAAATCAATCAGATTCTTAAAAAGAAAAGCTTTTAATTAAAGAAAGTAAAAATTATCTCTGTAAAATCAAGATGGAAAATGTTTACAGGGTCTCAGCTTTACGTAGACCAGAAGGACTCCCTCCCTCCTGGCCTAAGTATAAGTTACAGCAAACAGAGGTAAAATATCCTTCCAGCAAAATACACATTTGCAAATAAAGAAAACAAACATAAAGACTACTCCACCTTCTATCTAGTTAGTACTTACTATTATGAACATGAGAGACTGTTTCAGAAAGATTGGAGAAACCTGGTTGCATGTCTGGCTCCTCTTAATCCCAAGAGAGAACAAAGAACAAAACAAACAGCACAAAACAAAGACTTCCCTCCACCAAGATTTGAAAGTATCTTGTCCCCCGATTGGTCCTTTGGTCAAGTGTCAGCCAGGTTCACTGAACTTGTTAACCCTTTACAGGTAAAAGAGACACTAACCCTTAACTATCTGTTTATGACACCTTCACTGGACAAAATGCTACTACTAAGTTGGCTATGTTTACACTGGCACTTTTGTTGGCATAACTTATGTTACTCAGGGCTGTGAAAACACCATCCCTTTGAGCGACATAAGTTACATCAGCAAGGTGCTAGTTTGCACAGTGCTATGTCGGGGGAGATGCTAAGCCTTTCTAGCATGGCTATTTTAGAGCTATCCCATCGTTATATGGCAATGTTATATTCTTTATAATTCAGCTCTTCTTTTTTAACATGAGAAATTGTTTGATTTAAAGATTGTTAAATGTTCATCTGCTCCTGGGACACTGAGAAGCATGTTTAAAATCAACACACTGTTGTACATTAGAAACTTTTTTTAAAAATCTAACCAGCTTATTTGCTCTTAACATTTTCTAAAATAACCCAATGTCAAAATAACAGGAATACAGGCACCTTAGAGACTAACAAATTTATCTGAGCATAAGCTTTCATGTGCTACAGCCCACTTTATTGGATGCATAGAATGGAACATATAGTAAGGAGATATATACACACACATACAGAGAGCATGAAAAGGTGGGAGTTGCCCTACCAACTCTAAGAGACTAATTAATTAAGAGAAAAAACTTTTGTAGTGATAATCAAGATAACCCATTACAGACAGTTTGACAAGAAGATGTGAGGATACTTAACATGGGGAAATAGATTCAACTTGTGTAATGGCTCAGCCATTTCCAGTCTCTATTCAAACCTAAATTGATGGTATCTAGTTTGCATATTAATTCAAGTTCAGCGGTTTCTCGTTGGAGTCTGTTTTTGAAGTTTTTCTGTTGCAAAATTGCCACCTTTAAGTCTATTACTGAGTGACCAGAGAGGTATATAACAGGCAGAACAAAGTAAGTTATCAAGCAAAATAGAACAAAACAAAACACGTAAGTCTAATCCTAATATATTTAAGAAACTGAGTACAGGTAAATCTTGCCCTCAGAGATGTTCCAATAAGCTTCTTTCACAGACTAGACTCCTTCCTAGTCTGGGCCCAATCCTTTCCCTGGTACAGTTCTTGTTTGTTCCAGCTCAGGTGGTAACTAGGGGATTTCTCATGACTGACCGCTTATAGCTTTGGCACAAGGCGCGAATCTTTTGTATCTCTGGGTCCCCACCCTCCTTCTAAATGGAAAAGCACCAGGTTTAAGATGGATTCCTGTACTAGGTGACATGGTCACATGTCCTGTGAGACCCCAAGGCTCCATTCTTCCCAGCCCGACTCACACAAACACAGGGAGGTTTACAAGTAAACAGAGCCATTTACAACCAATTGTCCTAGGCAATAGGAGCCATCAAGATTCCAAGCCATTATTAATGGCCCATACTTTGCATAATTTTAATAGGACTTCAGAGTAATACTTAATATTTCTAGCTTCTGATGCAAGAATGATACATTCATACAAATAGGTTGAACACACTCAGTAGATTATAAGCTTTATAATGCATAAAGCATATTCCAGTTACATTATATTTACACTCATAGGCATATTTCCATAAAACATATGGACTGCAACATCACCCCCCACACACACATCAGTGCTGAGGTAGAGAGGTAGGATTTTGTGGGGGTAGTGCTTTGCTGAAATGTCTGATAGGTCTAGATTATTAATGGGCTCCAGGTTCCCCTATAGGCCACAGATAAAGTGGTGTAAACACCAAGAAAGGGCTGGTTCTTATTTGGGAGTCTGAAGAAAGGGCTGAAATTAAATAGCCCAGAGCTGGGACTGAAGATCCTAGCTAGGCAATGGTACTGTTAATTTACTGGACTCCTTACTACCTAGCAGGGGTTCATTTAGACTGTGACTTGGCCCAAGTGCCAAGCCATGGAAGACCCACCAATATCAGCCAGCAGTCTGCAGTAAGCACTGTTGTCAGTTGACATGCATGTGTGTTCTCTCCTTATGCTGTGTCAGCCCTGTGCAGATAGCTGGTTCAGCGGACCTCTGCACTACTCCCCAGAAAGACTCAGTTCAGTGGTGAAGGTTCTCGATACACTAAGACCATAACATTAGAACATAAGACTGGCCATACTGGGTCAGACCAAAGGTCCATCCAGCGCAGTATCCTGTCTGCCAACAGTGTCCGATGCCAGGTGCCCCAGAGGGAGTGAACCTAACAGGTAATCCTGCCATCCTCTCCACCCTCTGACAAACAGAGGCTAGGGACATCATTCCTTACTCATCCTGGCTAATAGCCATTAAAGGACTTAACCTCCATGAATTTATCCAGTTCTCTTTTAAACCCTGTTATAGCCCTAGCCTTCACAATCTCCTCAGGCAAGGAGTTCCACAGATTGACTGTGCACTGTGCAAAGAATTTTCTTTTATTTGTTTTAAACCTGCTGCCCATTGATTTAATTTGGTGCTCAGTATGTTAACACATGTATGCCTGCGATAATGGACCAGCTTAGTTAGCAACAGGAGTTTCTGCTGCCCCTGGACGAAAGTGCTCCTCCTATGTATTAAAATGTATTAAAAGAGAAGTCAAACAAGTTGTGTATTATACTCCTGATATGATTAGTTATCCACTCTACACTTTGTACCTGCTGGTTTGAACAAAACATCCCCACTCATTATTCTGTCCTGTCCTTATCTTACCTGGGTCGGTGTGTTCCTGTACCAGGATTGTGCTGTTACTTGAGAACTTTATGTTGGGGTGTACCTGTTCTAGCCTCCTGGAATGTGCTTACATGCTTACTTCTCAGGAGTGCCTGTATTTTAGCTATGTTCATGTACCAGACAGTGAACTTGTAAGCAAGTGTCTGCTTTATGACAGGGCCTGATTTTTGCTCATAGCATGGCCTGGCTTTGCTGACTGTGGTTCAGGCTTCAGGTCTTGCACCATACACCATGCTCCAGGCTTGCTCTGTCTCTGTTATGGGCAGCTGGAGTGAGAAAAAGGACTGCAGTACTACACCCTGCCATTAGGATGCACTCGTGGAAAGTGCACCCACTACTGTGTCAAAATCTGTCTGTGTTCTCTGCTTTTTTCGTTCATGCTGATGTTTCATTTAATGTCAATGGTTTCCATTCTGCTTTGTTTTCATGTAGCTTCTATTCCTTTCAGTGTTCATTTTATCTACTACCACAGCTCAGGTGGTGTCTGCTCTCTTCACATTGCATCTGTTTTATTTTTTTGTGCTCAATTTCACCTGATACCTCTCTGCATTGGTGTCCAAGTTATGCCCAACTGTCAGAGATAATACAAATAAATAATGAGAAAGCAGTTCTCATAGTGCATAAGAGATCCAGTTATGGATCAGGACTCCTTTGTGCTAAGCACTATTAAAAACAGAACAAAAAACCTGATCTCTACCCCCAAAGAGTTTACAGTCTGAGTATAAGACAAGAGATGATAAGAGAGACTGCATCTTGGAGATGTAACACAGCAAGAACTGGCAATATTTCAACGAAGTTGGGATGTGAGAACCTGGAGAGAAGTCTGAGTAAAAGATGACACCCAGGTTATGGGACTGAGGGATAGACAGGATGGTTGTGTTATCCAGGGTGATTGAGAAAGCAAGTGAGGGGGAAGGGGAGAGATTAAGTACTGTTTTAACCATGTTGAAGCTGATCTGACAGTTGGACATCCATGAGAGATATCAGAGGGCCAGCGTGAGACGTATGCATTTCAGAGGCCATGTCTACATCTAAAATTTTGCAGCGCTGGTTGTTACAGCTGTATTAGTACAGCTGTATAGGGCCAGCGCTGCAGAGTGGCCACACTTACAGCAACCAGCGCTGCAAGTGGTGTTAGATGTGGCCACACTGCAGCGCTGTTGGGCGGCTTCAAGGGGGGTTCCGGGACGAGAGAGCAAACCAGGAAAGGAAACCAGCTTCCCCGCGGTTTGCTCTCTCGGTCCCGGAGCCAGCCAGCAAACCGCAGGGAAGGAGACCTGCTTGCTCGGGGTTCCGGGACCGAGAGAGCAAACCGGGAACGCCGCGGTTTGCTCTCTCGGTCCCGGAGCCAGCCAGCAAACCGCAGGGAAGGAGACCTGCTTGCTCGGGGTTCCGGGACCGAGAGAGCAAACCGGGAACGCCGCGGTTTGCTCTCTCGGTCCCGGAGCCAGCCAGCAAACCGCAGGGAAGGAGACCTGCTTGCTCGGGGTTCCGGGACCGAGAGAGCAAACCGGGAACGCCGCGGTTTGCTCTCTCGGTCCCGGAGCCAGCCAGCAAACCGCAGGGAAGGAGACCTGCTTGCTCGGGGTTCCGGGACCTAGAGAGCAAACCGGGAACGCCGCGGTTTGCTCTCTAGGTCCCGGAACCCCGAGCAAGCAGGTCTCCTTCCCTGCGGTTTGCTGGGTGGCTCCGGGAACGCGAGAGCAAACCGCGGCGAAGCTGGTCTCCTTTCCCGGTTTGCTCTCTCGGTCCCGGAACCCCGAGCAAGCAGGTCTCCTTCCCTGCGGTTTGCTGGGTGGCTCCGGGAACGCGAGAGCAAACCGCGGCGAAGCTGGTCTCCTTTCCCGGTTTGCTCTCTCGGTCCCGGAACCCCGAGCAAGCAGGTCTCCTTCCCTGCGGTTTGCTGGGTGGCTCCGGGAACGCGAGAGCAAACCGCGGCGAAGCTGGTCTCCTTTCCCGGTTTGTTCTCTCGGTCCCGGAACCCCGAGCAAGCAGGTCTCCTTCCCTGCGGTTTGCTGGGTGGCTCCGGGACCGAGAGAGCAAACCGGGAAAGGAAACCAGCTTGATTACCAGAGGCTTCCTCCTTCCACGGAGGTCAAGAAAAGCGCTGGTAACTGTCTACATTGGATTACCAGCGCTGGATCACCAGCGCTGGATCCTCTACACCCGAGACAAAACGGGAGTACGGCCAGCGCTGCAAACAGGGAGTTGCAGCGCTGGTGGTGCCCTGCAGATGTGTACACCTTCAAAGTTGCAGCGCTGTAACTCCCTCACCAGCGCTGCAACTTTCTGATGTAGACAAGCCCAGATAAAGCTGAAACTTTGAAAGTTGCTTTCTTAGTAATAGCAGCAGCTGGCATGGGGAGATTTTTTTTTTAAGTGGACAGTGGATGTTCTCATTTTTATGATGCAGACATGTACTTGATTTGATCTCTATGGAGACAATCAGTAAAAATCCAAACATATATTTTCTCCTGACGTGTTACTGAAATAAAAAGTTCGCAAAGACAACAGGATTTCCAGAGCAGAACTCAATGTCCTCATTCATAATTTTCTTCATATTCAGCTATCTAGTCTTTCTACTTCTCCCTCTTGACCCAAAAGAAAATAAAGGCCATAAGGCAAATGAATTATTCTACCCTTAATTTACAAACACACCCCTCAACATCTCATTTTTATGAGGATACCAAGAACAGCAGAATAGGATCCCAAATTTTCACATTCAATGCATAAAGGAAATGCTTTCTTGCTTAGCAGGACCAATATTATGTGTGTTTGCACATTTTCCTGAAAAAATGAAGTTTTTTCCACAAGGTTTCCGTCTCAGTCTTAGATATTCATATGGCTCCTATTACTGTAGTATCTGTGCACCCCATAATCTCTAATGTATGTATCATCACAACCCTCTTGTGTAGGAGGGAAGTCCTCCTTTTCCTTCCTATGTACAGAAAACAAGGCAGTAGAGTGATAGTACTGTAGTTGGAGAGGATGGGTGGCTCAGTTGTTATGGTGATTGTCATTCAAGTCCCTTTTCTCCCACAGGCTTCTTGTGTGACCTTGGGCAAGTCTGCAGAGACAGATTTGGAGATGAATTTAGGTGCCGAAAAAGGCAGATAACCCCACTTGATAGCTTTAGGCCCCATAAATACCTCTCAAAATCTGGCCCCTAATCTATCTGTGGCTCAGTTCCTCATCCATTTAAAAAAATGGGGATAATAGCACTTCCCTATCTTATAGGGCTGTTGTGAGGATAAAGAAGTTAAAGATTGTGAGGTGCTCAGATACTATGGTAATGAGGGCTGTATAAGTATGTATCTTAGATAACTGTGGTAACCATGGCAAAGAAATTGTACTATAGCTTCTGAAAGTATTGAACAAACACAGGATGTAAGTGAAACTGGTATAGTGGTTGGTGGGGGTGGGGGTGGAGAGAGAGAACCTATTCAAAGGCTTTTTTCTTTACAGAAACAGTATTATTGCAGGTTAATATTATTTCTACTAAGAAAGGCGAAACCAAACAATAGTCTTAAACTAACTGAGAAAAATCTTTCTTGAGCAGAATAAACCCAACTGGATCTTGATCAACTTTTGAAACACTTCTAATGTGATAGTATTTTTTTTAATTGAGTTTTAAACTGTGGTAAAGAATAAGTCTTTGTAACTGATCCTGTCCTGTATTGAGGATTACCAAAATGAGGCCTGGGGTCTTGACACTGAACAAAGAGCCATGCTTAAAAGAACCAGCCATAAACATTTCACAGCTTGGAGCAAAGAGCAATATAAACTGTTTACAGAGGGCATGTCAGAGACCATCAGATGCTGTATTGTTCAACAGAAACATTTGAATTATTGTGCAGAATTCCTCACTAGTAACAGGAGAAGTTAATTTTTGTTTTCCTCTTGCAGAGCAAAAGTGTTCTTTTTAGAAAAGAAAAACCTTTATTCATAGGGTTTGGGTTTTTTGACTGCAATTCTCTCAGTGCCTTTAATATGGAATGTATTGATCACAAGAGGATAACAGTTTGAGAGAGATGCAAAGGGCTTGATCCACATTTACCCTAAGCCCTTATAGAATTTAATGGCTTAAACATTTGTTCGTTTATTCTCCTTTTCCTGAAGAGATTAACCTCCCCATCCCCACAGTAATCCAGTGATTAGAGCATTCATGTGGGAGACTCCAGGTTCAAGTCTCTGTCCCAAATCCGATAGAAGGGATTTAATTCTAGGTCTCCCATGTCCCAGATGAGTGCCTATTGATATCCTGTGACAGATGGGCACACATGCCTATCAGCTCAGGCCCTGCAGGCAAGATTCTCAAATGAGGCATTCCCTTGGGTATCCTGCATTGCGGCTGCCCCAGTTCTGGCTTATGTTAGGGCTCTGAGCTGCTTGTTAGCTGTGGGATGATGTCAGAACTTACGATATGTGCAAAACCACCTATGGCAATTTAGGCACCTTGGGAGGTAGCCAGCAGCTGAGCTGTGATTGAGACTCTCAATGGCAAACTAGAAATTCTCATTTCTTATGAAAGGAAAGCGATTACATTTATGTGCAGTAGCAATTTCTATAAGTTCAGCTGTTTACCTTTTCCCCCATGATCTACAAAGGCATGAGAACAGGTAAACTAGTCCAGAACATAACTCGTGTGTGTTTAAGTGATGTTGTGAGATGAGCATATAAAAATGATCTGGAATCTAATATCCTTTATTGTAACTTACAATGGCTGAATGGATATTTTGGACAGGATGATGTTTATTTAGAAGAGGCTCTATAGTCCAGAGTAACCTAACCTCTCCATTGTAGCATGGACCAAAAAGACTCTTTGTGCAATTCCTGATACATTCACTATAGTGGGGCTTCCAAGCTCCTGTATGCCACTACCACAATATAAAGAGGCCGAGGCAGGGGACAGAATCTATCCTGATGAGTCAGTCTGGAAGTGGCAAAGTGGTCTTATAGTGAGGATTCCTATCAGTGTAATTGAATGATACTTCTTCAAAGTGAGAAGCATAAATCCTCTATCAAGTCAGAGTGCTCTGAATATATTAACAAGGACTCTGTATTGTGATACTTGACATAAACCATGGCATTGTTGAAAAGAGTGCAGTCAAACTGTGGGGAAGAAAGGTGATACAAACGTGGTTATTTTTGGGATTTTTTGGAACTGTAATTCCCAGTGGGTGCAGAACCACAATGTAGACAAGGCTCGGGTGTCTTTACTACTATGCCATCTAACCATGAAGTCTTTAAACATTCAATGATGCTACTGCTGGTGGAGCTGCACCTGTTGGCAATTATAGGCCTGAGAAATCCTAGAACAGACAGAGCCTGAGAGACTCTGGCTTATCCACAGTACAAATATAACTGACTCAGGGGAAATAGTTATCACACTGACCTTTGATCTGATTACAACACAGTTGAAATTTGTAATGTTGACAGGACCTAGCTTTCTCCCAGCGATAACTGGATAGAAGGTCTTTTTATTTCTTGGGTATGCACTACTGTTTTAACCATGTTGTAACGGAGACTAGCTTTAACTTTGTTCTGACTCCACTTGTCACTGAGCCCTAACTGACTGCTTTAATCCTATTCCTGCTCTGCTACCATTATAGGGGACTACTTTAAAAATACTTTGATATTTAATGTCCTTCATGAACTGAGAATTTTTTTTTAAAAAATGACTCCTCCATTTTTTGCATGTACCTTGGTTACACTGAAGAATTGCTTCTTTCTATGCAGAAATTGGCAATGTGGTTTTGTGATAATCTTTTATAGCAAAGAATGATTTGTTCTTTGCCATTCAGTTTCAAAATCATTAACGTGCTGTGATAACTTGTATTTTTTAGTGTATGGACCAATAGCAAAAGGGGAGTCTTCCTTTCAAATAAGTTCTTTCCCCTTCTCTTTGTTAGAAGGAGTTTATCCACTAAATCTGGAAGAATGTTGGTGGTTACATTGAATGATAGTGTTTGTGGCTATTTATTATTTATTAATTATTATTATTATTGGTCTGCTGATGAAAAGGTGATATATAAGAGCTAGTTGATTTTTACTAGTTGAGCAATTTCTGAGTCTCGTCCATTCTGGACATTTGTGAATTTATATTTCTTTCCATGTGCCACTGAGATGTAAATATGCCTATAGAGGAGAGACAACCACAACAGTCCAGACATCTATGGGAGACCAGATACCACTGGCCATATACCTGAGATCTGCTGCTATTTCTACAGGTATGACATATCATGGGGAAGGAGAAGAACTACTTTACTGGTGTCAAGTATCAGAGGGTAGCCGTGTTAGTCTGGATCTGTAAAAGCAGCAAAGAATCCTGTGGCACCTTATAGACTAACAGAGGTTTTGGAGCATGAGCTTTCGTGGGTGAATACCCACTTCTTCAGATGCATGTCACATGCATCTGAAGAAGTGGGTATTCACCCACGAAAGCTCATGCTCCAAAACCTCTGTTAGTCTATAAGGTGCCACAGGATTCTTTGCTGCTTTTACTTTACTGGTGTTGCTCAGTCCCTATGTATATAGCTCCTCGGTCCTGCAGTTTAGTCATCACAGACATCATTACATACTATTTTGAATGCAATGTAATTCCATAAATAAAGGAATGAACAGATTAAAAAAACCCTCTAGAAATCTATCCACCATATATTCAGAAACTATAGAAAGTGTTTTCTCTGCTCTAATTAGGCATCATATTTCAGTGTATTGTACAACTGACTTTTAGCAAACTAGACAAGAAATAAAGTGAAGACTATTTGGTATTAAAAGGAATTTCAGAACCAGCATGAGGAATTATGAATATATTGGAAACGATCTTGGAGTTTAAATTTGACCCTTTTTGAAAACCAATGAAGAGTATTGTATATTCTGCATAATTATATAATGTAAACTCTGGTTTTTGGTGATGTACATGTTAGTGTTTTTCTTTTCTTCATTCCTCTCCCTGCCCATTATTGATTGATCATGGGTATGGTGGTGGAAAAATTCCCCAAACCAACACCACTTCCCAACGTCTTAATTCAGCAAATGGCCACCAAGTTTTCAATTTGAATCAGATTATTTCCTTATTTAATTTACAAAATTCAGGGATTAAAAACTAAAATCGAAAAACATAAATGTACTACAAAATTAAGACTTGTTTTAAGGATACATTTTTACTTCAATGATTTGATAAGGAAAAAATATTTTTTAATTCCGGGTTAAGCCCCAATCCTGCAAAGATTTATGCACAAATTTAACTGTGTTTACGGTGAATAGTCCCATTGAAGTCAGGCAAGTCAGTGCACAAAGTTAAGCAAGTCTGCAAATCTTTGCATGATCAGAGCAATAGTTTCTAAAAGAGATGGTTTTAAAAAGATCATTCTCTTCAGGAGAAGAAATCAAAGCTTAAATCTGGTTTAGAATGGTTATGGAATTGTTCCAGTGTTAAATTATGGATTTTAATCAAGATTAATTAAATTTGATGACATATGTCTGACTACATTAGATAGCGTTTTCCTACTTATATTCTGGTAGGGAGTGTCTGTCTATAAATATTAAACATTATCTTAAAGAGTTACATGACTTCTCTTTCTTGCAAAATGTATTTTATGCAATTATAATCCATACAGTCAAATGTAGAGCTCTAGAAATGTGCATTTTATAAAATCCAACTAACTAAATTGACTGGGAACAAGAAAAGGGAGCAACTTATTGAAAAAAACAATAGTGATGAGATACTATGAAAATTATGATTTAAAGGGGTCTGTGTTCAATAAAAATGTTGCCGTGTTTTTAATGCAATTCAGACTTATCCACAGAATATTGAACCTGATTTTGACTCAGGAAAAACTCCCTTTGCCTGACAATGGAGTATAGGATTTGACCCATGGTATATTTCTGAAGTGTGGGGTTATTATCCAGGCCCAGATCTATTGTTCATATGGAGTTAATACACCCCAAATTTCTGGAACTGACTTCAAAAATTGATCTTTTTATGTATATGAAAGTCCATTATACATACCCATATGGAAGCAAGAGAAGAAAGGAAATGCTATGGGGCGATGAGGGAGAGGGAAGGATGAAAAGAGAACTATATTTTATTTGTGGGCACCAGGAACTGGCAATGGGTTCTGGTGGCAGTTAGTTCAAGAAAGCTTTGATCCTGGATAGGACTTTAGTGTACTGGGCTGGGGGAGGGGGAACGTGTGTGCACGCATGTGATCATGTTGCCCTCTAGTGGCTAATCTACAGAGAAGTTAATGAACCTACTACTGGAACTGATCCAATTTCTATTGAAACTAATGGGAGTTTTTCCATTAACTTTAATGGGAGTTGGATCAGACCCATTGCCATCTGAGAAAGAGCTTTTTTAGACAAAATAGTAGAGTTTGAAGATGAAGGACCAGCATTCTAGTTTGGTCCTGTAGGTATGTGACATGCTCATCTAGAATGGATGAGTTTTATTATTACACTGGTGTATTATGTCATTCAATCTTTTTAGTAATTTGAGTTAAAAAGAAAAATGCTGTGGAAAGACTGGGGTTTTATATTGGGTTTTTTTTGTAACCCATTAAAAAATTAACTTGAAATTTCTTTTTGGCTCCCACCCTTTGGGTGGGTTGTGGGGAAGTTTTCCTGGCTGCCACTGGGCTCCCTGCACCCTCTCCACAGGAGACAGGGATGGCAACAGCCAATGCCAATCCTGCTCTTCGGGCAGGCCAAGAGGAGAGGAACTTTTGAAGTTGCAGCTGTTGGCTCCTGCTTTCCTGGTGGGTTGGAGGAAGACAGCCATTGCCACTGCTCCTGCTCTTTGGGCAGGACGAATAGCAGGCCCTGACTACCACAGATCCCCCTCTTCTTGAGGGTGGAAAAAGGGGAGGCCTATCTGCTGCAGCTCTTGTTTCTTTGCCGAGCTGAGGGGAGGGTGCCTGCAGCTGCTATAATTCTTGTCTGGGACAGAGAAGGGGGATCCACCTACCACAACTTTTAACTCTTTGGAGGCAAGGGGTCCCAGAAATGGCATCTTCCTGGTCCTGTTGCAGTGGCAGGATCCCCTTCCCCAAGACAACTCTTGACTGCTGCTCTTTTGGAAAACAGACTACTGATGCCACAGATCCCAGCTTTTTCTTTGTCAGGCTAGGGAAAAGGGGCCCTGGCTCCCCCACCTTGACTACAACTCCTGAGTCATGTTCTTTGTCAGTTAGGTCACCACCACCAGTCTGGGGTTTTGGACAGGTTTGCTGGAGCTTCTTTACTCTCCAGTGCAATGCTGCTGCTCCTCAGGTGCAGGGATATACATAGGACTTAAAATCTCATATACTATTTCCCAAAGCATGCACCCTCCCATTCGGGGCTCTGGACTTCAGCTCCCTGGGGTGTATCAGGGCTCACCCCACGTGTTTGAAAATATATACCAGAGCTTTGCTACAGAATCTCTGGCTGAATGTAAGTCCTGGATATACACAGTATCTTATGTATCAAGGTCAACAGGATATTAGAAAGACAAAGTAGGTGAGGTGATAATATGGTAGATATATACAAGATACACAGCAATGTGTATATATACAATGGCATATATTACATTGGTGGACGTGCAGGTGAATGAACCGGTGATGGTATGGCTGATCTGGTTAGGTCCTGTGATGGTGTCGCTGGTGTAGATATGTGGGCAGAGTTGGCATTGAGGTTTGTTGCATGGATTGGTTCCTGAGCTAGAGTTACTGTGGTGCGGTGTGCAGTTACTGGTGAGAATATGTTTCAGGTTGGCAGGTTGAACGATCCCACACTTTCACAGGCCTTGGGTGGCAGGCCAGTCCTCGCCCACAGGCAACCTGCCAACCTGAAACATATTCTCACCAGTAACTGCACACCGCACCACAGTAATATATGCCATCGTATGCCAGCAATGCCCCTCTGCTATGTACATCGGCCAAACTGGACAGTCGCTACGGAAAAGGATAAACGGACACAAATCAGATATTAGGAATGGCAATATACAAAAACCTGTAGGAGAACACTTCAACCTCCGTGGCCACACTATAGCAGACCTTAAGGTGGCCATCCTGCAGCAAAAAAACTTCAGGACCAGATTTCAAAGAGAAACTGCTGAGCTTCAGTTCATCTGCAAATTTGACACCATCAGCTCAGGATTAAACAAAGACTGTGAATGGCTTGCCAACTACAAAACCAGTTTCTCCTCCCTTGGTTTTCAAACCTCAACTGCTAGAACAGGGCCTCATCCTCCCTGATTGAACTAACCTCATTATCTTTAGCTTGCCTGCATATATATACCTGCCTCTGGAAATTTCCACGACATGCATCTGACGAAGTGAGTATTCACCCAAGAAAGCTCATGCTCCAAAACATCTGTTAGTCTATAAGGTGCCACAGGATTCTTTGCTGCTTTTACAGATTCAGACTAACACGGCTACCCCTCTGATACTTGACTGCTTGTTATGATTACGGCCTTTTGCTCTAGAACAGCCCTTTTAATGCTGCTAGCCTTCCCTGTGTTAATGTTAAGCTTGACCCTATTCCCACTGGAGTCACTGGAGTTGAATTAGTCCCATTGTGTGTATGGCATTGTTCTATGGTTTTCCTTCAGACGGCACAACAACAGATCAGCCAGAGTTACTGCACAGAACTGAAATTTGGAACATAAACTTTCAAACATGTTACAAAAAATAGACAAAAATGCATGATCCTAGCCAGCCCTTTCTTCTCTTCTATTTAATTTTGCAGAGACTATACCTCTGTTAATAGAAAAGTATTGTGTGGTGGGGGAGAAGGTTGGAGACAATGAGTTAATATATATATTTGTGGGGTTTTTTTCTACTTACAGGTATGATTTTACCCACTATAGGTGTGTACCTTTATGATGGCCAAATCCAATAACAAAACGGACAAAGTGGACACACCCTTTGAAAGAAGATATGCTGTTTTTCGTCCTATAAACATCTGGAAGAGATGAGATTTGTGAGTTTGGAGCCTACTGTAGTCAGTTATCACGGGAGGGGTAGAGTTTCAACTAGAGAGCGCCAGACTTCAACTCTCGCACTACCACTGGTTTAAAGTGAAACCCATTGTCTTCCATTCCCCCTCCCCTCCCGCCCCCCAGCTTCTAGGTTAGCTAAAGGTCGCCTTTACTTTTGAATAAACGTCCCTCGTTGGCTACCCCCTGAGGTCACAGTCGCAGTCTTCCAACATTTATCAGCTCCGCGAGCCCTGCCTTTTGCTTTGGCTTAGGTGAAGTGCGGGTGTTTAGTCTGTTGTCTTCATGATAGCGGCGTATGCAAGTCCTCACGGAATAAAAGCTTTACTCGGTGTAATCTTTTTTTATGAGGAATCTTCCCCCCGAGCCCAGGGCGCTGGAGTGGCAAGAGTTAAAGGGAGGTGCTTGGGAAACTGGATGCTAATGTAGTCTAAGGAATGTTCAATATTAACATTCCTCCAGGCTTGGAGAGGAGGTCAGTCCCCACTACTGGGAAAGGAAACTCCTCTGCTCCCTGCCTGGCCCTTGCGAGCCGCCCAGCTCTAGGGAGCGTGGCCTTCTCAAGTGCAGCTCCGCGCCGTCTCTTAGGTAATGCAGCTGACTACTCACGGGCCCATCTAACCAGCCAAGCCCCACGTTGGAGAGAGCGTGCGCGGGCTTTGACACAGGCGGGCGGACGTACAGAATGAGTGGGGCGGGAAGCTGTAGCTCTCTGCAGCCAGGGGTTGAGAGTGCAGAGAACCGGGCTCTGGAAGAGCCCTTCAGGGTGCAAACGTGACCCTATCTAGCTAGTAGCGAAAGGGTCCGGGGGCAACGTGCAATCTGCAAGTGGGGGGCGCCTGCTGCAAGGCAGAACAGTGCTGGCCATGGCGCCTGGGCGCTGAGGAGAGTGGGGTACAGGCACTGGGAGCTAAGGGAGCCCCTGTGCGGCGCGCGGGGCTGCTCCCCCGACCCCTCGCTGTCTCACTCTCTCTCTCTTGCAGATGCGGCTGGAGATGCTGCGGTGGGCTCGCTGCTGCTGCTGGCTGAGCGTTTGCCTCTCGCTGCTGTGTGGTGGCGGCGCTAGCGATCCGGCCAGACAGCAGTGCCTGGGGCCCCGCTGCTCGGGCAGAGCCAGCCGCCCGTCCCGCTCCTTCACTCACACCGCCACGCCCGCCCGCGGCAAACAGGAGCCGAGCGCCGCGCACGCTGCCCCTCTCCCCGCCTTCCCCTCCAGGAGCGCCGCCGAGCTCAGCCCGGAGCTCCCTGCCCCGGCCGCTAGGGGCGCCGGGGAGAGCTGCCTGGGAGCGGACTGCGCCGCCCGGGCCCCCAACGGCACCAGCCGGGACTGCAAGGGCGTTGAATGCAAACTGCCCCTGCGGCTCCGCCACAGGTCCCGGCCGGGCAGCGGGGCTCGGTGCGCCCAGCAGGGAGAGGCCTGCCCGGAGCCTGCCCTGCTCAGAGAGGCGGAGCGAGCCGCCCAGTTCCTCGCGGAAGACTTCGCCTACCCGGCCTCGGAGCTGGGCCTGCAGCTCACCTGCGACCTCAGCCCAGGTGGGTGCTGGCTTCCGAGCGGGCGGGCAGGGTGGAGCTGGGAGAGCCAGCCCCGAGGGGGTGTATGTGCGCTGGCCCCCGCGGCCCCCGTGCTGAGGAGCCCGGGAGTGCCACCAGTACAGTGCCTTGGCCTGGGGAAGCCTGGGCCTGCATAGGGTAGGGCCGGGAGCCCAAGTGCCTGTCTCCAGGTTAACACCCAGCATTTAGCGCCTACCTCTCAGCTAGCCAAGGTCCAAGCTCCGCATTTTCTTCAGTGCCCCTTAGGATTGGAGGTGCCAGAAATGAGACACCTAGGGCCTGAATTTCAGAAGTGCTGGGCCTGGGTGCCTGCAGCTCCACTTGGAGTCAGTAGGGAGCTGAAGGTCCTCAGCACCTCTGGAATTCAGGTCCAAAGTGTGGGGCTGGCTGCCCCAAATTCATGGCCACTTGAAAATTTGGGCCCAAATTTGTGGCCCTAGTCTTTAAATGGGGGCAGGAACTATGTCTCTTTTCCCCCTCCTCACAATCAAATAAGGGAAGCAACAAAGGAGCAGACAAGGAAGCCTGACAAAATAGGAGATCAAACTTTTTTTTACCAAGTGTAAATGTTTTCTATCTAGCTTCACAATCTGGTATTTCTGATGTCCGTAATTTCCAGCAAGGCCAGACAGGGTTTCAATAGGATGAAAATACATTTATATCCCGAAGGAATGACTTGGTAATCGGGCACGGTTACTGTTGCCCACCAGAATCCTACAGACATTGACAAACTAATAATAACTGATAACTCATTTAGAGAGTGGAAGGATTCCAGGAGCACTTTACAACTATATTATTTAAAACACCATCATGGAAAGTCAACCACTTCTAAGGTGGAATTTGTCAATTTTTTAATGGTGGACAGCATCTTAGTATGAAGATGAAGTATGCTATATCCAATTGAAACTGCAGGGCAAATTTGGGCCAGCAGAATGCAATTTAGAATCAGTCCAGGATCTCTGGGCTTATATCTCTCCTGCAGTAAAAAAGCATCATGAGGTCTTTAATGGCTACAAAATAATAAAGATCTTGGTTAATGTCTCACCTGAGGGATCTAAAAATAGGGTAGACTGATTTATTTTTGTTACATGTTTTTTTTGGTCAAGATTAATGGAAATTAGGAATTCTGTGTGTCAAGCTCCTGTGGAAAATCAAAGGGCTGAGACTAGGATAGTACATTTTTGGAGATGCATCTGAACAATTTCTGGGCATTCTTATTGGACATATTATGATTAATAGCAGTCTTGAGTTGTGGAACCCCCTTATTCGTAGTTACATATTGAAATCATATCTTGACACCAACTGTTCAATGAGGAGTCTTAATTTGATGGGAAAAAAGGATATTTCAGCAAACCTCTTTGACCTATGTAAAGATGCAACATTTTGAGAATCCTATTGACAAACTTTGTTTAATTTACTTTATTTTTTTGTTTATTTTAAATACAAACTTTTCATCTGTCAAAGAGCTTAATTATACTTTCTGTTGTCCTAACATTGTTCACTAGCAGTACCAAGCATAAAGTGTAGTGATGGGGCAGAGTTTAGGTCTATTGCAACTACATCTGGTGGGAAGAAAGGATATGGTCACTCATTACACACATGCATCCTGTGATAGCACTGGTTTTGACTGGATTATAGCAACTGTCACTGTCATGAGAAGGGAGGGCACAAAGGGTCAAAATAGTGTTTCCCAGGATAAAGGCAATGGGCCAGATTCTTCTCCACTGATACTGGTGTAAAATCAAGAGCAATTCCACTCAAGTAATTTGACTCATACTCATGTAAAACCATAGTAAGTGAGAAGAAAATGTGGCCTGGAGGGTTTCTCAGGTCTCATTTATATCAGCTAAGTGCATAAACAGTATTGTTTGTTGTGGATTTTTCAGCAAAATATTCCAGTTCATTGAAACATTCCTGCCAGTAGTTCCAGTATCAGTTTCAATGAAATATTGGCATGTCCAGGATAGCATTTCTGGTCACACCCAGGGAGACACCCTCCTGCCTCAGAATAATAAGGTGATCAGGGTACTCCTCTGGGATATCTAGGTTCAAGTTTCTGCTCTTTCTGATTCAGAGAATGGAACTTGAATGTGGTCTCCCAATTCCTAGGTGGGTGTCCTAGCCCTGAGGCTACAGTCAGTCTTGCTCTGGCCCAATGAATATGCACAGTGGAGGATCTCCATCAGGAGAGACTGAGAGAACTCCACCCCAGAATAGCCAGTAATTTGGTGGTTAGGGATTTCACAGACCCAAATCCCTGCTCTGGATGAGTAATCTGGAACTTGAACCCAGATTCAAGTCCCTGTGCCTAACGCCAAGACAAGGTTTGTGGCTGTTAATTCTGAGTGGAGCAGGGTTTAAGCCCCACCTCTCTCCTCAGCATTTTCTGCCTTACAGTTTCAGCATCTCACTGATCAGCTTGTTGGCTTCTGTGAATTCCAGTCTTCGGCACCTATCTCTCCCCATGCATTGTACAGGGAGTCTTGGCACCTAACTCAGGGCTGTGGATCCTGCTAGGCAGCATGATGCCTAGAAGTTAAGTATGACAATGCTGACCATTGTAGCAACTTAGTCCCTTTAGTCCTTAGCGGCTCCAGCCACATAGGCAAAATGTTTTTGATGATGGCTCCTGGGCTGTAGAATTCACTCCCTCAATCAGATCCTGATAAACTGCCAATCTGGATTTTTTAGGGAAGAGGTTATCAACCTTTTTCTTTCTGAGACTCTCCCCTCCCCCAACATGCTATAAAAATTCTGTGGCCCACCTATGCCACAACAACTGTTTTTAAGTAGATTATAACCCAGGGCTGGTGTTAGGGGGTAACAAGCAGAGCAATTGCTCAGGACTCCATGCCACAGAGGCCCTCGCAAAGCTAAGTTGCTATGGGCTTCGGCTTCAGCCCCAGGCAGCGGGGATTGGAATTCGGCCTTCTGCCCTGGGCCGCAGTGAGTCTAATGCTGACTCTGCTCTCTGGTTTATGTTGGCGGACCCCCTGAAACCTGTTTGTGGCCCCCCAGGGGTCCCTGGACCCCTGGTTGAGAACTGCAGTTTTAGGGCACATTTTTGGTGAAGCATTTGTTTGGACTATGAATTGTCTCTGGCAAGGCTTGGTCGGTTGGAGTGTTACAGGGAGTGTGTGCAGGACTGGTGCTAGGGGTTTTAGCGCCCTAGGCGCACGGCAATTTTGCCGCCCCGTGCCCTGGTCCTGCGGCTCCGGTGGAGCTGCTGCAGTGGTGCCTGCGGGAGCAGCCGACCGTCCGCAGGCATGACTGCGGCAGCTCAACCGGAGCCGCCTACTGCCCCCTCCGGCAAAATGCCACCCACCAATAATCCTGGTGCCCTAGGTGATTGCCTAGGCTGCCTAAATGGAAGCGCTGGCCCTGAGTGTGTGAGAAGATTCTTTGGGCTAACATGGGCAGTTTAAGATGTTTTTAATACCCTTTGGTCCTCTAGAATTTTGTTAACCTCTTGAGCATATTGGAAAAACCTGGACTTTGGTGAAGACAGTAGGCTGAGGAATGAAGGGATAGGATAGGTTTAATGTGAGGATTATAGTTGAAGGTAGATTTTATATGTGCTGTACAAAGAGAGAACAAAAAGATAGATTGTAAGCTCTGTGTGGTAGAGACTAAGTATAAGTTGAGACAACAGATACAGACAGATTGGGGAATACAAAGAAACAGTGAGACAGTATTGGTCAGCAAGATAGGCTGTGGTCTCAGCATGCTAGCTGCGTAATTCTTCTTAAGAGTTTTGTGTGCATGTAAAGCACCTTGAGACTTGGAAGAGTGCTGAAAAATGAAAATAAAATGATTGATATATGCCTGGTGATGTGGGAATAAAATAATTAAATATAAGAAAATCTAGTAACCGTAAACGAAGTCCAGCCACTGCCTCTTGCAGTGTTCGACACTTGATGTTTCCAGGTAGTGTTAACACAATCCCATACTGTACGCTCTGCATGGTGATGTTAATGTCTTTCCTGCTCCTCAGTGGTGGTGAACTTATGTCCTGAAGCCTGAGGCTTGATTTTCCCCCTACTTTAGCATGTATGGCTATAAATGTTGTTCATAAAACTGACCAGCCTCGTTATATTGAATTAAAGCAATGCACATATTTATCAATATAAGAATTGGTCCTGCGCTCATGCTTTGCATTCAGTGAAACTACTTGCATAAAGTTACTTGTGTGTGAGTGTATTTGGGATCAGGCCCGTAGTTCTTGAGTATGGGAGTATTGAAACAAGATATTGATAAGAGAAGTTTTGTATTTTTAATAAATACATAAAACATAGTAGATTAGTTAAAATTCTACTATTAGACGTGAAGGGCTAGCAAGAGAGGATTATTGCATTAGAAAATCTTACTTATTTTTTCTATTGTAATATAAATTAGGGCTGTCCATTGCAGTAAACTCATGCGATTAACTCCAAAAATGTTACCACGATTAAAAAAATCGTGAATAATTGTACTTTTAATTGCACTGTTAAACAATAGAGTACCAACTGAAATGTAGTAAATATTTTTTGATGTTTTTTTCTACATTTTCAAATATTTCAGTTACATCATAGAATACAAAGTGTACAGTGCTCACTTTATTTTGTTATTTTTTATTACAAATATTTGCATTTTAAAAATGATAAAATAAATAGTATTTTTCAATTCACCTCATACAAGTACTGTAGTGCAATCTCTTTATCATGAAAGCGCAACTTACAAATTTAGGGGTTTTTTTGTTACACAACTGCACTCAAAAAACAAAACAGTGTAAAACTTACGAGCCAAAAGTGTCATGTAAATGCTTGTTCTCACTTTCAGGTGACATTGTAAATAAAAAGCGGGCAGCATTATGTCCCATAAATGTAAACAAACTTGTTTGAGCAATTGGCTAAATAAGAAGTAGGACTGAGTGGACTTTTAGGATCTTAAGTTTTACATTGTTTTGTTTTTTGAGTGCAGTTATGTAAAAAGTCAATTATCATTTGATTATGAAGATAAATCTAAAGAGGTTTTAATTTTTGCTTGTACACACAAATATCAAGATTCATATATTTAAGGACATAAAAACATAAGAGACCAAAGATCCATATAGCCCAGTATCCTGTCTTCCGACAGTGGCCAATGCCAGGTGCCCCAGAGGGAATGAACAGAACAGGTAATCATAAAGTGATCCATCCTCTGTTACCCATTCCTAACTTCTGGCAAAAAAATGCTAGGGACACCATCTCTAAGGACTATTTATAGGATAGATACAGGGAAATTGCATTGTACGTGGGGGCTAGGTTCTGTAGTCAGTGCATAAAACGAAAATCACGTAGTCAAACGCTCATTGAGTGGAATGGCGGGCGGAATCACGCGCACTGCAGGTACAGTATTTAAACTGTTACTTTTCTCTTTTTGTTTTTTGTTTTTGCGGAGCGCGTATAGTTAAAATCACGTAAGTTAAATGTGCCTATGATGCAGCTCCACTGTATGTGAGAAGGTTATTTCTTACATTTAAATCTTCAATCATTAAAAGAAGATCTGATCGAATTTTGAATGTTGTTGAGGAGATAATATAATCTGGAAAATTATTTTTTTTGTCAGGAAAAATAATAGACTGTTTGTATTTCAGGAGAAAATGAAGTTCCATCTGAAGATGCACTAGTATTACAACTGCAGCTTGCAAAAGGCCAAGATAAATTTGTTGAAATGTTAAAAAGCCAACAGAAGATAATTGTGGATTTGCAACAAAAACTTGCTGAACAACAGAGCACGTTAGTTAGCCAGCAACGAGAAATTCTTGAACAACAAAGAAAAATGTATGAGCAAATGCATCTGATAAAAGTCCAGTATGGCATGCTTTTTGACACAGTGAAACAAATGTCATTCCAGAGTTTGCATGAGGATATTCAACATTATTTTGAAACCCAGCTTCAAGGACTTCAGAATCAGGTCAGAAGTCATCTCCAGAAGTCACACTCTGTACAGAAAGTAGAAGTTGATGCAAAAGTGATTGATGTTAGGGAGTCTTTGCTGGACTGCGGCCTTTGTAAAAGTGATGAATTTTGCAATTTCCAAAAGACACCATCTCAGTGTGAAAAATGCACCTTGTGCCCTGCTGGTTTTTTCCAAATGTCTGAATGTTCTGCAAACGCTGATCGGATTTGCCAGGTGAAATATTATTCTGTGTATTTTAATAAGTAGATCACGCATTTTGTCAGGCAAACGAGGATACTGTGCTGAGACTGAGGCTATTCAGAGAGAGCAGGGAGAGAGCTCCTACTCTGAGTGTAAGTTTTCTATGCCATGCTAAGTTTAGGATTCTTAGGTTCGCTGTGTTAACAGTGAGGTATTTGCTTTAAGAAATGTAGTTAGCAGCAGTTCATTGTCTCTTAACGCCAACAGCATACTAGGTGTTTTAGAGACAGATATGAAAACAAGGCCCTTGTCCCAGAGAGCTTAAAATTTGAATAGCTGTTGTATGAACATTGGAGGTGACATGAGAACAGTGATAAATATGCTTGGATCAATATATCATAGAGTATCAGGATTGGAAGGGACCTCAGGAGGTCATCTAGCCAATCCCATGCTCAAAACAGGACCAATCCCCAGACAGATTTTTGCCCCAGATCCCTAAATGGCCCTCTCAAGGACTGAACTCACAACCCTAGGTTTAGCAGGCAAATGCTCAAACCACTGAGTATTGAATTGTGGTTTATGGGCCTTAGGGAAACGTATTTTAAGGAGGGATTTGGAGAAGAGGGTGGAAACAGCAGGTCACAGAGGTGGTTCCAGCCATATAAGCAGGCATGAAAAGTCCCAGAGTTGAGAACTGAAGAGGGACATGGTTTGGATTGTTCGACATGCAACTTCCGCAGAGCTTAAGTGGGTGAGGAGGTCTGTGAAAGGAGACCAGGGCAGAGAGGTAAGTAGGAGTTAGGTTACAAAGGGCTTTGAAGGCATGGAGAGAGTTTAAAGATAATGTAGCTGGTATAGGAAAGGAAGGGAGAAAACTGAGAAGAGGCTAGACACACTCAGTGCAAGGTACACAGTAAATGACTGTAGTGGCAGCATTCTGGATATGTGGAAAGGATGGTGTGATGGATGGCCAGAGAGAAGGAGGTTTCCATAATCAAAGAAAGAAATAATCAGAGCTTAGACAACAGTTTTGGTGGGGGTTGGGGGACGAGAGAGGGATGGTTGAGCTCTGGAGAAATGACATGATTCAGTGAGACCATCAATATGAGGAAAGAAGAGAAAAAGAAGATGGGAAAATGACACTGTTTGAGGACCTGAGGGATGGGAAGATGATGGAAATTCAGACTGACTGAGATTAGGGAATAGCGTGGAGGTAAAGGGAAGCTAGTGGAGGAGGATGGAGCAGAGTATGTCAGAAATTGGAGGCTGATGGCTCAGAACACAGAAGGAGTATGAGACAGAGCAGGGAATTCTGGGAGAGGAGGATATGGTCAGGGAGAGAGAGAATTTAAATCCTCAGAAGTTTATTTTACAAAACCAGTACAGGTAAGTGGCTGTCAGTTTACAAACCTGACTTGGTTTAACTGGATGCTTTATATAATTGAACTAAAATGTTTTTCCTCTGGCGTTCCAGGTAAGTGTTTTCCTGTTTCAAAGCTTCCATAGTAGCCATTTCATTAAAAGTGAAATGAATATGATTCTTGTGATTTGTAGGACAGAGACGAATGCATTGAATCTCCCAGCATTTGTGGTGAGAGAATAAAATGCCTGAATACTCCAGGTAAGTTCCTACCTTTCTGTGACTAAGCACATCTTCAGTGACAGAACAGGAAGGCAATTAAGAGCACTATCCTGCTAGATGCTGGGTCCTGAAATACTTAGGATGCTAGAATCAATGAAAGTCAAAGGCACCCGGCACAGAGAAGTAGGCTGTAAGAATGAAAACTAATCTTGGGAGACCAATAACACTCTTCACAGCCTCTGGTGCTTTCCTTCTGTTTGGCTTTTTAATTCCCATGCTGCCTATGGGCTTGACACTCTTCTCGCACTGGTGTAAATTAGGAGTAACACCATTGAAATCAGTGGCATTACCCCTGCTGGCCAACTGGCATGGAAGGATAATCGAGTCATTTATCTCTTGCAGTTGCTTATCTTTTTTTTTTTTTTTAAACTATATACTCATTCATAAGCCAGATTTTTTCAGTAAAAAGGGGAAGCACCAGAGAAGGGGGTCAGCTTATGAACGGGTATAGAGAGGGAGAGGTGGGACACCACCCCTCCCCCCAACAGCGGGAGCAAGGAGAGGCAGCACAGCCAGCAGAGCCAGAAGGGAAGAGGCTTCCACCTCTTTTCCCCCCCCCGGCCTCCAAAGCAGCTGCAGCTCTGGGGCTGTCTGGCTGCAGCTGTGCCGCTCGGCTCCGCCCCCCAGAGCAGTCTGTGGTCTTGCCACCTGGCCCACCGGAGCACACTGCAGCCGTGCTCCCCAGTATGGCTAACCAGAGCAGGCTGCAGGTGTGCTGCCCAACCTGCCGGAGCAGCTCCAGCCAGGCCAGAGACATCCTCCCCTGGCCCTCCTCAGATGAGGTGGGAAGGGATGGGGAGAGTGTGGGGGTCCTGGGCTAGGGGTGGGTTCATGTGCGGAGTGGTCACAGGGTTACTCCCCTGACCTCCAGGTTCTCCCCCCTTAAAACATTTCCCTACCAATTGCTGTTCCAGCCCGTCAGGGTAAGCAGCTGGCACGCTGGGACACTTTGTTTGCTTAGGTTTACCTCCCAGCCTGCAGACGCTCGAGGTAAACAAACCGTCTCGGCCCACCAGTGGCTTTTCCTGATGGCCTGGAAGCCAAAGTTTGCTGACCCCTGAATTATAGGGTCGGCTCATGAATGGGTCATACAAATTTTCCATCTTGAGGGGGGGAGGAGTGTCGGTTTATAAACGAACTGGCTTATGATCGAGAATATACGGTAATCTGTGTATTTATATAGCTCCCCCCTCGGCAATATCTGAAGCGCCTTGTAACGATAGTATTGTCCAGTATTGAGACGTGAAGCCCCAGTTTTCACCTCCAGTTTCTTAGGATGGCATGTTCAAAAGCGCCAGAGTGACTCAGAACCACAAATTCTATTACACTTCTCCACCCCAGCTTTGGCCTGACTCACCTACCTTAGGTGGCCCTTTGCCAATCAGTGTGGTAGTCGGGCCCACAAGTATGAAGTTAACAGACACAATGAGCATGCTAAATCAGCAAGGAGGGTTCTTTTTTACCTGTCAGCCAGGCAAGAACTGAAAGGAACTACATGGACAGAATACAGTGTTTCACTGGTTATGAGCTCTGCTATTGGACAGTCAGTCAAGGAGATGAGAAGGGTCCTTCAGGTTAAAGAATGTCCTTTCTCTGGCACTCCCTTGCTTTCCCACCCAAACTCCATACCCCGCCTACACAAAACTGTATAAAGCTAAAGTCTAAAAACTTGCTTAAATATATATTAAAAAAATTTTAAGACGCAAACTACATTTAAGAAAAAAATCCTTTTCTACAATATAAACCACTTTTAGAAGGAATGAATGTACAGTAACTCCTCTCTTAAAGTCGTCCTGGTTAACCTTGTTTCATTGTTACGTTGCTGGTCTATTAGAGAACATGCTTGATTAAAGTTGTGCAATGCTCCCTTATAACGTTGTTTAGCAGCCGCCTGCTTTGTCCATTGCTTGCAGAAAGAGCAGCCCGTTGGAGCGAGCTAGTGGGGGCCTGGAACCAGAGTGGACCAGCAGCCCCCCCATCAGCTTGCCATTCCCCTAAATTCCCTAACGTGCACTGGGGGCTGGGATCCCTGCGGCTCCTCTTTCCCACTCTGTCTGGGTGCAGCGTGAATGCAGTGGGGTATCGAGGCTGTAGTGCTTAACCCATGCTTGGAATCAAGGGTGCTCTGACAATGTTGAATAACCTACTTTTGCTTTGTTAGTGTCAAATGGCTCAGAAGGTTGCCTGTGACTAAAACTGCCTACTTCCTACAAACAGGTGGCTTCCGATGCCTTGGAATTGCTGAAAAAGATGCAGCCTTGGGACTGTGTGGAGAGGATTATTTCTTTAATAAAGAAATGCAGGAATGCCAGGCTTGTTCAGAGTGTGAAGATGGAATAGTAGCTTTCCCTTGCTCCCCAGTTGCTGACACTGTTTGTTCAGGAGCCAGCGAGAACAAGCTTTCTGAATCGTGGGCTGCAAACTTTATTTTACCCTCGGCAAAGTCTGGCACTTCTCAGATCTACCCTGGTTTAAACTTGAAGATAAAGGGAAAGCTTCACTGTGAAGTTGTAACTGTTGAAGATAACAGCCTGGTATTCAGGCAACATGGTTTGATGTGGACTGACCTCAATTTTGCTGTAAAGCACAACTGCAGAAACTTTCTCCAGCTGTCCTTGAAATTAAATGACACTGACGAAGGCTGTGAACTAAGTGGTGTTCGTATCGAACAACCAGAAGGAAAATATTTTCAGAGCACCAGTTTAAGCAGCGCGGCAGAAGTGGAACCAAGCCAAACTCTCTCTCTGTTTCTGAAGAGTCCAAATCAATTCTGCAACCAAAGTAAAGACTTAAATATTTATGACCTTAATACTCCTCTCAGTTTGTTTTGGTTGTCCCATGATACAGGTGCAGTGGCTATGAGTGCACAGATGTCAACTGCAATGCACTATCAAACTAACTATCGACCTACTTTTAAAGTTATTTCCATTTCTGACCCTTATATGCTAAGTTTGTCTCACGATGGCAGAGCTATAAAGTTCACTGAAACAGGTGTCATAAAATTTGTTTTTCACCAAGCACTCTATTCCATGGGCCATACATGTGTTCGTGAAGGCTTTTCCTTGGTTTCTTATATCAATAGGAATGGTACTAACCAAGAATTAATGAACATGTATAAATCTGGTGTAAATTACAGAGACACATCAATATCTGCTTCTGGGGCCACAAAAGTCAACAGTGGGGATCTGCTTAGCTTTGAGATCCTTTCTCCAGCTCAATGTAACGTTCGATATTTTGGAGACAGCTCTGGAATTAGTATGCTTAGCCTCATCTGGATCCCATCTGCAGTTTCCACTGCCATCTCAGCCACAGTCTCTGTTACACGACTGCCTACAGGAGCTGTCAGAAACAAATTACTGGAATTCACCCAGGTCTCAGCCAGTGAGAAACAAATACAGCTTGTTTCTTCTGGAGAACTTGCTCAGAAGTACTTCAGATTTACTGAAAGGGGAGTTGCTAGCATTGCTTTTAATTTAAAGCTGATCCACTCATGTAATGTACTTAAAGTGACTCTAAATCATTTGATCAATGATCAGATGCAACCCACAGCAATTGGCCAGCAAATTGGAGGTCAGATGCCTGAGGGAAGTATATGGACCAGTGTGTCCCTCCGCTCTTCTTTCGAAGTGCATAATGGTACATTGATATCCATTTCTCTTGACTGTGTTCGTGGAAGAATCAATCAGATTGCTCATGAACGTAGCACCAGCATATCTATTTTATGGATTTCATCTTAGTTACTTTTGAGTGAAGTAAGCCCGAATGGACAGTTTGCAATGGGTTTTGAATTTTGTCATACTACGTATTTCAGAACCATAGATTGTGTGAACATGTACAGAACATTGCATTAAAATATTCTTACCATTTGGAACATTTTAAAAATAATCTTTGGTTGGATTATCATCTAAACAAAAGTAATGGTTCTGCTTTTCCAAAGAGATTGCTCTGTTAACATCTTGGATTCTAGTGTCAGGAGTCCAGATCAGGCTCTACTTCTTACAAAGCATTCTCTTGAACTCAGATTTTGCAGGACCTACAAAAATATGAGGGAGTTCTGGATGGAGGTCACAATGTTATTGGAGCTGGGGAGGTTGAGCTACAGCTACCCTTATTTCTGCACTGCTGCTGGTGGTGGCGGCAGCTTTGCCTTCAGAGCTGGGCACCTGGAGAGTGGTGGCTGCTGGCTGGGATCCCAGCTCGAAAGGCAGCGCCGCTGCCAGCAGCACAGAAGTAAGGGTGGCATGGTATGGTATCGTCACCCTTGCTTCTGCACTGCTGCTGGTGAGGCTGCCTTCAAATCGGTGTAATGTTAACTCTAATATCAGAATTCTGTACACTGGACACTTCAAGAGCAAAATCCATTTATAAACAACATTTTGTTCCAATGCCGTGGAGTCCTTGCCCACACAGAGTGGTACTTTTCTCTGTGAGTATTTCCAGTGCAGGTAATTGCAAAGTAAGGTACTGCGCAGTATGAATAAGCGTGGCAGAATCTGGCCCATGCAGATAAAGATGGATAAACAGAACCTATTCTAATGCATATATGCAGTGCTGTAGGTTACTACGTTACAGTATGTATGTAACATGCATTAGTTCATTGTAGTAATCTTGTCCATTACAGAAGGGAAATACTTCAGACTTTCTAATGCTGCTTATATATAGGAAAGATAATTTGGTTTATAGCAGACTGCCATTCCTGTGTAATGACATTCTGCTTCGATGTGTGTTCTAAACATTTTGCAACTGTAAAAATTTTATCTGAATATATTTTATTACTTTTACAAAGTTTTTATATTTCTATAGTGTCAAACCTGGAGGGATATCTTAAGTATATTTTAATTTAATACTGTGTTTTTGTGCTTTCTGTTGTTGTTTATGCAGAATACAGTACATTATGGAAACTACATTCGTTTATGGTTTTTTAAAATCAGGTATCATGTTTCCAAATATTACCTTGAATTAAAAATATTGTTTGTATTACAATATGTGTTAAGAAAAATTAACACAAATAAAACAGACTGACTTGAATGTTGCTTAATGTCCTATTACCATGATGGGGTAAAATCCTAGTCCCACTGAAGTCAATTGGTGTTTTACCATGGTCTCATCCTTGCTTGCCTGTGATTTTAAATTGTGTTAGGCCTGTATTTCAAGGGGACCTCAGAGTTTTGGGTGTTTTGCACTCTTTCAAATTTAGCTATCTGAATAATTAAAAACTTGTAATTGATGTTATCAAGCTGATAAATGCTCTTAATAAATTAATTTATTTTAATCATTGTTACCACAATATTAATTCAGAGAAGAAAACTGAATATTTATAAGAATAGCTAGGGGTTTGATCCTGCAAGGTGCAGGATACTCTGGCACAGATCCAGCAAGGCACCTATGAATGTGCTCAACCTTAAGCTAAAAGCAGAAAGAATCCTGTGGCACCTTATAGACTAACAGATGTTTTGGAGCATGAGCTTTCGTGGGTGAATACCCACTTTGTCAGATGCATGTAGTGGAAATTTCCAGGGGCAGGTACATATATGCAGGCAAGCTAGAGATAATGAGGTAGTTGAGTCAGGGAGGATGAGGCCCTGTTCTAGCAGTTGAGGTGTGAAAACCAAGGGAGGAGAAGCTGGTTTTGTAATTGGCAAGCCATTCAGTCTTTGTTTAATCCTGAGCTGATGGTGTCAAATTTGCAGATGAACTGAAGCTCAGCAGTTTCTCTTTGAAGTCTGGTCCTGAAGTTTTTTTGCTGCAGGATGGCCACCTTAAGGTCTGCTATAGTGTGGCCAGGGAGGTTGAAGTGTTCTCCTACAGGTTTTTATATATTGCCATTCCTAATATCTGATTTGTGTCCGTTTATCCTTTTCCGTAGTGACTGTCCAGTTTGGCCGATGTACATAGCAGAGGGGCATTGCTGGCATATGATGGCGTATATTACATTGGTGGATGTGCAGGTGAATGAACCGGTGATGGTGTGGTTGATCTGGTTAGGTCCTGTGATGGTGTCGCTGGTGTAGATATGTGGGCAGAGTTGGCATCGAGGTTTGTTGCATGGATTGGTTCCTGAGCTAGAGTTTCTATGGTGCAGTGTGCAGTTACTGGTGAGAATATGTTTCAGTGACAGGTTGCCTGTGGGGGAGGACTGGCCTGCCACCCAAGGCCTGTGAAAGTGTGGGATCATTGTCCAGGATGGGTTGTAGATCCCTGATGATGCGTTGGAGAGGTTTTAGCTGGGGACTGTATGTGATGGCCAGTGGAGTCCTGTTGGTTTCTTTCTTGGGTTTGTCTTGCAGTAGGAGGCTTCTGGGTACACGTCTGGCTCTCTGTTGATCTGTTTCCTTATTTCCTCGTGCGGGTATTATAGTTTTGAGAATGCTTGGTGGAGATTTTGTAGGTGTTGCTCTCTGTCTGAGGGGTTAGAGCAGATGCGGTTGTACCTCAGTGCTTGGCTGTAGGCAGTGGATCGTGTGATGTGCCTGGGATGGAAGCTGGAGGCATGAAGGTAGGTATAGCGGTTGATAGGTTTTCGGTATAGGGTGGTGGTAATGTGACCATCACTTATTTGCACCGTGGTGTTTAGGAAGTGGACCTCCCATGTAGATTGGTCCAGGCTGAGGTTGATGGTGGGGTGGAAGCTGTTGAAATCGTGGTGGAATTTTTCCAGAGACTCCTTCCCATGGGTCCAGATGATGATGTCATCAATGTAGCGTAGGTAGAGGAGGGGCGTGAGTGGACAAGAGCTGAGGAAGCGTTGTTCCAGGTTAGCCATAAAAATATTGGCATATTGTGGGGCCATGCGGGTGCCCATAGCTGTGCCACTGATCTGGAGATATATATTGTCCTCAAATTTGAAATAGTTGCGTGTGAGGATAAAGGCACAGAGCTCAGCACCCAGTTGTGCTATGGCATCATCAGGGATACTGTTCCTGACAGCTTGTATTCCATCTGTGTGTGGGATGTTCGTGTAGAGAGTCTCTACATCCATGGTGGCTAGGATGGTGTTTTCTGGAAGGTTACCAATGCATTGTAGTTTCCTCAGGAAATCAGTGATGTTATGGAGATAACTGGGAGTGCTGGTGGCATAGGGTCTGAGCAGAGAGTCCACATATCCAGACAGTCCTTCAGTGAGAGTGCCAATGCCGGAGATGATGGGGCATCCAGGATTTCTGGGTTTGTGGATCTTGGGTAGTAGATGGAATAATCCTGGTCGGGGCTCTAAAGGTATGTTGATTTGTTCCGGTGTTAGTGTAGGGAGTGTCCTGAGTAGATGCTGTAGTTTCTTAGTGTATTCCTCAGTGGGATCTGAGGGAAGTGGCCTGTAGAATTTGGTGTTGGAGAGTTGTCTGGCAGCCTCCTTTTGGTAGTCAGACCTGTCCATGATGACAACAGCACCTCCTTTATCAGCCTCTTTTATGATAATGTCAGGGTGGTTTCTGAGGCTGTGGATGGCATTGCGTTCTGCACGACTTAGGTTATGAGGCAAGCGATGTTGTTTTTCCACAATTTCTGCCTGTGCACGTCAGCGGAAGCATTCAATGTAGAGGTCCAGACTGTCATTTCGACCCTCAGGAGGAGTCCATGTGGAGTTCTTCTTCTTGTGCTGTTAGTGGGAGGGTACCTGTGTATCAGTGCGCTGTTCAGTGTTGTCCTGAAAGTATTCTTTGAGTCAGAGATGGCGAAAGTAGGCTTCCAGATCGCCGCAGAACTGTATCATGTTGGTGGCAGGGCAGAAAGAGAGTCCCCGAGATAGGACAGACTTTTCTTCTGGGCTGAGTGTGTAGTTGGATAGATTGACAATATTGCTGGGTGGGTTGGGGGTACCACGGTTGTGGCCCCATGAGGCAGGTAGGAGTTTAGACAGCTTACAGTCCTTTTTCCTTTGTAGAGAGGTGAAGTGAGTAATGTAGATCTCCTGTCTTATTTTAGTGAAGTCCGTTTCTATGGAAGTTTGGTTATTAATGAGAGTCTCCAGGTTGGAGAGCTCTTTTTTGATGTTTTCCTGTTTGCTGTATAGGATGCTGATCAGGTGATTCCTCAGTTTCTTTGATAGAGTATGGCATAATCTCTCACTGTGGTCTGTGTAGTATGTAGATAGCAGTGGAAGTGACAGGTGTGGGATCCCCAAAGGGACTTCAGCATTGCAAACCTGAGCATTGCAGTGCCTGATTTCTAGTATGCCAGAAAATGACAGGAAAGACACTGTGATTCATAAAACTTGTTAGATGCCTATGCTCCCTGTACAATGAATGGGGAGAGAGAGGGACCTAAGAATGCAACCCACAAAAGCCAGCATGCTGGGCAGGGAGCCTCGTAAGTAAGCCAATAGGAGATGCAGAGGTGAGAGTGTGTGCTAAGCCCTGCCCCTCTATGATAGGCACCATCTTATTACCCGGACTTAGGCGCCTAGCTCTACTTAGCCATTTGTGAGTAGGAACCCACTGTACCTGCAATAGGCTGCTAAATCAATTCTTGAGAGAATGAATTAGGTACCTGCCTCACTTAACATCAAAAGGGAAGGGAGGAGTTCGTGCCCATCTTCTAACTGTTAGCCTAGTAGTTAGAGTACTCACCTGGGATGTGGGGTTCAATTCCTCTCTCTCTGCTAGACTGAGAGAAAGGATTTGAACAGGAGTCTTCCACTCCCAGGTGAGTGCTCTAACCCAGAGACTCTCAACCTTTCAAGACTACTGTACCCCTTTCAGGAGTCTGATTTGTCTTGCGTATCCCAATTTTCACCTCGCTTAAAAACTACTTGCTTACAAAATCGCACATAAAAATACAAAAATGTCACAGCACACTATTACTGAAAATTGCTTACTTTTTTTACCATATCATTATAAAATAAATCAATAGGAATACAAATATTGTACTTACATTTCAGTTTATAGTATACAGAGCAGTATAAACAAGTCGTATGAAATTTTAGTTTGTACTGACTTTGCTCGTGCTTTTCATGTAGCTTGTTATAAAACTAGGCAAATATTTAGATGAGGTGATGTACCCCCTGAAGGACCTCTATGTATTCCCAGGAGTACATGTACCCTTGATTGAGAACCACTGCTCTATCCAGTGAGTTATGGGAGATTCTGGTATGGGGTCTCTCCTGTTTGAAGCTGTTCCAGTTTGGATAAATACTAAGTCATTGGAACAGCTTCAATAGGAGAGACCCCCATACCATAATCTCCCATAGCTCACTGGTTAGAGCACTCCCCGGGGAGGTAGGATTTGAACAGGGGTCTCCCTTCTCTCAGAGCCTAAAACCTAAGCAGCTAGGAAACTGTTAAAAGTTGAAAGTTTGCATGCTGAGGGAGTTTAGGCACCTATAGGCTTAGCAGCCAGGTGAGAGTTTCATGGATTGTAGTGGTGCTGTGCATGGGGACTCACGTGCCTACGGTGCTTTGTGGATTGAACCTCGGACTACTTGCTTGTTGAAAGGTAAGTACATGGTTGAGCCATTCTTGAATTAGACTGTGGAGCAACACCAGCAAAGTCCCAGTCCCAGATTTTCCACAGAAATGTACATCTTGTACTACCCAGCTCTCTCCTGGACAATTCAAGTTCATATAAAGATAGTCATTAATAGAAAATGATATGCACAAATCCTGGTATCCTAAATGGAGTTTCCCAAACACTTCAATCCAAACACAATGGTTTAGATAAAACCACAAAACAAATTTATTAACTCCAGAAGATAGATTTTTAAGTGACAAGTAATGAGGCATAAGTCAGAATTGGTTACAAGATAATAAAAGTAAAATACAACTAATGCCTAAATTAACAAGTGAAGTGAATTCAAAACAGCAGTCTCTCTCACCACGTTTCACCAGTCTTACTGGCTGAATTTTTTTCAGTCAGGATCTCTTTCCACCCTCCCCCCCAGTAGAGATGGAGGGAGAAATTATTTGGAGCATTTGCCCTTCCTTCTTACGTTTTTTCTCTTCTTTGAGAATCATTTCCAGCTGAGGTTCAGGAGATACAGTCAGTGTGGACGGGACCTCTCAGCTTCTTTCTTTGTCAAGATGTAGATTTTTTGCCCACCTCCTTTTTCCTACCGAAGAATGGCCACTTAATAAAGTGAAAGCCCATTTGAGTTTGTTGACGCTTGGCTGAGACGTCGGCTAGCCTTTTGTCTCAGGGAAACTGGTTTGTGACTGCTCCACAGACATGGAACATGTTTTAGTAATATCATACAGAGGACTCAGATAACTTTACATGCAATGTTACCACACATTTTAGCAGAACAATAATGATCAGTAAATTGTGGTTTCACATGATAACTCACAAGGCATGGTTTGTACAAGTTTTCTCATAGTCCCATAAAAGAAGTGAACATAGGGATACAGAGTGTTACAGTTCCCTGTTTTTACTGTCAAAATAGGAAAGTGGGGGAGAAGACGGGGGGGAAGGGAGGGGCAGAAGGAGGAAGAAGGAAAAGCAAAGCTCAAATATTTGGTTAATGTCTCTCTCTCACACCCAGACAGTCATGCTTCCATACTCAGACTCATAAACACCCCTCCCCGTTCTCTTGGAAGTCTTGGAAATAAATTTCTGAAAATTTTCACAAATCGTTAATGAACCAGTTTTACTTCAAACTTTGTCCAGTTGGAACCGTCTTCTCAAACTTTAAGCCCTCTATGCCTGATTCAACCAAGTATTTAGCAGATACTTAAATTTAAGGATCTGCTTAAATTCTGTAGACTTTAATAGTACTACTCACATGCTTAAAGTTAAGCACATGGAGAAGATCTTTGATGAATTAGAGCATTAAGTTTGATAAATCAGTAAGTTAATAGACAACTTGGAGAAAGAAACTTTTGATTGTATTTGTGGGTGTTGGCATGCCATCACTAATTTTTCAAGTGTCTTCCTAACTAGAGCTCAGTGAATGGTGGTTTTTTAGTTTGCTGGCCATTCTGAAAAGTTGTAAAAAAAAAGTTTTAGCTCAATAAAACACTTCATTCAGCTTGAAATCAAAACATTTTATTTCAGGCTGCATTTTAAACATTTTAAATTATTTAAAGTAAAATTACAGGAAATTTCAAAACAAAAAGTGATTTTTGAATCTAAACATTTCAAAAACAAAACATTTTATTTTTTAATCTTTTTTTGTTTTATTTTTTTGTCTGACTGAAACAGCCTGGTGAAATTTACATGAATTTGCAAAATGTTTTAGTGTTGCCAAATCTGCCTTTTTCAGTGGAAAAAAAAAGTTTGTCAAAAAAACTTTGCCCAGGAGCGAGAGAGAAAGAGAGTGTGTTTACAGCGGCTTGTTGTGATTTGTTTTCACTTGCTCACTTCATTGTTTTAAACCAGCAATCAAAACTTGTTAAGGATTCCCTTAAATATATAGGAACTTTAATTACTTCAAAGCAAATGTGACCTATTAAGTGAGTTAGCCTGGTAATCACAACTGAATCACATGATTGCAGCTTTGGTGGTAACGAATAAAAGAGACTTCTGAGGGCTTGGCTACACTGGCACTTTACAGCGCTGCAACTGGGGTGTGAAAAAACACCCCCCTGAGCGCTGCAAGATACAGCCCTGTAAAGCCTCAATGTAATCAGTGCCGCAGCGCTGGGAGCGCGGCTCCCAGCGCTGCAAGCTACACCCATAAGGGATGTGGTTTACGTGCAGCACTGGGAGAGCTCTCTCCCAGCGCTGGCACTCCGACCACACTCACACTTCAAAGCGCTGCCGCAGCAGCGCTCCCGCAGTGCTGCCGCAGCGCGCTTTGAAATTTCAAGTGTAGCCATACGCTGAGAATATTAATAGATTCAAAGCAAGTGGCCTGAGTGCTGCAGATGCTTTGTATCAATCCCAAATAAAAGCCTTCATATTCTATTTGGAAGACCAAAATAGTAGAGAGATTTATTATGTGCACTGTAAAGTATATTGTTTGGTCAGGGTGAAGTAATATTTTTGGTGTTATTAGTAAAGGAGAATAAAGGAAGTTTGCCTCATGCCAAGTTAATAAAGGCACCTTAAGCAATGTCTCATTGCCATGCTTGAAAGAGCTCTGTAGTTCAAGGACAGCTTCTCATACACACATCTAGATTTACTGAAACCATTGCTTCAAATTACTGGCATATCAATGATTTTATACATACATGTACCTAGCTGGAAAAATAATTAAGTAATTGTGATACATTGCATGGACATATTGTAGGAACCCAGTAGAGACTCTAAACTTAAGATACAATGTTTATTGCTTTGTAATGTACTGTACTTCTGCAAAGTTATTTGTAAACTGCTACATTTCCATAGACTTTTCCCAAACACTTTTTTATTTTTTGGCTTTTCAAGTAAAGTCTCCTCTTGTAAGGTTATGGTAATGCTATGTGGTGGTTCCCAAGCCTGTACTACACAGAAGAAGTGCCTAGATTTATTCCTTGGCAAACCTGGGCCAATGCTGCTGAAAGCCTTACAAATTAGCCTGAGGTATATGTGAAAGTTGGTGTCTATGCTGAATGTAATAAAAAGTGAGCTTCTCTTCTGCATGACTCATTCTTGGAGCAGCCAGCCACCTTAATGGGGTTGAGGGTGGGTGAGACGATGCTACTTAATGGGATATCTGAAGCTTTTAGCTCCAGAAGCTGAATTAAGACAGGTATTTTGTCTTCTTCACTGGCCTCAACTGTATTTCAGTGAAGGTTCTCCATCCTATATCATACAGAAAAGTTGCTGAAGATGTGGCTTACAGAGAGAGGCAGTCATCTGGTTGGTTTAAAAGTGTAAGGCTCATCACAACTTCATCTACCGACAATTCTCTTCTTATTTCCTCTTATCTCGCTTCCTGTTATCTCTGTCCCTCATTCCATGCAGTCATTTCTAAATATTTTTAGTTTTCTGTTGCTGCCCATCATTTAATATCTAAGCTCCTTCCTTATAGAACAGGTTGTGAACTAAAAGGTCCCTATTGGTATTTATGTGTCTCTGGCTCGTCTCCCTTTTGGGGGTCTAGAAATTCTGCTAGGGTAATTTTGTTTGGTTTATCTTGTTAGTTTGGGGCCTTTTTTTTTTCTTTTTTGGATGGGGGTGTAGCTAGCGTCAATGCTGAATCATGTCTCTTCCACCATAAGAATATCAGAGGAACAATCTAACTCTTCCTTTGTCTACCTCCATTCACAGATTACATTTTTTTTCACTCCATATCTTGTGCTTGGAACCACCTCCCTCTTTGTGTGCAGCACCACTAACTTGCCCTTCAAACCCCGCTTCTTCTACTGAGCCTTTCAACAAATAGAAGAAAGGGGAAGTTGATAGTAATGGATATAAATCAGAATTTAGGAATTGTAGACAACTGATGAGGGAAGCCAGGGTATGCAAAAAAAAATCTCTTTTTTTGGGTTAAGGACAGTAATGAGTTTTTTAATTGTATTAGGATCAAAGAGAATTCTGACAATGGTATTTGTCCATTAATAGATGGAAATGGTAGAATTATCAATAATAATGCAGAAAAGGCAGAAGTGTTCAATAAATATTTCTGGTCTGTATTTGGGGACAAAGAGATGATATGGTCTAATCATATGTGATAATACTTGTTCTACTCCACTAGTATCTTGGGAGAATGTTAAACAAAAGCTACTAAATTTAATATTTTTAAATCAGCAGGTCCAGATAACTTGCTTCCCGGAGTTTTTAAAGAGCTGGCTGAGGAGCTTTAATATTGATTTTCAATAAGTCTTGGAGTACTGGGCAAGTTCCAAAAGACTGGAAAAAAGCTAATATGCCAATTTT
Source organism: Gopherus evgoodei (assembly GCF_007399415.2). Lineage (NCBI taxonomy): Eukaryota > Metazoa > Chordata > Testudines > Testudinidae > Gopherus > Gopherus evgoodei. Next base: position 33,534,374 of record NC_044323.1, read on the forward strand.
TAAGAAGAGTAAACAACATGACCCAAGTAATTATAGGCTTGTCAGCCTGACATTGATCCTGGGCAAGATAACAGAGTGACTAATAAGGGACTCAATTAATATAGAATTAAAGGGAGGTAATGTAATTAATGTACATAAACATGGGTTTATGGAAAATAGATCCTGTCAAGCTAAACTGATATGTACACATTTGTAAAGATTACAAGTTTGGTTGATTAAAGATAATAGTCTTGATGTAATAGACTTTTATAAGGCATTTAACTTGGTACTGTATGACATGATTAAAAAATTAGAATGATATAAAATTAACATGGCATACATTAAATGGATTAAAAACTGGCTAACTGATAGGTCTCAATGTAACTGTAAATGGGAAATGATCATCAAGCAGGTCTGTTTCCGATGGGGTCCATAGGGATCAGTTCTTGGCCCTATGCTATTTAACATTTTTATCAATGACCTAAAAGAAAACATAAAATCAACATTGATAAAGTTTGCAGATAACACAAAAATTGGGGAAGTGATAAATGATGAAAAGAATAGGTCAATGAGTCAGAGGGATCTTGATTGCATTGTAAACTGGGCACAAGCAAACACTATGTGTTTTAATCTGTAATTGTGTACATCTATGAACAAAGAATGTAGGCCATACTTACAAGATGAGGGACTCTATCCTGGGAAGCAGTGACTCTGAAAAAGATTTGGGGGTAATGGTCAGCTGAACATGAGATCCTATGGTGATGCTGTGGCCAAAAGAGCTAATGTAATCCTGGGATGCATAAACAGGAGAATCTCGAGTCGGAGTAGAGAGGTTCATTTGGCACTGGTGCGACCACTGCTGGAATACTGTCCAGTTCTGTTGCCACAATTCAAGGAGGATGTTGATAAATTGGAATGTGTTCAGAGAATAGCCATGAGAATGATTAAAGGATTAAAAACATGTCTTAGAGTGATAGACTTAAACAGCTCAATCTGTTTAGCTTAAAGAGAAGGTGAAGGGGTGACTTAATTACAGACTGTAATAATCTACATAAGGAACATATATTAATAATGGACTTTTCACTCTAGCAGAGGTGTAACATGATCCAATGGCTGGAAGTTGAAGCAAAATTAAGACTGGAAATAACATGTAAATTTTTAACCATTAGATTAATTAACCATTGGAACAATTTATCAAGGATTGTGGTGGATTCTCCATCACTGCCATTTTTCAGTCGGGCTTGGATATTTTTCTAGAAGATATTCTCTAGGAATCGTTTTGGGGAAGTTCTATAGCCTGTGCTCAGGCTAGGTGATCACAATTGTCCCTTCTGGCCTTGGAATCCTTGAATATGAATCTATGAACGTTGATCCCATCTACAAAACTGCTTGCGCCCATTTCTGCCTTCAACATTTTCTCCTAGTAATCGTGTTTGTCAGAGTTTTAGGTTGTAAGCTTCTCTCTTTAATGTGTGCATATGAATCACAATGAGGACGTAAGGCTAGATCCACCTTGGCACCCAGTGGAATTCACAGCCCTGCATTACATGCGTATACTCCCTATACACTGAATGGGGAGAGTTAGGTGCCTAAGAATGGGATCCACAAAAGTCAGCCCACTGAGGGAGCTGCCTAAATTAGCCAATAGGAAGTGCTGAGGAGAGGGGAGTGACATCAGCCCTGCCCCTCAAAGGGACTTAGGTTCCTAAACCTCAGTCTAAAGGAGACACCTCTCTCCACTTTCGATAGGTGCATAAGCTGTTTTTTTGCAAGAAGCATGTGAGTGTATGTTGCTGGAGGAGACACTACTATGGGATATTCTGGGGTGGGTCTCTCAGTCTCTCCTGTTGAAAACATCTCAATGGTCCAGTGGCTAAGGCACTCAGCTGAGCGTTGGGAAATCCCTGGCAAAGCAGAGAACTGAAGCCAGGTCTGCCACATCCCGGGTGAGTGCCCTAACTGCTGGGCTAAAGTGTATAAGGGAGACATCCTCCCTTTCCTTGGCTGCTTTGTGTGGGTTTAGGCATGTTCTGAACATGCCTGCTGGATCAGGCCTCATGGGCAAGATAGGCAGGGGCATGCCTAGTTTGAGAATCCTGCTTAGGCATGAAATAGCTGTCTAGACTGAGGTGGCTGTCACGTGCTCACTAGCAGAATTGTAGGTACCTCCAGGTTTAGGCAGCACCTGATCAGGGGATTTGAAGAACTTAGTGGCGACTATATGTTGGACATAGGCACCTAAAATGACAGTTTAGATGTCTTAGTTTATACCTGCACAATTTAGGATTCCCACCCCCTACCCTTCCTGGGCCCGGGGTTCAACGTCCCTCTGTGAGTTGGTGGGACTTTTCCCAGTGAAAGAGCCTTTACACAGTAATATCCTTAAAACTTGCATTTATTAGCATACTATGCTAATCACTCCTCATAAGGCATACAAGCTTCTCCCGATGGCCAGTCAGGATTGGATCATCCAGGGCTCCAGCTTCTGCATGGTATGGTTGTACAGGGTATTGAGTTCTGGCAGTTTTGATCTTGAGCCATCTTCTGGAGTTGGGTTCCAAAGAACTTCCTTTTGGAACCCAAGTTATATAGTTAAATTTAGGTCTTGTTTCTTTGTACCTTAACCAATCATTTTTACTAACGTATTATGAAACAATATTTTAACCAATTCTGGCACATTACCCTGTACGTACTAGAATAAATTCAAATGTTGTGAATGTTATACAACAGACAGAAACAATTAAAGACCTGACAGAAACAAGTGAACCTTAAAAGGAAATTGTAGATTTCACAGTTGCTGCCAGACAGAGTGTTACCTTGCAACGCTTTTCTTTAAACATCTTAATGTCTGTCTGTTGATCTGGTCACTGTTAGTGCTATAATTCCTTAGGGCTGGAATGCTTTCTTAACATCAGATAGTCTATTGTTTTGAACAGTTTTGATGGGACATGACTCCCCACTTTTAGCTAATGGCTGCTGCTGCTCCTTTCTGCAAAAAGGCCTCAGATCACAGAGTCCTCTTGTGGATCTTAGTATGCTACCTCCCTTTTCATTCCTGTGTAAATTCACTGTGATTACTATGCTGCACACCACAAACATTCAGAGTTTTGTGACGAAACAACTTTAGAACCCATATTGCCAGCCCTTAGTGGGCCCATTGATAGGGTTGCCAACTTTGTACTTTCTGAAAACCACACACTACAGCGGGAGAGCCAGAACATCCCCCACTTCCCACCTCTTCCCCCAAGGCCCCGCTGCTACTCCATGTCTTATTCCAAGGTCCTGCCCCATCACTCGCTGCTCTCACCCCTCCTCCTTGCTCGCTCATGTCCACCTCCCTCCCTCCACCACCTGGGCTCCCTCAGCTCCGGGGCTAGGACTGGAGCCTGCCTGCCCATGAGATGCAGGTATGAGGCAGCCCCAGCTAAGCAGAGGCTGGTGTGAGTTGGTGACTAGCGCCTCCTCCCGTGCACCCCTCCCCCACAGTGGTAACTGGACTTTTGGTGTCTGGTCAGTACATGTGACCAGACACTCTACATATCCCATTTCAACTGGGCTGTCCCATTGAAAACCAGACATCTGGCAACCCTACCCATGGACATTAAAGGGAGTCTTTTTGTTGACTTCAGTGGATGCTGCATCAGAATTAATGTGCAAAACTCCCATTTACTTCAATATTAAACATTTAGGGAGTGGGGGATCCTATTCCTGTTGAAGTCAATGGCAAAGCACCCATTAAAACTTATGAGTGCAGGATTGAGTCCTTGTATTATAAATCTCTTGGCAATGGGACTTCTCACATTTATCTGTAAAATGCCTAGTGCACATCTGATGATTTCATAATAATGTACGTTCTTGCCCTGCCGTTGGGAAGCACTGCTTTGGGAAGAGGGAAGGAAGTTTGCTAAGTGCTAAACTGTCAGTGCCAGTTTTCTATTTTGTTTTCTCCCCTACTACTTAGTGCCCTCTGCCTTCCTTTGCTTAGTTTCTAGGGTATGATGAAGCTGTGAAAATAAATCAAGACTTCTCCAACGCAGCATGGAAGCCTCAAACCAGCCTCAAAGGAGAGTGATAGCAGCAAGTGCAGGAATGATTTAATAAGAGCAGACAGGAACAGGTAGACTGCCTGGTTGCAGGGTTTATACAATCTTGGAAGAATAGCTTTAAATACATTTTTAATCCACCCTTGCTAGTAGCCAACCCATCACATATGTCAGAGGTCCCTTATTTTTGGCTGATCTTGATTCAGAGGATGGAGCCTTTCATAGACATTAGAGATGGAAAAGAGCTGTTGGGTCATCTAGTACAGCCCCCTACCAGTGAAGGGCTGATCCCTGCAGTGTATTTTCTAGTGCTTGGAATAAAGGTGCTAATGGTTTGTCTGTTGGGGTCATTGATGATAAGGAGATTGTGTGGGTTAAAGGACACTCTTTTGTCAGTTAAATCTCTGAGGATTCTTTGTATTGCAAAGCAACAGCAGGAAGGGAGGGTTGATGCTCAGGCTCACTTTTGTGAAGGCCACAGAGTCCCAGAGGAGGAGCTTTGAGTCAGAGGTGTAAAACTCAGTGACTGGGGTAGCCATAACTGTCTTGGTAAGCTTTTAGGTTTGTGTAAGACCAGAGAGAGACTGGATCAAGGGAGGCTGCTGCTTTAGGGAACAAGGAACTTGAGGACTCAGAAAAGGGAGTTTCTTGTGTACAGTTTGTCACCACCCCCATTCAAGCAAACAGACTCATGTACTTTTGGTAAACACTGGCTGCATTTGGCTCTCCACCTGTGTGGACTGATCTGGTTTTAGGTGTGCTCACCAGTAGAGGCCAATCTTGCAGGTATGTTCAGAGCATGCTTATGGGATCAGGCCCTGCTGGTGAGATAGGAGGAGAAATGCCTAATATGAGATCCTGGTTTGGGGTTACTGGTGCTTTGGTTTGTGCTAGGGCACCAAGCAGCTTATTAGCCAGGGGGCAGCGTCAGGACTTCGGCAGCTTTCTGAATTACCAGCTGCGGAAACTTAGGTGCCTACTAGGTTAAGTAGCAGCTGAGCAGTGGTTTGGAAAATGTCAGTGTTATCTAAATATTGGGCAGAGGCACCTAACGAGGCAGCTAGGCCTGCGTATCTTTGTGAATTTGGCATTTACTGTCTATGTGCCTGACTTTCCCCATCTGTCCCATGGAGATGAGATTTCCTGGCTACATAGGGGTGCTGTGAAGATAAATTCACTAGTGTTTGAGGTGCTATCCTTGCTGACCACCTACAGGATCAATCATTAGGTGGATCATCTGTCTAATTTTAATAAACAGTCACTTAGAAGTAGATATTTTGCATTGCAGTAAATATGGTAAACTTACACTGTGCATATCAACAATACTGTTATTACCATTCAACAAACCCAAAGCAATAAGATCGTTGAGCTGTGTTTCAACAGGTAATATAAAACCACTTCACCCAAAACTAACAGCAAAAACAAAACACAAACCAAACAACCCAGACTGATCACAGAAACTGGTAACATGCTCACACTAACAGTGAAATCTCATTACGTTGGAGGCAATTATTGCAGCAAAGTGCAATAACTTCACAAAAGGGAAACATTTGCAAAGAGTGTGGGGGGGAAAAAAACCCAATAATTAAGATAAACAACCCTCTGGCTCCTCTAGGGCAACATGATGAGAGAGACAGTGAGAAAATAGCTTCTCAGATTTTAGGAACTTCCATGAATATTGCACTTTTACTACCTCTAAAATGTTTTTGTACCCAATGCTGCTGACATTAGCTCTTCACAGATTGGTCTGCTGCAGGGGATTCATTCTTTCTAGAGACAAGCTTAGAGCAGAGGAAGGACTCATTTATCACTAACTGAGCTTCGCAGTTATAAAAGTGGCAATAATAGTTAGCCAATAAGGGCAATAAAAAGGCAGGGCTCAGTGTTCATATGACACTGGGGTAGGTTTTGACTAACAGCTGTTCAGGAAATTGGATATGTTGCTGGCTTTGAGACAGATGGGCTCATCAGTAGGATGTAGGTATTGCTGCAGGTAAATTACAGAGAAGTTACTTTAGGGGTGAGTTGCATTGTCTTTTCGCATGAAGAAAACTCATCTGTCGGTGACATCTTTTGCCTTGGTAGGTCATTCACATTTCTTTTAAAGAAGCCCCCAGACTACCCAAAGAGAGAGAGAGCTATTCAAGCACAGTGAATGTCATGCCTTTTGATTTTTGTATCGTACATTAGACAGCTGTTTTTTTGATGATTCTTTGTCCTAGATTGTTGTGGTACAAGTCTATAGACTCCTGCATTTGATTTGCAATTAGTTTATAATAATTTTTTTCATTTTATTCCTTGTTTCTACCCAGTCTTTTATGGTTTGTATTCTGATATGTTTTAGGAAACACAAATCATCTGGTATTAACTGTGTCCCTCTTTGAAGGTATCTCAATATAGAATTAAACGATAGTTTAAGTTAGGATACAGCCTCCTTTTTAAAAGGAATGGAACATAGATGCTATTCTTAGGTGGGGTTTGCTGTGTAGGGACTAGGAAACTCAATGAGTAGAAGCTTGAAATGATAAGGGATTTGTTTTGTTTCTTCCCTCAGGCCCCTAAATGACAAAATTAAAACACATTTTACAAATGCTACATATACGTAACATACAAAAATGAACTCAAGTTTGTGAGGGAGGCTAAAGCTCCATATTCAACTGGAATTGAGGTTAGCAGGGGAGTCTTCAAAGAGTGAATTATCTGACCTACCCTATATGCTTGTAATATTTTGACACAAGCATCAGAATTAAAGATAAAACGGTTACCTACCTTTTGTAACGATTGTTCTTTGAGATGTGTTGCTCGTGTTCATTCCATTGTAGGTGTGGGTGCACCCATGTGCACAGTTGCCAGAGATTTCTGCCTTAGAGGTATCCGTAAGGCTGGCTGTGGCGCCCCCTCTAGTAGCGCTCCCGTGCGGTGGTATATCAGGTGCTGCTGGCCCTGCACTCCCTCAGTTCCTCCTTGCCGTCAACTCCGACAATGGGGTAGGCGGGCAGGAAATTAAATGGACATGAGCAACACATCTTGAAGAACAACAGTTATGAAAGGTGGGTAACTGTTTTTTCTTCTTCGAGTACTTGCTCATGTTGATTACATTTTAGGTGACTCACAAGCAGTATCCATGGAGGTGGGCTCGGAGTTCACAGTTTAGCAGCTTGCAGTACTTCCCTGCCAAAGTCAGCATTGTCCCAGGCTTGCTGGGTCAGTGGATAGTGGGACATAAAGGTGTTGACAGACAACCAGGTGGCTGTTCTGCAGATGTCCTGAATAGGCACATGGGCCAGAAAAGCTGCCGAGTAGGCCTGGGCCTTGGTACAGTGGGTGATGACTATCACGGAGGTGGCACTTTCACTTGGTAACAGCAGAAGCGAATGCAGGCTGTGTTCCAAGAAGAAATTCTTTGAGTGGATACGAGGCAACCTTTCGTCCTGTTGGCCACTGCAACGAATAATCGCATTGACTTGTGGCACAACCTGGTTCTGTCAATGTAGAAGGCCAGAGCCTGCTGGACGTCCAAGGCATGTAGCCTACGTTCCTCCTCTGATTTTTGCAGCTTTGGGAAGTCTAGTAGGTAAATGTCTCTCAGTTTAATTTGAGGACACCTTGGGGAGAAATGCCAGGTGTCATTTGAGTTGGACCTTGTCCTTGTAGAAGACCATGTATGGTGGGTCTGAGGTGAGCGCCTGAATCTCAGATACTTGGCAGGCCGATGTCACTGCAACCAGGAACGGGACCTTCCAAGAACATAAGAACCAGATTCAAGTCCCATGGTGGAACTGGATCCCTGACTTGCAGGTAGAGATGCTCTAGTCCTGTAAGGAATCTGGCCATGATATCCTGAGCAAAAACCGACCTGCCCTCCAACAGCAAGTGGAAGACTGAGATGGCTGCTAGATGGACCTTGATTGATGAAACGGACAAGCCCTTGAGCTTGAGATGCTGGAGGTCGTCGAGAATAAGCTGCAGAGAAGCCTGTTTAGGAAGTATACCCTTCCACTTTGCCAGGTAGGTTGTCCTGGTGGAGGGCTTCCTACTTCCCAGCAGGACGCACTGGACCTCAGCTGAGCACTTCTGTTCCAGCGCATTCAGCCATGCAGCAGCCAGGCCATCAGATATAGCCCTGCTGGGTTGGGGTGCAGCAGACAGCTGTGGTTTTGGGACAATAAGTCTGATCTGAGTGGTAGCCGGAATGGTGTCACCACCGAGAAGTCCAGCAAAATGCTGAACCAGTGCTAGCATGGCCATGCCGGTGCTATGAAGATGATCCTCGCCTTGTCCTGTCTGATCTTTGCGAGGACCCTGGGTAACAACGGCAGAGGAGGGAAGGCATACATCAGGGCCCCCGACCATGGGAGAAGAAGGGCATCTGACAGGGATCCTCTGTCCAGGCCCCCAATTGAGCAGAAGATGTGGCATTTCCTGTTCTTCTGGGACACGAACAGGTCCACCTGGGGAGTTCCCCACCTGTGGAAAAGGGAACAGACCACTTCCAAATGGAGGCACCACTTGTGACAAGATGAGAACGTCCTGCTGAGGTGATCTGCCAGAGCGTTCCTGGTCCCTGGAAGGTGAGGAGCTATGAGATGACCGTTGTGCTGCAGGCAAAGGTCCCAAAGCCAGAGGGCTTCCTGGCAGAGGGCAGATGACCTGGTTCTGCCCTACCTGTTGATGTAGAAGACTGTAGCTGTATTGTCCGTCAGGACCTGAACCACCCTGTCTTGAAGCTGAGGTAGAAAGGTTTGGCAGGCCAGTTGAACCACCCTAAGTTCTCTGGCATTGATATGTAGAGCATGATCATGACTGGACCAGTGGCCTTGAGTGCTGAGAGCATCCAGGTGTGCTCCCTATCCCAAGTCCAAGGCATCGGAGACCAGGGTCACCAATGAGGCCAGGGTTGTGAGTCATGAAGGGAACTCCCTTCAGCACTGATGTGGTATCCTGCCACCAGGTGAGGGATAGGAGTACTTCGTCCGGGATCCTGACTACCTTGTCCATCCTGTGGCGGTTAGGTACGTAGGCTGATGCTAGCCATGCTTGAAGGGGTCTGAGGCAGAGACGCATGTGCCAGATCATGTAAGTTCATGCCACGATGTGGCCCAGCAGTCTCAGACATGTGTGGGCAGTGGTGAGCAGGTGGGCCCACAGGCTCACAATGAGATCCACCATGGCCCGGAACTGAGCCTTGTGGGGGAAGGCCCTGGCCCGTGTGGAGTCCAGGACCACCCCGATGAATCCTATGCATTGTACTCTGTTTAAGGTAGACGTTTTCTTGTTTATAATCAACCCGATGTCATGACAAGTGGAACATACGAAGTCAAGAGGCCTCCGCATCTGATCTGAGGACCGTCCCTTTACCAACCAGTTGTCGAGGAATGGGTATATCTGGACCCCTTGACATCTTGGGTAAGCAGCCACTGGCGCTATGCATTTTGTGAATGCTCTAGGGGGCCAACAAGATCTTGAAGGGCATAGCCATAAACTGGAAAAGGTGCCTGCCCAATGTAAAATGGAGGAAGTGCCATTGCCCCAGGAAGATGGAGATATGGAAGTATGTGTCCTTCAAATCGAGGGTGGTGTACCAGTCTCCCAGATCCAGGGAGGGAATGATAGAAGCTAGGGAGACCATACAAAACTTCCACTTCTTGGGAGACTCGTTAAGGCAATGCAGGTCTAGGATGGTTCTGAGGCCCCCTTTCGCTTTCAGAATTAGGAAGTAGCGGGAGTAAAATCCTCTGCCTTCCATGTTCTGCAGGACTGTTTCCACTGCCCCCAGGTGTAGGATGTTTTCGATTTTCTAGGTGAGGAGTTGCTCGTGAGAGGGGTCCCTGAAGAGGAATGGGGAAGGGAGGTGGGAGGGATGGTTGGCTGCAAACTGTAGGGTGTAGCCTGAAGAGACCGTGTCTAGCACCCAATGATCTGAGATGACCCGGGACCAGGCTGACTGGAAAGGGTGGAGGTGATCGAGCAAAAGGAAGGGTGGATCTGGTGTATTGGCTGGGTGCGCCATCCTTGAGCGCACCCTCAAAATGATTGTTTCTGGCCTCCCTGACTCTTGAAAGGGTCAGGTTGTGCAGATGAGCAGGAGGCAGATGGGTAGCGCCTCTTAGACCCTTTGTCCTTGTCTTTCCTCCTGTAGGAGCCAGATCTGGGAGCTCCCCAGGACTGAGACTGAGGGGAGTGCAAACTGAGGGAATGGAAGGTGGCTCAGGAGTCCTTGAGCCCATGGAGCCTAGAGTCAGTTATCTCAGAAAAGAGCCCCAAATCATTGAATGGTAAGTTGTATATTGTGGTCTGCATCTCCTGAGACAGCCCAGAAGCCTGCAGCCAAGAGCTGCATCTCATGGCCACTGCCAATGGAACCACCCTGGCAGGTGAGTTCATCGCATCCCAGGGAGAACTAGGGGAGGGAGCCAGTGACTCTGCAGAGAGTTACGCCAGGTCTGTGCTACAAAGTTTTGTTGGCATAGTTATATTGGTCAGAGGTGTTGGGAAAAAAACAAACCACAATCCCAGCCAACATCGCAGCTATGCCAACCTAAGAATGCTTCTGTCGGCATAATTAATGTCATTTGGGGAAGCAGGCATTAAGCTACATCTACACTAGAGGACTCTGCCAGTATAGCTATACCTGCAAAGCATTCGTAATATAAATAAGGCTTTACTAGGTTTATTGAGGTTTTTGGTCTAGGGGTGGAGCAGAGCAGACCCCACCGGGACTCTAACTGCTAACTAATGACTATATTTAACAGCTACTCGACTAACACTATCAACAAGCTATTTACAAAAAGCCCTAAGGCATGAAGTCCATTGTTGGACAAGAAGAAAACTGCTAGCCCTTGCTTTGCAAGGAAGGCTCTGATTAACCACCGCGGACGATAAGAAGGAACTGAGAGGGCACAGGGCCAGTGGTGCCTGATATACCATTACATAGGAGCGCCACTGCAGGGGGTGCCACAGCCAGCCATACGGGTACTGCTAAGGCACAAATCTCCAGCAGTTGTACACATAGGCACGGACACACCTCAAATGGAAGCGACATGAGCAAGCACTCGAAGAAGAAGATGGGTTCTAAATCAGATCCCTAACTTCACTTCATTATAGTAGTGTGTTTGCCTGTTCTGTAGAAAGCAAAAAAGGACCTCCATGAATTTCTACATCAAAGGCCTTAGAGCTTAAAGCTTTAAGACAGACTCATAAATATTTTAGTGTTTCAAAAGGTAAGTTAGAGGGGATTCTGTACATTGTAGAACAGGGGTCAGCAACCTTTCTGAAGTGATGTGCCAAGTCTTCATTTATTCACTCTAATTTAAGATTTCGTGTGCCAGTCATACATTTTAGCATTTTTAGAAGGTCTCTTTCTATAAGTCTATAATATATAACTAAACTATTGTAGTATGTAAAGTAAATAAGGTTTTTAAGAATGTTTAAGAAGCGTCATTTAAAATTAAATTAAAATGCAGAGCTCCCTGGACTGGTGACCAGGACCCAGGCAGTGTGAGTGCCATTGAAAAACAGCTCGTGTGCCGCCTTCGGCACCTGTGCCATAGGTTACCTACCCCTGTTGTAGAAGGTTCTTACGACATGAACATATCTTACATTGAGAAAAATATTTCTCAGAGACAAGTGAAGTTCCTGGAACAAGAGGACAGGAAGGGTGACAAGATATGTTGGGGACTGGTGATCAGGGGCAGAGCTTTTCCCTTCTGTATGAATAGTTTAAATCCATCCTAAACTGCATGTACTCAAAGTTTTTCTTCAGTGCCTTATGTGAAATTAATACTCAGATGGTTCCTGGAAAACTACTACCTCATTAGAAACAGGCAGAGAGGCCAAAGACTGAATGGACATTGCGCATTATCATAGTTTTCCGTCAGCACCTTTTTGAGAGAGCATTTCATTACCATGCAATTGAAAGTAGCTCCTGTTTCCAGGCTAACTGATATGTTGGGTTTAATTATGGCTGTCCTAGTGGGTGGAAGGAGGGCACAAGGAGCTCCTCTACCCTAGCATTTACATGCAAGCACCCAGATGTAATGTGGCTGCCCCTGGTTTTTCTGTGAGTGCAAGTTGAAAGGACTGCTCGCGTAGCCAGCAGCATTCAATATCCCACCCAGCCCTTGTCACTGTGTGGTATGGCATATATCCAACCCTGCTTCATGCTCAGATAACTAGATGGAGGGCTGCACTAGATCAATACTGGGTTATCATCTAGTGGGACAGGGTCTTGGCCTGGGATTCAGGTGACATGGATTCAATACTTAACTCATCTATATTGTGTGACTTTCAGCCAGTCATTTAATCTATTCTGTTCCCAGATTCCCTCTCTGTATTTCCCTACTTACAGGGTTATTGCAAGGATAAAATCCATGATTAAATATTGTGAGGTACACAGATACTATTGTAATAAGGACCATATGAATACCTAGATAGAGTGCATGCTACATTGAACATTTAAGGCAAAACCCACCTCCACTCCCTTGACAAGCCCTCTGTTTGTACACACAAATGTCACCTAATTGTAGATGCAAACATCAAATATTACTGAGGTTTGATCAGATTTTGTGTCTTGCCTAAAAAAAAAGTATATTTCTCCTTTTCTAGTGTAGGGTCACCTATAGCCAAGTCTTGAGAATCACATCTTGTTACAGGCAGGAAATCTGCAATTTTTTTCCTGATGTCAACATGTAGCATTACAGAAAACCTCACATCCATCTCCATACTTTGCCCTTAGGAAAATTAAAACAGTGCAAACTGCCTAAACAACAATTAGTGCTACCATCTGTATGTGATAACCATGTGCACTTTTCCTTGGGAATGTGTTGTATTTATTTCATTCGCTTAACTGCAAAAAAGCATTTTTCTTTTAGTAAGAGAGAGCTCTATCTATGCCTATCTCATAGAGCTGGAAGCGACCCTGGAAGGTCATTTAATCTAGCCCTCTGCCTTCACTAGCAGGACCAAGTACTGATTTTGCCCCAAGCAGCCCTCCTTAAGTATTGAGCTCATAACCCTGGGTTTAGCAGGCTAATGCTCAAACCACTGAGCTATCTATTTATCATGTGTTTTACACTGCCACCTATCAGCATAGTGTCTGAGCACCTTCCACATCAAATCAACAGCAATAGCCAAGTACACTGTGAAGGAATCTTTCGCACAATTCTCTATGAGCCAGATTCTGTCACCATTATGCACATGGGTGAGCATTTATGGTTCATGGAAGGCAACTGAACTACTCAGGTGAGAAAGGGTTGTAAAAGTTAGCCCTAATAATGCAACCTAGGACCTGTAGCCTCAGCTGATGTCAGTTTGTGCATCTCTGATGATTTCAAAGGAGATACAGTGACTTGCAACAGCTGAGGATTTGGCCCAAATATTAAGTGATGCAAATATTTCTTTGAAGCAGGTGACTAGTACAGTTTCCAAGATTCTAGATTGTTGTGTACTATTTTTGTGTGATTCTAGTGTTCCTGAAAATGAAGTGACCCATGATGCATTGAGAGCTGCTTTTCAAAGCTTCCTCACATGGTGCTAACAATGCACCTGATCTGCGTGGTCCCTGTGATTCTTATATTTAAAATCTGTTGAGCTGAGTGTCAACTGTGTTGAGTGTCTGTAAAAGGAAAGAATAATTGTTAGGAATTGTGAGGCCACCAAACTCATTTTCCACTGGTGAATAAATACAGGATTTGGATTCAGGTGCCTAAAGATGAAAGACTAATACATCAACCCACTGTGCCATCTAATTCTGCAGGGTTGTTTATACTTCCCATTCTATTCACTCTTCATTTGTGAATCCACCCTATATCCCTTGACATTTGCATCCGTTCATATCCTGTTGAAAAATGTGGAGCAGGAGTGTTGAAGTGTTTCAAAAGCCTAACAGCAAAATCCATTTCAGTTTAAGAAATAGGGTTATTCTAAGCTTAGATGAAACACATGGAACATGAGCTGAGAAGGCTGTTGTAAATGCATTCTTTCATTACAATATCTATATGAGTGTAATATATAACTGTTATGCCCCGGGTGCCAATGATACTGCTTTCCATTAGCTACAGATTAGTGTCTGAACATCCAGCTCTAGAAGAGATGGATTTTTGCTAGTCTTTGCCAAGCACTGTAGACTGGACGTGTGCTTTTGTCTCTGTAAACTCAAGGAAGTCTTGTCCTACCAGCAACATTTTACAATGCAGAATCTTGTGCTTTTAACTCTAAAAGTTTCCTTTTGCTGATCACTTCATGCTTGCCCTGGGATACAGTGTTATTTCTCAGACCAATATTTTGTCCACTGCAAACACTAACCCTGGGGAGTAGGTCCACAATGCTCCAAGGCTGGAGACCATTTTCTATTTTTAAAATGGGCTGCTACTTACAATGTGAATGCTTTGATGCTAGTAACAATCAGTTCCAAATTAAAACACTGGCAATACAGCACAGAACACCATTTTCCTTTATTTTAATGTGTTCACTTCCACACTCCGATTTGTGCAAGTAAATTGAGTGGTCTGATCATATTTATACAATAGAGAAATGGTGAAAGAAAAGATTTGTCCTAAAAATGAGAGGTGGGAATTGGGAACAAAGGAGGAGGAAATAGCCAGGGTACTAAAACATTATCTTTCATTTTTCCTTTTGGAAGAGAGGATGAAGATTAGTGTATGTCAGGGGGGTTATTTTCTAGAGGAAGAGGGAAAAACATGTGAAGCTGTCAGAAAGCAACAAAAGGCCAGATCCTCAAAAGGTACTTAGACACCTAGCCAATCAATGAGAGTGTGACTGGCAACGGCAGCTCCAGGAACCAGCGCACCAAGCATGTGCCTGGGGCGGTAAGCCGCGGGGGGTGCCCTGCTGATCCCTGCGAGGGCGGCAGTCAGGCAGCCTTTGACGGCTTGCCTGCGGGAGGTCTGCCGGTCCCACAGATTTGGTGGCAATTCGGCGGCGAGTACGCCAAAGCTGCAGGACCGGCAGACCTCCCACAGGCATGCCGCTAAATGCAGCCTGCCTGCCATGCTTGAGGCAGCAGAAAAGCTAGAGCCACCCCTGGTGACCGAGGTCCTAGTGGGGAGCAGGCTGTGGTCACTCAATTAGGGTGAACTGCAAAGAATGGGGCAGACAGTCCCCATAAAGCTGGTGGATATTTCAATACTTAGATTCACCAAGCCAGCATAAAAGAACTTCTTTTTTACCTTACTGGTTACTCATAATATGTCATGCAAAAAAGAAGCAGCCAGGGTATATTTTTTTAAAAGTTTGGGAGGCATCTCACCATATTTGTTTAAAGTCAGATCCCTTAAGATGGGGATATAGGTGATGGAACTTCTTTTTAAAAGACACTTTAAATGCCAAGTATAGAGAAAAATAAGACAAACAACTATATTGGTATTAGGTGCTTGTTGGCTGCATAGTGTGTTGGGTCCCTAACCTGTCTGATGCCTCCAGGCATTATTGAAAATAAATGTTAAATGTAGTGGAGAAGAGCAGCCTGAAAATGGCAAATTGAAATTCAGTTTCTAAACTATCAATATGTTTGCCAGTATTTTTTTCTACTCTTCACCTAGCTTTAGCTAACAGTCATGCTAAATCCTGAACTCCTATGAAGTATGCTAGAAAGGGTGAGCAACATCTTCAAACTTGGATGCCTAAAGGCCTGATTCTGCAACTGACGATAAATGGGCCGACTGCTAGGCCCTGTGCAGTCCCACTGACGTCAAGGATATACCACTCTGCCCACTCATCGTCAGCTGAAGAATGGGGATCCAAATCCTTATTTATAAAATAAGTGTCTTGATTTACACAGGGGATGGGCCACCAATTTACTTCTGTGGAGATAAAGGAGCTCAGCAGCTCTGAAAATCAGGAGATACTGTATTTTGGTGCCTGTAAGAAAGGGGCATGGCCTCCCTCAGAGACTGACAGTGAGGGAGGACGGGACAGGAACAGGAAGTATAAGAGATGGGCCCTGTAGCTGAGTTGGGCTGGAGTCACTGAGGGAGACAGATGCTTCCAATCTGCTGCTGAAGCCTGAGCCTGCAGAAGACTTCCGCTATCCTGAGGATGCACCCAAGCTACCAGAACTGCCAGACATGCCTGATGCTGAGGAGCTACTGGAATTGCCACTGGTAGTGTACCCCTGGGAGATAGAAGATGACCCTGGGTTTTAGGTGTACCCTGTGGGGAGGAAGAAGCCTGGAGGCAACCGGCTACTATCCAGCTATGTTGCTTGCTTACTCCAGGTCAGCATGTTGTGTCTGGGTCCCTGCTGACCCAGTGACAGACCATTCTGCCACCTATAAGGGCCCTGGGCTTGGACACGGTGGCGGCTTGTTTTAGGGTTGGAGCCTTAGAGTGCTTGGTGCCCTCTCCTTCCTGAGGGCCCGGCCTCTGGACTATTCACTGCTCTACCCCGCTGCAGGGTTTGAGCCCTAGTGACTGCTAACTTCCCTGTGTTTTAGACTTTTGTTTGTGTGACAGCAAAGGGGCGTGATCTCCCTCGGAGACTGACCATGAGGGAGGGCCATACCTGCCTACATGCCTACAATACCTACCTGAATTTCTGTTAGGAACCGTAACTTCAAATATCTAAGTTAAGGATTCCAGTAGATCTGCTTGGTAGGGAATGCAAGAAGAAAACTAGAGTGTTTCATGCACTTGACAATAGGGTACCAGGAGTGCTGTTTCTAATTTACACTAAAATAGTGTGGTGACTTTATAAAATTTCCGTTAGTGAACAGCAGGAAATGGCAGTACAATATACAGCAATATCCTCAGGAATCTACATGAGCAGGACTGTATATGGAGATTTTAAACAAAATTCTTCTTTACAGATATTCTGAATATATGTCATGTTAGCAAGAAAGCCTCAAAGAGTCCTCCCAGCTGTGACAAGGACCCCAGTGATAATAAGCACCAAGCATCAGCAGCAGTTTCTGCTCTGAAGTTGAGTAGCTACTTCATGAAGCAAATATGATAACGACACACACACGTTTCTGATACGAAACAATTATCTCATTCTGTCTTACCAGCACAAAACGCTAAGATACAGAGGTTTACATTAGTGTGCCACACTGCCATACACCTTACAATGGGCTTTAGATGTGTCAGCATATTATATCAATGTATTTACTACACTGATCCACTCTTACAATAGCTTCAGTCAACAACAAGCACAGGATTCTCCAAGTGACAGTAAAATCCCCTGTCCTTCCTGTTCAAAGGGCAGTAATGCTCAATCAACACTTTATACATACTGTGTAAGAGACCAATCTTGGTCTTCTCAGAGTAATTATATCTCACTTGTCCATTGCCTTGCCCTGTCTTTATTTGACCAGAGAGGAGTCAAGCAAGGTCCCATAGGGGTTGGGCTCCAAAATAGGTGTGTGTGGCAGGGAAACCTGGACTCCACAGCATGCTCATACCACTCCTAGATCCCACTAGAAGGCCCTTTGCAGGAAATCTATGGTGTCATGACTCCACATAGATTTGGGGTGGCATTGAGGAATAGCTGCACTCTGTACTGCTCTTACTCCAAGTCCTGTGGGTCTCTCTGCAGGTATAGGGAGGCAGTGTGACCTAGTGGCTAGAACACTAGACTGGGACTCAGGCCACCTGGGTTCTAGTCCCAGCCCTGCCACTGGCCTATTGGGTTACCTTGGATAAGTCTCTTCAGTGCTTTGTGCCTCAGTTTCCCCATTGATAAATTAGGGATAATAATACTGACTCCTTCATGAAGCACTTTGAAATCTGCTGATTATTATTACCTGACCTGAAGCTAATGCTACGGGAAACGAGATTAATTCCTAAAAGTTTGCAGCTCCATGGCTGTTCTTACAGATTCATGCTGCCAAGAGCCACATTGTTTCTTTAGGAGCTGTGCTGGCAGGGGAGAGAATGGCCTTTAGGACAGCACAGAAACTTCAGAATCCTGCAGTTTCTATCCAGGCAAAACTACCATGGGGGACATTTTTGACCCTGGCTGGCCCAGGACTGGGGAAGTTACAAGATGACTTAGAGCGTCCTTGTTTGCACCTCTTGAAACTCCTCCCCTTTCCCAAGAGCCTTGTGTAAACAATGAAGTGTATTATCACAGAGGGGAGGCTTGACCAGTGGCTGCAGACTGTTAATATCTTTGGCAATACAGCAGCACAGTGAAGCTCTGACTTTCCTGGCTGGCACCTGACTGACTCCAAGTCTGAATATGGCTTTAACTGGTGTCCAGTAGAACCCACAAACTCATGGTCACCATTTTGGATTCAGTCCCATGAAGGACAAATTGAACATTCTCTATCTATGGTGTATCCCATTCACCAAGGCAGTGATGACAGACACAAGGCTTCTCCTGGACTAGTTTTAACCTTATTGAGTGAAATCCTGCCATCCTTACCTGCAATGACTGAGTAAGGAATATAGCAGGGTTCAGCAGTCACAAGCAGACGTCAGAGGCTCCCCATCACCCTGCCCTTCCCATATTGGTAAATGGAGAAGGGTGGAGGGCTGGTCCCACTACAGTGTAAGGTTGAGAATCATGAGACTATTGGATATGACCTACCATTACTATGTTTCCTCTTATACTTTCTCACTTCTAATGTCTCCATCAGTATTAATTAAGCATGCTTAGTATTATGAATTCTTGGCAAGTTTTTCACAGGAGTTGTTTACAAGGGAAAGGCTTTTTGATATAAGTTTAGATTTTTTTCAACAAACAAAGGTTCTTTTTTCAATTTATCTGGCATTTTGTCTCACTCTAAAGAATGCATTTTGCAAGCAGCATCACACTGTTCTGGAATGAATTATGCCACTATAAGGTTTGTGTAGGAACGTCCATATTTCAAATTAACTATACCATTCAGGTAGTCCTCCTGCTGCTATCTCATACTGCATTGCTTGACACCTGGATTGGCCTGTCTGTGTACCTGTGTGTCCTCCATTGCTCTGGGGTCATCTTGACCGGATGGCACTGACATCCCTTAAATGCAGGAACATACCCAGCCGTACATAGCTGGAATCCATTGCAGTTGCCATGCCCAATGCTTCAGCATGTTTCTATCCAGAGATCCTGCATTTTCTTGGCTTCTGGAGAGAGGTGCATGTCCAGTCCCAGCTTCACAGGAGTCACTGGAATGCCAAGGTCTACAAGTGGCTAGTAAAGCAAATGTGGGAAAAGAAGAACTTCCAGGATATGGCCCAGTGTTGAGCCAAAGCCAGGGAGCTCCTGCCAAATTATAAGAATATAAGGGTCAAAACCCAAACCTGCGGTAACTCTCCCAGTACATGTGCATGCTATGAGCACTGTGGGGCAGCTGCCCCACACGGAGGAGAAAGCGTTAAGAGCAGCACCAGGGAGACTGTGCAGAATCCACGAATCAGGAGAGGTCTTATTGAGCCCACTGATAGGGGGAAGGCTTGCTAGACCAGCCAATCACATTGTATGGCAGACTTCTTCACTGTACCAAGAGATACAGAAAAAGAAATAGGAACAGAAAACATACTTTGCATCTGAGTTTGGTCACTGCCCCAAGCTTTTAGCTACTCTGACATTTTTGAACATACACTCAAAGATGAGGTAAATTGGCCAGAGGTGGCTACAAAGGCTTTTCATGGTGCATAGCGATTATGAGTAGGCTTGGCAGAATTTGATTATTATTTTTAAATAATTTTGACAGATAATGTCAATGTTTACTACAAGCACTTTAATTTTTTAATCAATTTACATTTTCATAGTTGTGGGAAGTTATGGGGGATGTCAGAGAATGGGGGGAATCAGACAATAATTATTTAGTGACAGACATTGAGATTCAAAAAGTTAAAGCTTTATAACCATTGAAATACAAGTTGTGAACATCTCGGTAAAATATACAAAGCAAATACCCTTCAATTAAACTCTGAGTTCTCAAGCAGCATTTTTTCTTATTTGACTCTCTGGTATGTGACCCAAGAACCTCTTAATGCCAGCTGACAAGGAGGGACAGAGGAGTTACAGAAATCTCCTGATTCTGTTGCACATTCTGGTTCACCAAAGAATGTCATGTGAGGGCTCAAAGGAAAACTGGTGTCACACTGACCATCAATATAATTGTGAAATGTACTGTGCAGGGACTGATGTATGTGTACCAGAAAATAATGTTCTTAAGCATGTAAGTTAAAAACCGGTCACCAAAAGCTGACACGCCTTTGACTGGTTCCCCCAGACAGGAGGTAAGAAACATGTCTCTCTCTGTTGGGATGTACATGAAGTATTGTAAGCTAACGCCATGGATGCCCATTTATATACAAAGTTAAATGTTAACAAAGGAGCACATGGGAAAAACAAGTCATGACAGGTTATACCTGTCTATAAGTAAAGACAGTGACCTTTGAGGGCATTTCTAGAAGGCAAAGAAGAAACCCTGGCATCCTGCACCTACGAACTAAACAGACAATGCATTTGTGTTGATGAAAGCAGGGTTTCAGCCAGCCTTGGTTGAAAATGCTGCAGAGAACTTCGGATGAGATAAGCTTCTTTAGACAGGAAGTTAACCTGTTAAGTTTAGTCTCTAGAAAGCATGTTATGATTTTGTCTTATATGTAACCATTTGTTTCCAATATTTTTCTTCATGGTCACTTGAATTTTGCTAATAAGCTTATTCTTATTTTCAAGTGCTGTGAGTTAAGGAAAGTGCTGGTCCTGAGTTGCATCTTACGGACTGGTGCGTGCTGTTCCTTTGGGAATAGCAGACCCAGTAATTCTGTACATGTTCAGTGGATTAGGGGCAGGCAATGCTCTGAGGACTTGGGCTTGGTGTGTGCCTATTGCTACCTGTACAGACAGTGTGAGGCCTGCAGAGGCCTGGAAGGCAGAGCTTGTGCTGCCAGAGGCTGTTGGTTTCTGGGAGTTGATCCACAGCAAGCACAGACAAGATTGCTTCATGTTAAGGGCAGGTGGTGGTGAGGTCCCTTGCAACCGGGGGTCCCCCAGAGAGTGTCACATCTGTACATTTCAGTGAGTCACAATGGAAAGTTTTTTTGTCGTTTGTGTGTATCTTGTGAAATTTTCGTTTACCGATAAAAATCTAATCCTTCCAAGCCAAATTTTAAGGCTACACAGGTTACAGAAGGCCGTGGTTATTTTCCATCAGAGTCTTTTTTTGTTGCAGTGCCCGGCATTATTATTAACCCCTTCACAACAAAAAAGGCTCAGATCAATAACTGCAAAGGTCTATTTATTTCAGACTGCACTTTGTGCTGATCAGCTGGTACAATAAACAGGAATTGAAGGCAAAGCTAGTGTTCTATTTTGTCATGCGCATTGCAAGACAATGGGCTCTTATCAAGTCTGCTCTTATTAGTGGTGTTTCCCTTCCATGCCTGCACAAACTGGTAAACTGCAGAACTGCAGCTCTTCCCAGTTTGCCTATTGCTCTTTTCAACAGGACCCTTCTCTGCCACTTGGGAACATGCCTCAGGGTAACAGCCTCCAGTGTAAGGACAGCCTGCAGAGGTGCCTATGCATTACTATCCTGCTCCTTGGGGATCCCCCTCCCCGCACCCACACATCATTGGTATGGGGATAGCGTACAGTAACTCCTCACTTAATGTTGTAGTTATGTTCCTGAAAAATGCGACTTTAAGTGAAACTATGTTAAGCAAATCCAACTTCCCATAAGAATGAATGTAAATAGGTTCCAGGGAAATTGTTTTTTGCCATACTGTACAGTACTGTACTGTAGTTGGGAGGTGCCCCCGCCTTACCGCACACAGGCACAGCCCAATGGCACTGGAGACAACAAGACAGGCAAGGAGGCTGAAGGTGCTGTAGGCTAGGAGAAGCACATTGCCCAGCAGCAGCAGCAGCGGCAGCTTCCCCGGCTCTGCAAGCACCAGGGGCAGGGGGCTCAACCCTCGGCCTGTCCACATCACCTCTTCCCCCAAGCCCTCACCCTTAACCCACCTCTTTCCCCCCCCCACTTTACTCCGCACACTGCATCCTCGCTCCTCCCCATTCCATCCTGCCCGCAGCAATCAGCTGGCTTGCAGCATTCGGGGCAGGAGAGATGGGGGAGGATTGAGGACTTGGCATGCAGCCTCTCCCCTGCCTTCTGCCTGTGGCAATCAGATGGTCTGCAGGGGAGGGAGGGGGAGCCTGCACCCCAAGTCCTCGCTCCTCCTCACTTCCTCCTGAATGCAGCAAGCCAGCTGATTGCCATAGGCAGGAGGTGGGGGGAGGAGGGGAAAGGCACTGATCGGCAGGGTCTGCCACCAGGTGGGAGGTGCTGTGGGCAGGGCTAGGGGAGCTGACGGGGGCTACCAGCTGTGGACAAAGCAGGCAGCCAAATGACATTATAGCAAAGCATTGCACAGCTTTAAATGGAGCATGTTCTATAATTGAGCAGACATGTAAGATCGAAACATGTCGAGAGGACATTAAGTAGGGAGTTACTGTATAAGGGAAAAATAAGATGGAAAATGTCTTAGCATATCCAAGCACCCTCTAGACTGGGAAGAGCAGAGGGGAAAGGGATTTCAGAACTGGGAAACAGAAACATTGTATTATGGTTGGCACAGAGACTAGTATTGGGACAATAACTACTCATACTATTTCTGTTCCCCTAGCACCTTACATGCTGGGCCTCATGGAAGGGGTGTTATCAGTTACTAATCAGCTAGCAAGCCTCCAAGGGAGGAGTGAATGGATGAAGGAGCACTTGTTTGCTGACCTCATGACAACAAGATGAGCAAAATGCCAAAAAGAAGAATGGAAAGGGAGAGAAGGACCTGGAGCCCGCAAAGGAGCACATGGATAGAGAAAGGTACATTCAGGGAAGGGTGCTGGACACAATGCAGTAGCCGACCAACTTTGGTACAGTTTGCCCATGCATAGCCCCTCAACTTAGCCACGCCCTGCAGCCTCTTGAGAACACAGGACATGGGAACCTCCTTTCACTCCCCCGATACAAGTGACAGGCCCTTTCCATGGCATTCCATGCCCCAGACAAAGAGCAGAGGTAGGAGCTCCCTACACATTTTTTGACCCTACCTACACAAAGACGTATGCAGTCAGCACACTTGCACTTTGGGCATATCTGCCCCATTTCCTCTTAATTTTGCACTGTGTGATTTTGTTACATCAGTAAAGGATTTTATTTACAACTTGTCTGAAAAATGTTATTGAAGAACAGCTGGCCCTAATAATATCCATTCCTAGATAACAAAGAATATTAATGTAATTGGTTATATTACATTCATTTTCTACCACACACCCTGGTTTCAAAGTAGGAGCACAATATGCCCTGCAGTGCTTCCTTCACCTGTTGAGGTATTTGTAAGCCCCTTTGTTTTCAGTTTAAACTGATTTTTACTGAAAAAATCCCGGGTTTTAGAAAAAATATTCATTTTTTTCCAATTTTCACCCTACTTTTGTACCGTTCAAATATATATAAAAAACCCAACATATTTTATTAGGAAAATACAGTAACTTGCACGAGATGTTAAAATAATCCATAAATCCGTGTGTATATGTAAACCTTCCTGTTGAAGTAAGGCTATGTATTAGTCTAGAAGATGCACACAATAAACAAGCACGCATGCAAACTGACGTGTGTGTGCATCTGAACGTATTGCTGAATCTCGTGTCCACTTTGTACACATTTCAAGCTGTTAGCATATAACAGTTTAAAGATTTGACCCACTAAAACTGGAAGAAAATGAAAATCTGTATCAGAATACGTTTCAGAACACAAGGGAGCATTCGAAAGTTAAAAAAAAAAACAGAGGAGAAAAGGATGAATTTGAGTATTTTTGAAACTTAGCTGCATGTAGGACTATAGGAGACCAGGCTTTGGAAAAGACTCCTTTAAAGGATTACTGAGAGCCTATGCTATGCAGAACTTTTGGAAATTACACTGAAGGTCTTCACATAAAACAGTGAATGTTTATAAATATTTTTAAATATTGGGCCCAATTTTTAAATGTAAATATGTATAGGCTAATAGTTCTAAGTCTACAACAGTAAACTCTTTATTCAAATGAAAAGTTTTATTTAGGGATTAGAGATGTATTGTTTTCTTAAACTCAGAGGTGACATGTTTTGAGTTCTGTTTTAGTTCTACAGCAAACCCCATTGAATTCTGTAATCAAAGCACTAATCTACTGAATACTTTTTCCCCAGTCCTTCCGTTCACCAAAATAAACCCTGATATTTACCCAGAAAAATTATTAATAGTTTTTTGCAGTGATTTTCAGCTTTTTTTGTTGTTGTAGTAATAAACACAGAAAAATTCCTGGGAAAAATTAAATAAAATAAAAACTGAAAATGAAAGGCCCTTGGTATTTTGCAGAGTCATTCTCTCTGGCTATTCTTAAAGTTTCACCTCCACTGCCTCCTCCACCATGGATTAGATTCTCTCCTTTGCTTTCACAGATGTTGTGCAAAACACAGACAGTAGCTATCGTACAAGACAGATATTTTTCAGAAGCCTCTGACCTTCTCATGAGACATTTCCACCTTCTCTTCAGTCTTCCAAATGCACATTCCACTGTCATTCGGAAGCTATTAAGGATACAGCTAAACATCACCTTTCTCCTATCCAAGTGTCCAGTAGAAAGTTTCATAAGCCAGAGAAGCAGAAGGTAAGCTTGGTCTCTGAGAATGAAAGTAGAAGTCACAGCACCATTAATGTTCATAGTAGTCTTGGGAACAAAGGTTCCATTTTCAGTTGCATAAAACAATGAGTTTCTAAAGATAATGGATCTTTTCAGACCTGGTGAACCGACCATGGTGATCAGCCCACCCTTGAAGCACAATGGAGAAATATCACTTTCTGTTGAGGAATTCTGAGGTCTTGTGGGGAAGGGGCAAATAATAGAGCATGTGGGTCTCATTGATGGCCCTGTACATTTTGGGAACCCCAACCATGCAAATCCATCAATAATATCCTGTGCACCACTCAGCAGGGGTGGGCAAACTACAGCCTGTGGGCTGGATCCAACCCGCGAGCCGTTTTAAGCTGGCCCCTGAACTGCACCAAGCGGCTTGGCCCTGCTCTGGCCAGGGCGCAGGGTCGGGGCCGCACCACGAGGCTTGGCCCCCACTCCAGCACTCCGGCCAGGGGGCTGGATCGGGAGCCGAGCCACATGGAGTGGCCCCGCTCCAGCCGGGGCTCTGGATCTGGGGCTGCACCACGCTGCGCGGCCTCGCTCCGGGGGGCACTGGGTTGGGGGTCACTCTTCTGAGCCTCTCCTCATGCCCCAACCTCCTGCGCCAGCCCTGATCCCTCTCCTGCTCTCTAATCCCCTTGATCCCAGCCCAGAGCACCCTCCTGCACCCCAAACCTCTCATCCCCAGTCCCACACCAGAGCCTGCACTCCCAGCCAGAACCCGAACACCTTCCCACACCCCTGCCCCAGCCCTGATCCCCTCTCTCCCTCTGAACCCCTCCGTCCATGCCCAGAGCACCCTCCTGCACCCCAAACTCCTCATCCCCAACCCCACCCCAGAGCCCATACTCTCTCCCACACCCCAACCCCAATGTTGTGAGCATTCATGGCCCTCTGTACAATTTCTATTCCCCAATATTCCACCCCTGTTATAGCAGCTCAAATCTGTATGACAGCAGCCTCAAAAGTTGATTTACCAACACCTGAGTGGTAGTGAGCGTCCAGATGGCAGTGGTCACATGCTTCTCCCCACTGAGGAGCACTCCCATCTTGGTGTTCCACTGCTCTTGCTCCAGACTGAGCTCTGCACAAATCTCGCAGAAAGTAGCCTTCCAAAGTTTTGCAACTATTACTAGTTATCTAGTTCTGCAGCATTATCATGCCCCACCAAACAGTCCTAGTTGGCTGCGCTCTGATGTGATGCTCCACCAAGTGATGCTACTCCAAGACGATGTCATGCAGGACTAATGGCTTCATTTTCTTCTCCTCTTGCACTATCCTCATGCTGCTCAGCAGTGTTTCCTCCATGCAGCCTGACAGCCGTTTTAAAATGGCACTGGATCACTAAACCAGATGAATTGTGGGATACCAAGAAAGGAATCATGGGAGCTTGTGAGTTTAACCCCAAATCCAAGAAGTCCTTTAAGTTCTGATCCATATCCCACAATGCACTGTAAGAAAAATAGGCATAGAGCCTAGCAATGGAACATTGCCCTCTGCTGTGTGATTATTCTGAAAAAGCACAGAGCTGTGTAAGTGTAACGATTCCCAAGGGAAGTAGCCTAAGGCAGCATAAACAAAGCAGTGTGTGCACACCCTTTCAGTACAGATGCTCCCTGATTTACACAAGCGTTTCGACCATTATGCAAAAAAAACAACAACCCATCTCGCTATTTCTGGCTTATGGAACTTTTTCTGTAAACTCGGATTTGCATACGTCAGGTTTACGTAACTCAGGGAGCGTCTGTACAGTTATAGTGGAAAAACAGCTACAGAAAAAATGTATCTATGTAGACATACCCTTTATTAAAATACCTTGCTGCCAAGTGGGATTACCCCAGTTCTTACTCTTTGTTCTAGAAGAGTCACTGTAACGTTTTGTAAACCAATCAAGAAGCCACACCTTCAGCTCAGCCCAAGTCTGCTTAGGCTTTTGGAAACATGCTGTCGGGGCTTCTCACCTCCACTGCAGCTCGTGTACGCTGTTCAGCTGGTGTACACAGACTGTGCAAGCCCCACAGTTCTCACGTGGAAGATTTCCTCAGTGCAGGCACTGTGTATAGGCATCATAAGTGGCTCCATGCTATCTCCCTGCAAGCCCTGGCATTGTGCTGGGGGCAGAAGTGTATGTTTTGAGTGCTATGGTAATTCTGTGCTTATAGGCAGCCCTTGGGGAGCTGCTGTAAATTACAGGAGTCTCTGGCTCCTCTAGTTTACGCCGGGGCCATACCCTAGCCTATGTGACAGTCTAGAATGAGAATGCAAGGATGGATTAAAGCTACTGTTGCCCCTTCACCCTCCTGGAGGCATGACACAGAATATCTCCCCTCATTCATACTGGGCATGTCCAGGGCTTTGCATTACCACCAGCACTAGTATAGTCAATCCAGTGCTGCTAATATGATACCTAGCCTAATGTTTTCTGCCAGCATTCTGTATGTAAAATTCCTAATGACTCCAAAGGCAATCCCCTGGGTAGCATGATGGCAAGATATGGTCCATTTAGAACATCACTGTATCTGCAGGGGTGCTGGTACAATTTGTATAGTGGGGGTGCTGAGAGCCATTGAACCGAACTGTAAACCCAGTTAATTGTGTGCCTAGCTGTATTCTTTGAGGAATTATGTGCCTTAAATGCCTATTTCTTTCTGTTGTGTGTCTGTCTGGCATTATAATCCATCAGTTAGAAAAACATTGTTCCTTTGATTCCATTCTCAAAGAGGACCCATCCATTTCAGCAGGCTCAGAGAGTTTTACATCATGAGTTGTTCTATTCCTGGATCAGCATGTGTGGGTAATTGCTTTGAATCCCAGTGTCTCCCATCTGCTTTCTGTAAAACCAGGGCAGTGCTTTCCTGACGTACAGAAATTAATAACAGGCATTGCTCTTTCTAGGTCTGTGATCAACAGTTAACAGAGAGAGAGGAATTATGGATTCTGCTAGACAGGAAAGAGAGAAATGTGTCCCATCTTATAGGAGGTTTCTTTGGGGTGAGGTGGTTGCAGGGGCAACACACAAATGCAATCATATACTTTATCAAAAGCAAAAGCACCCTTTATATATAATGTAACATCACCCATTGTTTGGAGGTTGTCTGGGTTCCTTCCCCACTCTGAACTTTGGGGTACAGATGTGAGGACCCGCATGAATGTATCTATGTAGACATACCCTTTATTAAAATACCTTGCTGCCAAGTGGGATTACCCCAGTTCTTACTCTTTGTTCTTACTCTTATTTTTAC
Organism: Gopherus evgoodei; assembly: GCF_007399415.2. NCBI lineage: Eukaryota > Metazoa > Chordata > Testudines > Testudinidae > Gopherus > Gopherus evgoodei. Next base: position 33,562,266 of record NC_044323.1, read on the forward strand.
CAGCTTAGGTTAAAAACTTTCACAAGACACAAATTCCACCTTGCCTTGAACAGTATGCTGCCCCCACCAAGTGATTTAGACAAGGAATCAGGGAAAGGACCACTTGGAGTCCTATTCCCCCCAAATATTCACCCAAGCCTACACCCCCTTTCCTGGGGAAGGCTGGAGAATAATATCCTCACCAATTGGTACAGGTGAACACAGACCCAAATCCTTGGATCTTAACAACAATGAAAAATCAATCGGGTTCTTAAAAGAAGAATTTTAATTTTAAAAAAAAAAGGTAAAAGAATCACCTTTGTAAAATCAGGATGGTAAGTACTTTACAAAATAACAAAAGATTTAAAAACACAGAGGATTTCCCCTCTAGGCAAAACTTTAAAGTTACAAAAACAGAGATAACCCTTCCTCTTAGCATAGAGAAAATTCACAAGCTAAAACAAAAGATAACCTAATGCATTTCTTTGTTATTACTTACTATTTTTGCAATATTAGATGCTTAGTTAAGATATGGCTTAGGAAAATGTATTTTCCCTGCCCTGGTTCCTTGTTGACTCTGGGAAACACAGATAAAAAACCTTTCCCCATACATTTGAAAGTATCTTCTCCCCTTATTGGTCCTTTTGGTCAGGTGCCACCCAGGTTATTTAAGCTTCTTAACTCTTTGCAGGCAAAAGAAAAATTAACCCTTCACAGGGTGAAGAGGGATTTTATGCTATCTGCAGTTCTATGTTTATAACAGAGGCTTCGCTGCAGATGGATTCTATAAACTGCAGGAGGATCCTATAAAGATCCTGGGTGAAATTCTGGCTCTGTTGAAGTCAATAGCAAACTTCCCAACCTTGCCATAAGGGTAATGCTTGTTTGTCCAGAGACAGAGCTTTCTGGGGAGCCACTCTGAGACTGTGGAATGAAGCTCCCAGGAAATTAGAACCATCACAAATCTCACCACCCTCCTCTCCCAGTGCAAGGTGCACTTCTTCACCCTCCCCTCTGTAACATGGACACACAGCAGAGTGTAAACAAAAAACAAACACAAAGCCCTACCAAAACAAAAAGCTCCATTGCAGGTACAATTCTCCCCCTGGAGAGAGCGCGAGAAAAAATGAATTCCAGGTGACAGATGTCAGTCATGTTGCTTAATGCACTGCTGGAAGGGGCTCAGATCCTATGATGATGAGAGTGGTATAAGAGCCTATACAGAACAGCATAGGATTTCAACCCATGTCTTTTTCGTAGAAGATCACAGTCGCTCACACAATTTCTTATTTTTATAGGTAGGATTCTAAATGCTAATATCTAATTTTCTTTGTCTTCAGACTGAGGCAACATCACCTTAATTGCAAACCCACCTTAATTGCCAGTTTGCTGTTCTAACCAGTATGATTCAATACTGGTTAGAACAGCAAACTGGCAATTAAGGTGGGTTTGCCACTTACTGTGTAAATTGGACAAATAATCTGTCTGTGCTTCTTAGTCTCTCTCCCCAGGGCCGTCCAGAGGATACAGGGGGCCTGGGGCAGGGCCGCGTCTTTGGCGGCAATTTGGCGGCAGGTGCCTCTTGGAGAGAAGGACCCGCCACCGAATTGCCACCAAAGAATGAAGCGGCGGTGGTAGACCAGCCTAAGTGCCACCGATTGCACCTTTTTTTTTTCCCACTACTTGCGGCGCTTGTATTCACCGAGCGGCGCTCCGAGGGTTCGGCAGCACTTCAGCTGTGGGTCCTTCACTTGCTCTGAGTCTTCCACTGCACTGAAGGACCCGCCGCCAAAGACCCGGAGCGAATGAAGGGCCCGCCGTGGAAGTGCCACCGAAAACCCGGAGCAGCTCGCAGGGACCCTGTGGTGCCTGGGGCCTGGGGCAAATTGCCCCACTTGCCCCCCCCGGGCAATCCTGTCACTCCCTATAAAATAGGGATAAGGAGAACTATGACAGCTGTTCAAACAATTTGTGGTAATCAATTTATCCCTGAAAAGATTCCCATTGGCTTCAGTGGTCTTTGGACCTGGCAGTAACATAGAAGAATGATATTGCTGTCTAATTCGACTGGTAACCCACAGACAGAAGGGACACATGGCCTAAGGTCTGATCCTGCTGCCAATTAAAAGAATGGCAAATCTTCCATTGACTTCAATGGGGCAGAAACAAGCTTTAACAGTCTGCCCCTGATCAAGTGTGTTAAGCAACTGGGTTTAATGGGAGCAGGAAGGGTTGCTAGAACATTTGCAGAAAGTGAATACAAGGAAAAGAGAAGAACTCAGGTGAAGCAAATTCAATCCTTTTTGTCCTATGAATGTTTACAGAAAATACTTTGTGTATTTACCCACAGCTAAACGTGACTAACTATGATTCCATCTACATAAAGTTGCCTTGAAATTGTGGTTTAAATGTTTTCATTTTAGTAGAGTTTTCCATATAAAAATATATATTTAAAATAACCTTATGGCCTCCTCCTGCCAGCACTCCACATGTGGGCCACTTGCTGAATTCGACAAGAGTATTGAATATAGAGTACATGGAGCACAAAGTCAGCTGCCACTCTTTCATGGTTGTAGGCAGTGATGTAGCCATCTTGGTCCCAGAATATTAGAGAGACATGGTGAGTGAAGTAATATTTTTTGCTGGACCAACTTCTTTTAGAGAGAGAAACAAGCTTTCCAGCTATGCAGAGCACTTCTTCAGTTCTGGGAAAGGTACTCAATAAAAAAATATTACCTCATCAACTTTGTCTCTTACTTCTCGCATAATCTCTTCATGCCTACAATACAGTAATCTTTCTACAGCGTGTCATGCAATGGTCCATATTTTATTACGTATTGGTCTTCTATAATATGTTCTGTTTAGCAAATACCTATGTTTCTCTTTGGCTCTATGCAAATCAAAGAAGAATTTACATTAGGTAAAATGTTTTGTGAAGAATTTCATTTGTAGGCTACCAATGTGTGTAAATATCAGTCCAACGTGGTGTAAAACAATATATCTGAAAATGTAAGGCAGGTTTATAAATACATACTAACTAATATCTTGAGATATCTTGCATAAGAATCTTGCTAGTAAAAAAACAGAGGCAGGAATGTTGCTACTGTCAATAACAAGCCAGATTCTTAGCTAGTGTAAATGGAATCAGAAGTACTGATTAATGGAGCTATGCTGATTCATACCAGCTGACAATCTGGCCAGAGGTGTGATCCTGCTCCTACTAAAGTCAGTAGCAAAACTTCAGTGGTAGTAAGATCCTCACTTAGGGGGCCAGACCATGATGCTCCATCTCACATTGAGTAATGCCTTACTCCATTATGACATCCCACTGAAGTCAAAGGGACTATTTGCAAAATAAGGTATTCCCAAACGTGAATGAGGGTATGACATTCTGCCTCCAGTTAATTTTCAGATGGAAGGCAGCCTGGTCTGGTAAGTGAGAGCACAAGACTGGGAGTTGAGATCTGGGTTATAGTACCAACTCTGCCACTGGCTTGTTGTGTGGCTTTGGTCAAGTTACTTAACTGCTCTATGCTTCAATTTTCCTATCCATCAAGCAGGGATGATACTGATGTTTTTAGATATTCAGATGGTAAGTGCTGAGTGTGATTGTTACTGTTAAATTCACATACTTTGTCAACAGCTCTTTTACATCTTTTTCTCCCACAAAGTCTGTAATCTAGCATTCACATCATGGACTAAATATCCAGATATCCAGGGGATTTCATTTAATAAATTAAGGATATAATGATGACTTCTAGGAAACTGAGCTATGGTGGCTAGGAAGAGGGAGAGCACAGTTTGAGTGGCCATCACTGAAACCTTTGTGCCTGTATAATAGAGACACAAAGCCTCTGCAGGTTTCACCTGAGGAGGGCTGGCAGGAGTTAGCCTATGACAACATGGTACAATTTTTAAGATTTCTTCTCCTAGTGCTGCTTTTTTCCTCATAGCCCCTCCCTGCTGACTCCATCTGGTTGAAGAATTCTACAAATCTAAACAGAGACACCTTCCTCAGACAAAAAAATCAGTAGCTCTGCGCTGATAGTTTCATGTTCTATTTAATCTAAGATCACCTTTTTACAATGGCATAATTTAGATGGGAATAACAGAAAACACCAGTTTCCTAGTCTTCTCCTTGGGTTTCATAGACTTTTAACAAACCTTAGGAAGCAATCTCTTGCTGAACTAAAACAAGTGAAGCGGTTCTTTCATTGGTGGAACCATACCATTACTGTCTATGCCAAAGTTTAGATCAGTTCATAGTTGCCTTTCCACAGCTACTTGAGCTTTCTGTAGGAGTAGCAAGCAAGATAAGGGTCAGTAACCAGAGATTGGGGTCAGTTTCCCAAATATCACATTACACCCCCAATCGCTAGCTCTTTCTGAGATTTTTATACAATGCTATAAAAGTTTAGTTGTGTCTTTAACCGAGGTCATTCAGTTTATTAGGGTTCAGAACTCCTGTGGTTTGTGACAGGCTCAAAACATGAACCATATGCAGTTGTTTTTCAACATGTGAGTGGGTTTAGTTTGCTGGAAGGCAAGTTGAATTTTGACCAGAAAAGTGACACAGTGGCACACTAGGGCTGCGCTCCAATGCTTTCTCATTTTAAAAAGGGCAGATTGGTCATATACATCAAAATGCATCAGTGGGCCTCATTATGCTATTTCTTCTATGAGAAGCTTACAAATAGGGTATAATAATTTTGTGCCGTTCAAGATGACATAGGCTGACGCTCACTGAGACTCTTGGAAAGGAGCACAGAGCAGTCCATGTAAATGGAGTCTGAATAATGAGTAATAGAAATGAAACAGGCACTTCTTCCTGTTACTAATATTTCACTACTCTCTGTGAGCCAGAGGAAAACGGAACTTGTAAAGTTTGTTCCTGGGAGATTTGTTAATAAGAGGCAATTCTTAGAAGTAACAGCAAAAAATTCTTCTCTCCTGTGTTTTTTTCTTGCTTCCACAAGAAAATGAGTTATAGCAAAAACAAACAAACAAAAAAGAAAACAAACCCTTCCCACGTGTTTTGGTGAGAAACATGGAGGGAAATGGATGAATATTATGGTCTTGCCTGCACTGAGGACTTGGCTGGTTACAGCCACCAGTGTTGCACCAGGGTAAGCAAGCAAAGTCACCATTTCCCCTTATTTGAAACCAGGTTAGTCTGCACCAGTACAATTAATATCATGACTTATAGTAGCCTTGCTTGTATATACTAGAGGTTTGCTCTTGTGAAACTACACCAGTGGCTGGCTAACAATGGCCAGTGTCCCCAGGGTGGGCAAGGCCTTAGTCTGGCTACATTATTATTTGTATTACAATGGTGACTGGAAGCCCTAACTGAGATCAGAGCCCCACTGTTCTAGGCACTGTACAAACACGCAGTAAGTGATAGTGCGAGCCCCAAACAGTTTATAGTCTAAATACGACTGGCAAAGAGTGGAAGGGGAAACAGTGCACAGAGAATTGAAATGATTTGGTCAAGGTCACACAGCTGGTCAGTGGTGAAGCCAGGGATAGAAGCCAGGCTTCCTGACTCCTAATCTAGTGACCTACTGCAGAGCATATTGGTCTGTTTCTGTTCTTTTCAGCTGAAGAGTCTATTCTTTTTTAAACTGAGCTTAATATATCCCAACTCTCTAGAGCAGCGTTTCCCAAACTTGGGACACCACTTGTTTAGGGAAAGCCTCTGGCTGGCTGAGCTGGTTTGCTTACCTGCCACATCCACAGGTTCAGCCAATTGTGGCTCCCACTGGCCATGGTTCCCTGCTCCAGGCCGATGGGAGCTACTGGAAGCAGCAGCCAGAACGTCCCTCGGCCCGTGCTGCTTCCAGCAGCTCCCATTGGCCTGGAGCAGTGAACCACAGCCACTGGGAGCCACGATCGGCTGAACCTGCGGACGCGGCAGGTCAACAAACTGACCCGGCCTATCAGGGGCTTTCCCTAAACAAGCGGCATCTCAAGTTTGGGAAACACTGCTCTAGAGGTAAGAACAAAACAGAGAGGTGACTGGGGGAACAAGAACATCCTTCTCTGATTAGATTAGTTTTTATGAGCTTGGGGATGTTTTGAAGCAGTAATTAGGAATACTAATGACAGTTGCATGCTTAAATCCAGCATGGCTAAAAATAGATTTTTTTAAAAAATTGTGTTTTTGTTTTTTTAAAATTAAATACAGGGTTGTTTTTTTAAAAAAACAGAAACAAACCTATTTAAAATTAAATTTTAAATCATGATAACCTATGAGTGATAGATATGACAATATGTTGCAATATCCTGGACAAACCTTACTGAATTAAGAGTAAGTAGTTTAGGAGTCCATTGATTAAAAATGCAAATGTTTATATGCTATTGAGGGATTGTGTGTAATTCCCTGGGGGAAGGAGACCACAGCCCTCCAGGAACTAAGAACAGTAGTGAGTAGTTTGGCAGATTCACTCAGCTTGTAACGGCTCCACAGAGCTACCACCAGCTGGAGATATATACAGCATATACTGGTGCAGACTGCATTCTCCAGGGACCAACAGACAAAGAAAGGACTTTTGGTTAAAGAGCCTGAGTTAAAACTGTCTCGGCCTTCTTTCAGATCCAGCAAATGGACATTACTGGATTGTGAAGAGAATAATGATATCCAGTGTAACTCAGTCAGTTGTATCATTGTCTCTTGTTTAACTCTCTAAAAGTTGGATTGCATTTTTCTCCACACTTCCAAAAAGTCATATGATGTCAAAGCCCGGCTATATAGCTGTTTGATGACATCATAAGAATGAGATATGACTTCTTTCCATAGCTGTCCATGTGATTCATGCTTATAATTTAGCCATAATGATTATCAAGTCAGAGTGCGGAGAGGGAAAATGACATGCAGGGAACACTTAGAGGGTGCAAGAGGATGCTTGCCAATAGCGCAGCACAATAGGGTGGTCCAGTACCCTCCCTTGCTAGGGCTGGAAACATAGGTATTTTATAGCATTGGAAATCTGTTTAGTTCGTTCTCATTAAATTTATTGGTACAGTGACTTTATTGAAGGCTGTAGATTTGACACAGTTGACTCAGTGGAAGTGGCAACCATTATCACATGTAAGTATCTCTTTTCTGAACACTAAAATGGCCCATAAGGCAGTAAACCTAGCTTCAGAGGTCAGCTTGCACAATTAGCAGTGAAGAATATCCAGAACTTGCTGAGTTCTGCAGAATGACTCTTTTGTGTAATTGTAACCAGACCTCTCCAATGTGACATTGAAAAGAGAGGAGCTGCTACTAGGGAACACAGGCCCCAGGATGTCTTTCCTCCTGTATTAGGAACAAACAGGAAGTGAATGTACAAAACGCTACACAACTAAACAGTTTGAATAAAGAAAGCCTGTTAGAAGGAAGTTCAACTCTTGTTTAAAAGTAGCACTCTGCAAACTGTTGGCAACAGAACCTGAGGCCACATGAAATCCAGCTGGTTTGGGGTTTCAATGCAAACTCAAAAACTCAGATCAGGTTAACTGAGGGTTTTGCTGACGATTGCAAATCTTCCAGGTGAATCTGGAGTCCCTTTCAAATAATTTTTGCCTGGTTTGTGGATGGCAATGAAATTGTGTAAAATCAGAGGTTTTCCATGGTTCTGAAATGAAACTTTTTGAAGGCAGATTTTGCCAAGGCTTTGGAAAAGGTTTGAATCTGAAACTCCTGACTTGTGAATTTAAGCAGATTGAAACAAATGTTTCCATGAGCCCCTGTGAAAAGTAAAAATGCTGAGATTTACATAGTTCTATGTAAAGCTCTGTTTATTAAAATATTTTGCTTCTTGTGGGACAAAAGTTAGCAAGAACGTTTTAGATTAATTTAAGAAAATTGAGATGGTTGATGCCACAAATGACTGATTAATGGGGTAACTTCATAGATCCCCACACAAGAAATGTCAGACATGGCAATATTATTTTCTAAAGTGTGGCAGCATGTGGCCATCCAATGCCTGTTTGACTTCTTATTTTCCTCCAAAAGGGAGATAAAAATGCACTGCATGTTTCCCACATTTTGGCTCTTACAAACAGTGAAGCTGAAAGTAGGCAGATCCCAAATGCAGAACAGATGGCACCACCTAGCCAAAATAAAGAGTCTTGGAGTCCCATGCTGTGAAAGAAAAGTTAAGGAGGGACTCACAAAAGAAGTTGTGTTGCAGTGAGAGAGTTACTGTTATTTAGAGCTAGCTGGAAAATGGTCATTTTTTTTGTGGAAATTTTTTAAAAAATTGAAACAAAACAAAACAAAAAAGTCTTCCACTGAACATTTTTTGTTTTTCAAAAACCAAAAATTTGGAGGATTTTGATTTTCCTGTGCCTCCATTATTTCTACTCTTTTTTTAGATGGTAAAATGGAAAAAAAAAACAATTTTTCATCAAAACCTTTTTTGAACAAAAAGTTTGGACCAGCTCAATTATTATTATTGCACAAACGCTACTGTCCTTGGTGAGAAGTATTTTATAGGGTTCCTAGTGTGTTTGGGGGACAGCACTTCCATGGATGCTTGCATGGGGAACTAGCACTTCCAGCTGCCCAGTACAGCTTTGGGGTAAATGGATATTCCCAAGAATAGCTATAATACACCTCTACCTCGATATAACGCTGTCCTTGGGAGCCAAAAAATCCTACTGTGTTATAGGTGAAACCGTGTTATATTGAACTTGCTTTGATCCACTGGAGTGCGCAGCCCCGACCCCCCGGAGCGCTGCTTTACCGCGTTATATCCAAATTCGTGTTATATCGGATAGCATTATATTGAGGTAGCGATGTATTATACATGGGATGTCTATTAGCAGCTCACAGCAATTTGTTACTTTGTTACACTGATTTTGTCACAAGTGTCTGCAATGGAAGACTTGAGGGAGAATCTCACATGGCACTGTCAGAAGATTCAGATAAAGCATGGGAGAGTCTAATCATATGGGATAGAGATAATCTTCTTGGGTAAAGACTTGTAATGATCTATAACCAGGTCCTTGGAATAAGCAAAGAAGAGACTGCCCTGGATAATCCATCCCATGGAAAAAAATATTCTGAGTTATATCTGTAGAAAAGTGGGACATGATCAAACCTTCTATTATCCCCAAAGGTAAATTCACCTGCCATATATTGTTTCCAAATTGCAACGTCACCCACAAGAACCTCCAGGAGACTCAGCAACAGCAAATGGCTTGAATTAATGTTGAATGCGTTTCTGTTGAATAGGAAAATCTCTCACTTAGTTTAACCTTTGGAGTGCTGCCATTTTGGAGTTTGACAAAAGAAAGCAGTAGGAAGGCTTCAATGGACTTTTGCTGTCAATCAGGGAATATTATGTATTTAATTTAAATAGTCATTGCTGCCTTTAAAAAAGTAGAGATTATTTGGTTTCTATTTGCAGCAGTACATTAAATTCTATGAGACAAGAGATAGCATATGAAAATTTAACTGGTGAGTTATTTTTAATTTCTAATACAATGAAATATTTTGGGCCATATTTGCAGAGCTGCTGCCTCTATTAAGCCTACAAAATTTCTATGAGCACCTATTCCATGCACAAAAAATCTAATTTCACAAACAAATTTTGTGACTAAGTGTCCATTTATTCAAGTCATGCAAGTGTGAGTTTTGCATAAAACTTTTGCTTCTGGATTTCCATCCAAATAAAGAGGAGAGGAAAAATAGTCATTGGATTTTCATTGTATAATTAGGAACAGTTTGGAAAATAAATATATCTTATCATTTCTTAATGGTTTAGTTTACAGAGCAGAGTAAACAAACCCGAGTCTATAAACCATGTTGCAGGCAATAAAAAACATATGTCTGAGAAATCCCAACTCCCTTTCAAGATATAGACTAACACAATACTTCCGTTTACGATCACACATGCAACCAAAACCTTATAATTTTCTTACAACAATTCTGAGAAACGATTTATGACCACCAGAGGAATACCCTCTTCTTCACTAGGTTTACTGTAGCTTGTCGAAGATTCAAACCACCACTTAAAATTGAACCACATGCGTTTGAAATCCAGAACATGTTAAAACTGCGTTTCCGTTCTTCGCTTTTCATTGTCATGCATTGAACAGGAGGTTTCAGCTGTTTTTCCCTTACTCAGAATTATTACAGCTAAACAGAACTGTTTCCTTTTACCATAATTCTCATGATACCAGTTACGTTAGCAGCATTTGGAACTCTTTCATTAGGCAAATAATACTTGCTCAGCCTTAGGAGAAATGTGTTTTGTAGGGTTAGCTCTCTACAAAGAGGGCAAAATCAGTAGCGTGCTTCTGGCGAAATGTATATTTACACGTTAATATAAAAAGCTAATTCTAAGTCAAAATCTAAAAGTACTGTAGAAGAATTATTTTGAGTCATGAAACGTACCTAGCTTAACAGGGTTTAGTGCGAATAGAATAATATTTAATGTTTTTAAAACTCTGGTTAATAGCCAATTAATCTACTTTTTGGTGCACAGATGGGCATGAATTACACAACATGGAGTAATGTATGCTTCCTGCTTGTTATCATCCTACCTAATCTTGTCTTGAGCCTTGTTCTTTTATTTGAAAGGTCCAGGGCACATTCCATTTAGAGTTCTTCTAATGAAAAAGATCAGTTTAGAATAGTGAATGAAAGATGTTGTCTCACTTGACCTATAGATCTACTTCAGTTTCATTTTTTAACTAATGCTTAATTTTCATTTTCTTGAGACCATGAACAGTGCTGATAGCTGTTCAATGTGCACTCACAAAGCACTTATTTTGTACCTGCTTCAGAATTTGATAGAAAAGGAAAGCCTGGTTGAACTAGCCTTTAACGTTTAATAGAGACTGTAATTCCTGCCACAGAATTATATATGGTGGGGCAAAATATACACAGAAAGGTCATTAGTTTCTATTAAATTCTCTATTTTTAGAGCAATTTCTATAGGACTTTTCCGTAAAGGACATGTTGATTTAAAAAAAATTATGAGACATTATGGAAGCATAATACTATCTTCATGTACGTGCTGTGCATATGCAAATGGATCCCAGATTGGTTTACTAACTGTTAACAAAGGGCTGGATGGGCACTTTGCAATGCAGCCCAAAGAAGGGGAAACGTGTAGCTTCACTGCCACAGGAGCAGGGCAGGGACTCAGTCAAGTTCAGTCGCTCCTTTCCCTTTGTTCTATGTGGGAAGTAATTTGCACTAGCCTTTTCCCTAGTGCAGCCTACATCCCCCTCTGAGCCCATGAAGCAGTGAGTGGAGTCAAGGTCTGCTGATTTCCTGTTCCTCCCTGCAAATCTCTGCCAAGCTGCATGAGCTGGGGAGTATCAGCCTGGACCAGCTAATTTCTTCCCGTTCAGCTCCTCTGCTCCCTATGCCCCTTAGCTCCCCTGTACAGGCACAATCGTGGGCTTCTATTTGAGTCCTAAGCAGACAAAACTCCCACTGAACGCAACGGGAGTTTGTCCTTTGTAAGGACAGCAGGATCAGAAGAGTATGTATTATATAAAATCATTCTGCCCACCACTGAAGTACAGTAACTATTGAACACTGCACAGAAGCACTAGTTTGGAACAGACAGCAAGGAAACCAAGTGAAATCCAGGTCCCATTGAACTCCATGGATGTATTGCCAGTGACTTCAGTAGAGCCAGGATTTCACCCACCACATCCAATTGAATTACAGAGGCAATTTAGACAGCCCAAATGCAATTACCCAAGTTGGACCTCAAATAGCCAGGGCCTCAGTTTTACAATTCATTACAAAGCTAGCACCTACAATGTGCAATATCCTCCCTAACCCTCTCCTGATGCACTGGTTTACTGTTGACTTGGAGAGAAGAGTATTTACCTACTGAATTATCAAAACTGTAGCTTCTTAGTTTTCTACAGAGATCTTTTATCTAAGTACTGTGGACCAGTTTGACTGCCAAACTTAGTTGGTGAAATCTGAAGAGATCACAGCTTTAGCTGGTAAAATTGCAGGCAGGTAGGGTCTCTCTTTCTTAATATAGTGCTTTCACATCTGCTTCCATAGCTCTTTTTTATAAATAAAATCTCTCTTGGCATTTTTTATGCACAGATCACTCTGGGATGCAATATTAAAAGACATTACTGCATAATAATCAGCTGTCTACTCTGCATTAGTGCTCAACAAATAGAAAGAAACCTTTGCTTCTGTGTAACTAGTTTAGGTTCCGATCCTGCAAATCTTCTTCTAATTCTTTATTGTTTGTATTACCATAGTGACTCAGGGATGTAGCCTTAGGCCAGGACCCCATTGTGTTAGGCACTGAGCTAATACAGGACACTGAATGTTTGCCTAACTTCATGTACTGCGAGCAGTCCCACTGCCAGGGTTTAAACATGTATTCTTAGGCCTTTTGGTTTTTAAGTTATTTTAATTAAAATATATTTCTCCTATAGAAGAATAAATATTTCTAGGCACAAGGTTAATTACAAAGCATAGCCAGGGTATCTTTTATTCACAACTCGCTACTTATGATTGCAAATTTCTTTTTTTCTGTGGTGTGTGCTCCTTTCCCATTGATGAAATATTATCTTGCTAGCCACATGGCACTAAAAATCAGATTAAGCAAAACCATCATGAACCCAGAAAAATGAAAGAGGAAAAATAAATTAAAAAGTGAGATACTACAGAGAGATTTAGTTTCTTGTATTTCAACTATAAGCAAATAAGAAGAAAAATATTTGTGCATGGCTTATCTAGTAAGTCAGTAAATTCCAGCTAATGATACAGCTGAGTGTTAATTAGATACAAATGTATGTGGCATTACTAGGCAAAGAAATCAGAGATCTTTTTAACATTATTTTAACATTCAGCTATATCAATAGCTTTCTTTGGCAACTAAGGAGGAGCTAGTTCAGACTTGGTATTAGTCCGTTTAGAAGTCTGAAGGTTTCATTGCAAAATGCTCGGACACCTAGTGTATTTTTAAGAATGATAAAGTCTTTACTTAATAAGAATTTTCAGGTTGCTAAACTAACCATCGGAAAAAGCTCACTCAGTCCCATGAATGCAACAGACACACAGTACTATTGCAAACTAAATACGTAAATAAAAATTAATTCCTATCCTTTAAGGGCTGATGATTGCAGGAACTTTCACTGTATTTTTGTGTGGGTGCTGTCCTGCCCACTGGGAGCAGGTAAAACTCTTCCCCTCCTTGAGGTCAGGGGATGTTTTGCATAAGAAATACAGTCTCAGGTCCTATATTCCTCAGACTTTTTGGATATTTATAGTAGCTTTCCTCATCTTTTGCATTAAGTTCAGGTTTCTCCTCTTCTTCTTCAACACAATTTACATATGCTCCCATGTAGATTTCAAGGCCTGAAAGAACCACAATGATCATTCAGTCTGACTTTCTGCACAACACAGACACGAACAGTTCACCTAGAAATTCCTCCAGTGTAGGAATTCATTCTCCCCCACAGTTCATATGAACAATATTGAGCCCACTAACTTGTGGCTGAACTAGAGCATCTCTTTTCCTTCCTCTTTTCCTACAAACCCTCGACTGCCTTTACTGCATCAAATACTTGTTCTTCTATATCAACCTTTCCTTGAGCACCAGCCACATTCCTTCAGCTCCTTTAAGCCTGCCTGTACAGTTCTGTTATCCTAAACACCAGCCCCTGCATTCTGGACTGTATTTGCTAAGTATTCTAATGACTTGCACCTCAGCTTAATCCTTTGGGGCAGGATTTATGTTCACTGAGTACCACTGTTCTACTCTACAAAGCTATATCAATAATTATCCGTAGTATGTATAAAGTACCTAATCGCCATGGTAATTGGTCATCACTAATAATGTAGTCCTGTCACTGCAGTAAAGGGATTTGAGCCAAGTCATGTTGCAGGGGGCAGGTTTGAACTAAAACAAACAAACAAACCAAAATACAATTCCAGTTTTTGGAGATAAGGAAGCAAAACTTTAACTTGGTTCGATATACATCATAATTGTGGGCTTTTTTTTAATTTGAAATTACTTAAGGGGTAAAACATGTTGAAACTAATGAAATAACTGGTTTGTTTCATGCTGTATAACTACTGTATGATGTTTTGATTTACAATATACAGAACATTACAAGAGCTGTAATTCACTCTTTTTAAAGATAAATTTAAGTTGCCTTTGGAATTGGCTGCAGGATAATCTAAAATGTCTTTTAAATGTGTGCCAAGTAAGCTTTTGCCTGTGTATATTCAGATAAAGATCTTATTCTACTGAACTAAGGGTATGTCTACACTACAAGATTACTCTGATTTTACAGAATTCGATTTTTGGAAACAGATTGTATAAAGTCGAGTGCATGCGGCCACATTAAGCACATTAATTCGGCTTTATGCATCTATAGTACTGAGGCTAGCGTTGACTTCCGGAGTGTTACACTGTGAGTAGCTTTCCCATAGCTATCCCATAGTTCCTGCAGCCTTCCTCGCCCATTGGAATTCTAGGTTGAGATCTCAATGCCTGATGGGGCAAAAAACATTGTTGTGGGTGGTTCTGGATACATGTCGTCAGTCCCCCCTCTCCCTCCCTCTGTGAAAGCAGACAACCGTTTTGCGCCTTTTTTCCTGGGTTACCTGTGCAGACACCATACCACGGCAAGCATGGAGCCCGCTCAGCTCAATGCAGCAGTCATGAACATTGTAAACACCTCGCTCATTATCGTGCAGTTTATACTGAACCAGAGCCTGCAAAACCAGGTGAGGAGGCGGCAGCAGTGTGGCAGCAAGAGTGATGAGGACATGGACGCAGAATTCTTTCAAACTGCGGGCCCTGGCGCTTTGGAGATCAATCATGGTGTTAATGGGGCAGGTTTATGCCATGGAACTCTGATTCTGGGCCCGGGAAACAAGCACAGACTGGTGGGACCGCAGAGTGTTGCAGGTGTGGGACAATTCGTAGGGCCACTTTCATGGAACTTTCTGACTTGCTTTCCCCTGCCCTGACGCACCAGAATACCAAGATGAGAGCAGCCCTCACAGTTGAGAAGCAAGTGGTGATAGCCCTGTGGAAGCCTGCAATGCCAGACAGCTACCAGTCAGTGGGGAATCAGTTTGGAGTGGGCAAATCTACTGTGGGGGCTGCTGTGATGCAAGTAGCCAAAGCAATCACTGAGCTGCTGCTACCAAAGGTAGTGACTCTGGGAGATGTGCAGGTCATATTGGATGGCTTTGCTGCAATGGGATTCCCTAACTGTGGTGGGGCGATAGATGGAACCCATATCCCTATCTTGGCACCGGAGCACCAGGGCAGCCAGTACACAAACTGCAAGGGATACTTTTCAATGGTGCTGCAAGCACTGGTGGATCACAAGGGACGTTAAACCAACATCAACACGGGATGGCCGGGAAGGGTTCATGACGCTCGCATCTTCAGGAACACTAATCTGTTTAAACGGCTGCAGCAAGGGATTTACTTCCCAGACCAGAAAATAACCATTGGGGATGTTGAAATGCCTATAGTTGTCCTTGGGGACCCAGCCTACCCCTTAATGCCATGGTGCATGAAGCTATACACAGGCAGCCTGCACAGTAGTCAGGAGCTGTTCAACTATAGGCTGAACAAGTGCAGAAGGGTGGTAGAATGTGCATTTGGACATTTAAAGGGATGCTGGTGCACTTTACTGACTCACTCAGACCTCAGCGAAACCAGTATTCCCATTGTTATTGCTGCTTGCTGTGTGCTCCACATCCTTTGTGAGAGTAAGGGGGAGACATTTATGGCGGGGTGAGAGGTTGAGGCAAATTGCCTGGCTGCTGATTACCAGGATGATTAGAAGAGCACATCAGAAAGTGCTGCACATCAGAGAAGCTTTGAAAACCAGTTTCATGACTGGCCAGGCTACGGTGTGAGAGTTCTGTTTGTTTCTCCTTGATGAAAACCTGACCTCTTGATTGACTCATTCCCTGTAAGCCACCCACCCTCCCCCCCTCGATCACAGCTTGTTTTAAAAGGAAATAAAGTCACTATCATTTAAAAACCATGTATTCTTTATTAATTGATTATAAAAATAGGGAGAGAACTGACAAGATAGCCCGGGTGGGGTGTGGGAGGAGGAGAGGCGGGAAGGAAGGAAAAGGCCACTTCAAAACTTGTTGAATGACAGCCTTTTGCTTAGGCTGTCCACTGGGGTGGAGTGGCAGGGTGCATGGAGCCTCCTTCCCCCGTTTTCTTGGGCGTCTGGGTGAGTAGGCTGTGGAACATGGGGAGAGGGGAGGGTGGTTATACAGGGGCTGCAGTGGCACTCTGTGATCCTGCTGCAGTTCCTGAAGCTCCACCAGACGCCAGAGCATGTCCGTTTGATCCTGCAGTAGCTGCAGCATTGCATCCTGCCTCCTCTAATCTTCCTGCCGCCACCTCTCATCCGAGTGTCCCTTCTGTCCTCACGTTCATCCCTTCTGTCCTCACATTCATTGGCCGCTTTCCAGTACTGTGATACTGTGTCCTTCCACTCATTCAAATGAGCTCTTTCACTCCGGGTCGACTGCATGATCTTAGAGAACATTTCATCTCGTGTGCGTTTTTTTCACCGCCTTATCTGAGATAGCCTTTGGGACGGAGGATGGAGGCTTGAAAAATTTTCAGCTGCGGGAGGGAAAAAAGGGAGCGAAGTATTTTAAAAAATACATTTTACAGAACAATATGTGTACTCTTTCACGGTGAACAACACTATTCACATTACATAGCACATGTGATTTCGGTACAAGGTCGCATTTTGCATCTTAATATTGAGTGCCTGTGGCTTTGGTGTTAGAGATCACAGAGATCACAGTTGCAGAGCTGGGCAACAGAATTCGGCTTGCAGGCGGCCATGGTAAGCCATTGTCTTTCGATTTCTGCAACCTTCATAAAAGCAGCGCCCTCCTTTCCCATACCAAGCAAAGCCCGTTGAGTGCTACGGTTTCCGTGTTAACATGCAGAAGCAGAAACCAAACTAACCCCTACCCCCATCCAATTCTCTGGGATGACCACTTTACCCCTCCCCCCACTGTGTGGCTGGTATCAGGGAAGATCTCTGCTAGCCAAACGCAAACAGCTCAGCGCCAATCCGCCCCCCACCGCTTGGCTAACTGCAGGGAAGGATTTCTTTTCAGCCACAGCAAACAGCCCCGTAGGAACAGCCACCTCTGTCCCCTTAATTAAATTCCCATATTTCAACCAGGTTACCATGAACAATATCACTCTCCTGAGGATAACACAGCAAGATAAAGAACGGGTGTTGCTTGAATGCCAGCAAACACCGGAACCATACGCTGCCATGCTTTGTCATGCAATGATACCAGATTACTTGCTACTAGCATGGCGTGGTCAAGTGTCCTACCATGGAGGACGGAATAAGGCTGCCCTGCCCAGAAACCTTCTGCAAAGGCTTTTGGAGTACCTCCAGGAGAGCTTCATGGAGATATTCCTGGAAGATTTCCGCTCCATCCCCAGACACGTTAACAGACTTTTCTAGTAGCTGTACATACATACATCCCAAGTCCTCAAGGCAAATTAATCATTAAAAAACGTTTGCTTTTAAACCATGTTTTATATTTACAAAAGTGCACTCACCAGAGGTCCCTTCTATGACTTCATGATCTGGGATACCGCCTTGGGAGGGTTGGGAGGCTACTTCAATCAGGCTGAGAAAAAGATACTGGCTGTTGGGGAGAACGGTGTGCTGTGTGCTCTCTGCAAGCTCACCCTCCTTTTCCTCCTCATCTTCCCCATCCGCAAAATCCTCAAGCATGGATGAGAGTACCCCCTCCTCGGAATCCACAGTCAAGGGTGGGGTAGTGGTGGCAGCGCCCCGTAGAATTGCATGCAGCTCAGCGTAGAAACGGCATGTCTGAGGCTCCGCAGCAGACCGTCCATTCACTTCTTTGGTTTTCTGGTAGGCTTGTCTGAGCTCCTTAACTTTCACACTTTCATTGTGTCCTCTCTCCATCATGCCCTGGGAGACTTTTTCAAAAATTTTGGCATTCTGTTTTTTGGAACATAGTTCTGCTAGCACGGAATCCTCTCCCCGTACAGCGATCAGATCCAATACTTCCCGTATGGTCCATGCTGGAACTCTTTTCTATTCTCGGACTGCATGGTTACCTGTGCTGATGAGCTCTGCGTGGTCACCTGTGCTGATCAGCTCTCCAGGCTGGGCAAACAGGAAATGGAATTCAAAAGTTCCTGGGGCTTTTCCTGTCTACCTGGCCAGTGCATCCAAGTTCAGATTGCTGTCCAGAGCGATCACAATGGTGCACTGTGGGATAGCTCCCAGAGGCCAGTACCATCGAATTGCATCCACACTAACCCTAATTCGAACCGGCAATGTCTATTTCACCACTATTCCCCTCGTCGGGGAGGAGTACAGAGATCGATTTTAAGAGCCCTTTATGTTGAAGTAAATGGCTTCGTTGTGTGGACAGTTGCAAGGTTAATTCAGTTTAGGGCTGCTAAATTCTACCTAAACTTGTAGTGTAGACCAGGCCTAAGACAGCACTTCAATATTCTTTAAACAAAACATGGAGCTGAGCTATGTTTGTTCAAGGAACTTTAGGTAAGTGGGGAACAAGACCTGGGAGATGGGTTGGAAACAGGAGGGAGCACGGGCTATAATGGCAGAGAGGAAGGAGGGTCAGGGCAAAGCTGGGAGGCAAGATCAAACCAGTATCTTAGATGCCTTTATACAAATGCAAGAAGTATGGGTAATAAGCAGGAAGAACTGGAAGTGCTAATAAATAAATACAACTATGACATTATTGGCATTACTGAAACTTGGTGGGATAATACACACGACTGGAATGTTGGTGTGGATGGGTATAGTTTGCTCAGGAAGGATAGACGGGGAAAAAGGGAGGAGGTGTTGCCTTATATATTAAAAATGTACACTCTTGGACTGAGGTGGAGATGGACATAGGAGACGGAAGGGTGGAGAGTCTCTGGGTTAGGCTAAAAGGGGTAAAAAACACAGGTAATGTCATGCTGGGAGTCTACTACAGGCCACCTAATCAGGCGGAAGAGATGGATGAGGCTTTTTTCAAACAACTAACAAAATCATCCAAAGCCCAAGATTTGGTGGTGATGGGGGACTTCAACTACCCAGATATATGTTGGGAAAATAACACCGCGGGGCACAGACTATCCAATAAGTTCCTGGACTGCATTGCAGACAACTTTTTATTTCAGAAAGTTGAAAAAGCTACTAGGGGGGAAGCTGTTCTAGACTTGATTTTAACCAATAGGGAGGAACTTGTTGAGAATTTGAAAGTAGAAGGAAGCTTGGGTGAAAGTGATCATGAAATCATAGAATTTGCAATTCTAAGGAAAAGTAGAAGGGAGTACAGCAGAATAGAGACAATGGATTTCAGGAAGGCGGATTTTGGTAAGCTCAGAGAGCTGATAGGCAAGGTCCCATGGGAATTAAGACTGAGGGGAAAAACAACTGAGGAAAGTTGGCAGTTTTTCAAAGGGACGCTATTAAGGGCCCAAAAGCAAGTTATTCCGATGGTTAGGAAAGATAGAAAATGTGGCAAAAGACCACCTTGGCTTACCCTTGAGATCTTGCGTGACCTACAAAATAAAAAGGTGTCATATAAAAAATGGAAACTAGGTCAGATCACGAAGGATGAATATAGGCAAATAACACAGGAATGCAGAGGCAAGATTAGAAAAGCAAAGGCACAAAATGAACTCAAACTAGCTATGGGAATAAAGGGAAACAAGAAGACTTTTTATCAATACATTAGAAGCAAGAGGAAGACTAAGGACAGGGTAGGCCCACTGCTCAATGAGGAGGGGGTAACAGTAACGGGAGACTTGGAAATGGCAGAGATGCTTAATGACTTCTTTGTTTCGGTCTTCACTGAGAAGTCTGAAGGAATGTCTAGTATAGTGAATGCTTACGGGAAGAGGGTAGGTTTAGAAGAGAAAATAAGGAAAGAGCAAGTAAAAAATCACTTAGAAAAGTTAGATGCCTGCAAGTCACCAGGGCCTGATGAAATGCATCCTAGAATACTCAAGGAGTTAATGGAAGAGGTATCTGAGCCTCTAGCTATTATCTTTGGGAAATCATGGGAGACGGGGGAGATTCCAGAAGACTGGAAGGGGGCAAATATAGTGCCCATCTATAAAAAGGGAAATAAAAACAGCCCAGGAAACTACAGACCAGTTAGTTTAACTTCTGTGCCAGGGAAGATAATGGAGCAGGTAATCAAAGAAATCATCTGCAAACACTTGGAAGGTGGTAAGGTGATAGGGAATAGCCAGCATGGATTTGTAAAGAACAAATCGTGTCAAACTAATCTGATAGCATTCTTTGATAGGATAACGAGCCTTGTGGATAAGGGAGAAGCGGTGGATGTGATATACCTAGACTTTAGTAAGGCATTTGATACAGTCTCGCATGATATTCTTATAGATAAGCTAGGAAAGTACAATTTAGATGAGGCTACTATAAGGTGGGTGCATAACTGGCTGGATAACCGTACTCAGAGAGTAGTTGTTAATGGCTCCCAATCCTGCTGGAAAGGTATAACAAGTGGGGTTCCGCAGGGGTCTGTTTTGGGACCGGTTCTGTTCAATATCTTCATCAACGATTTAGATGTTGGCATAGAAAGTACGCTTATTAAGTTTGCGGACGATACCAAACTGGGAGGGATTGCAACTGCTTTGGAGGACAGGGTCAAAATTCAAAATGATCTGGACAAGTTGGAGAAATGGTCTGAGGTAAACAGGATGAAGTTCAATAAAGATAAATGCAAAGTGCTCCACTTAGGAAGGAACAATGAGTTTCACACATACAGAATGGGAAGAGACTGTCTAGGAAGGAGTATGGCAGAAAGAGATCTAGGGGTCATAGTGGACCACAAGCTTAATATGAGTCACCAGTGTGATACTGTTGCAAAAAAAGCAAACATGATTCTGGGATGCATTAACAGGTGTGTTGTAAACAAGACACGAGAAGTCATTCTTCCGCTTTACTCTGCGCTGGTTAGGCCTCAACTGGAGTATTGTGTCCAGTTCTGGGCACCGCATTTCAAGAAAGATGTGGAGAAATTGGAGAGGGTCCAGAGAAGAGCAACAAGAATGATTAAAGGTCTAGAGAACATGACCTATGAAGGAAGGCTGAAGGAATTGGGTTTGTTTAGTTTGGAAAAGAGAAGACTGAGAGGGGACATGATAGCAGTTTTCAGGTATCTAAAAGGGTGTCATCAGGAGGAGGGAGAAAACTTGTTCACCTTAGCCTCCAATGATAGAACAAGAAGCAATGGGCTTAAACTGCAGCAAGGGAGATTTAGGTTGGACATTAGGAAAAAGTTCCTAACTGTCAGGGTAGTTAAACACTGGAACAGATTGCCTAGGGAAGTTGTGGAATCTCCATCGCTGGAGATATTTAAGAGTAGGTTAGATAAATGTCTATCAGGGATGGTCTAGACAGTATTTGGTCCTGCCATGAGGGCAGGGGACTGGACTCGATGACCTCTCGAGGTCCCTTCCAGTCCTAGAGTCTATGAGTCTATGAGTCTTTGACTGCTTTCATGCAGCTTATGGCACCTCTGTAAAATGTGAGAGGCATCTGTGAAACAGGGAGATGGAGCAGTCTGAAGCCTGGCCTGTCTGGAAGGCTCCTAAAATACACTGTGAAGGAAGCTGTCTTTTCTCTGAAGAATTCATTCAGGGTGAAATCCTGCCTTTGATTTCAGCTGGGCCAGGATTTCACCTTCAGACTCTGGGTCTGCTCCCAAAGCCTCTATTCTGGCAAAATTCCCATTGCTGTCTTGAGTTAGGACTGCAAGATTAGTCTCTTCATTAAATTGAGGAAAAATCCTCCCTTCCTGTAGAAAATCTGAGCAAACTGGCTGCATGCCAGGATGCTTCCACAGGGGATGGAGAAAGAAATAATCACCCTCAGGACATGGAATGTTAGTGAAGCTGTGTCTGATTTTACATGGGCTGTAATACCCTCTGAGCCTTTACATGGGGATGGTGAGTGGGGAGGGAGTCCATGTAGCTGTGGATCTGCTTGGCACCCCTCCCACACACTCTTTTGGCTCCAACTGACAGAGCACAATTCTCTGCTGAAACTTTTGTGCATGGCTCTCTGTAGCTTGTCCAATAGCCCATCAAACCTCACTAGTTCCAGTGCCTTTCAGAAACTAAGCACCTGTGTGGACAAGATTTACGTATTGTGTTCAGGTAGAAAGATTTTAGAAACTCAACGAGTGTGCAGTGGGGTTAGTGGGAAGGAACTCAGCTCTGATTCTTCTCTATCCTCCTCCCTTAAATTGCCTTTTCTGATGAAGATTTTTAGTGTTTTATTGAGAAATTAAAAATGTGAGATGTCATATCTTCAAATTTGGATGTGATTTTGGCAAAAAATGGTGAGTTTTTGTAAAAGGAAGTATTTGATTTGGGAAAGAATTTAGGGCCAGATTTTTGAGGTGCCTAAAAATGCAGATAAGCACCTAGTGGGATTTTCAAAATCACCTAGGTGTCTAACTCCCATTGAAATCAGAGAATTAGGTATCTAGGTGCTTTTGAAAATCATACTAGGTGCCTATGTACATTTTTAGGTGCCTGAATACCTTTGAGAGTCTGGGCCTTATTCTCCAAAGCCGCTCCACTATGTACACAATAAGATGAATGAAACTTTAGGAATTTAATGATTCTGTAAACTCAGAGGTCATACCCTGTGACTGGAGAATTGCTAATATAATTCCTAGGGCTGTCGAATAATCGCAGTTAAGTCACATGATTAACTCAAAAATTAATTGTGATTAAAAACATTTATTGTGATTAATTGCACTGTTCAACAATAGAATAGCAATTGAAATTTATTAAATATTTTTGGATTTTTTCTACATTTTCAAATATGTTGATTTCTATTACAAAACAGTGCAAAGTGGACAGTGCTCACTTTATATTATTTTTTATTACAAATATTTGCACTGTGACAAATGGTAAACAAAAGAAATAGTATTTTTCAATTCACCTCATACAAATACTGTAGTAAAATCTCTTTAAAGTGTAACTTTAAAATGTAGATTTTTTTTGTTACATTGCACTAGAAAATAAAACAATGTAAAACTTTAGAGACTACAAGTCCACTTGGTTCTATTTCTTGTTCAGCCAATTGCTAAGACAAACAAGTTTCTTTATGTTTACGGGAAGATACTGCTGCCTGCTTCTTATTTATAATGTCACCAGAAAGTGAGAACAGGCATTCGCATGGCACTATTGAAGTCAGCGTTGCAAGGCACTTACTTGCAAGATATGTTAAACATTCATATGCCCCTTCAATCAGGTTCTTAAAAAGAAAGCTTTTAATTAAAGAAAGAAAAGTGAAAAATCATCTCTGTAAAATCAGGATGGAAAATACTTTACAGGGTAATCAGATTTATATAGCCCAGAGAAACCCCCTCTAGCCTTAGGTTCAAAGTTACAGCAAGCAGAGGTAAAATCCTCTCAGCAAAAACTGTACATTTACAGGTTGAGAAAACAAAAATAAGACTAATCCGCCTTGCCTGGGTGTTACTTACAATTTTGAAACATGAGAGACTGATTCAGAAAGATTTGGAGAGCCTGGATTAACGTCTGGTCCCTCTTAGTCCCAAGAGCAAACAACACCCAAAACAAAGAGCACAAACAAAGACTTCCCTCCACCAAGATTTGAAAGTATCTTGTCCCTTTATTGGTCCTCTGGTCAGGTGTCAGCCAGGTTTACTGAGCTTCTTAACCCTTTACAGGTAAAAGAGGCATTAACCCTTAACTATCTGTTTATGACAGTCATCATGGAGACATGTCTTCTGGCATGGTAATTGAAGCATGAAGGGACATATGAATCTTTAGCGCATCTGGCGTGTAAATATCTTGTGACACCAGCTACAACAGTGTCATGAGAATGCCTGTTCTCATTTTCGTGACATTGTAGACAAGAAGCAGACAGCATTATCTCCTGCAAACTGCAATCAAATTTGTTTTGTCTGAGCGATTGGCTGAACTAGGACTGAGTGGACTTATAGACGCTAAAATTTTACATTGTACAAAAAATAACTGAATTAAAAAATAAAACATAATTCTGCATTTGTAAGTTCAACTTTCATGATAAAGAGATTGCACTACAGTACTTGGATTAGGTGAATTGAAAAATACTATTTCTTTTGTTTTTCACAGTGCAAATATTTGAAATAAAAATAATAATACAAAGTATTCTGTGTTGTAATTGAAATCAGTGTATTTGAACATATAGAAAACATAAAAAAGATATTTAAATAAATGGTATTCTATTATTAACAGTGCAATTAATCGTGATTAATTTTTTAAATTGTGCAATTATATTTTTTAATCACTTGACAGCCCTAATAGTTCCTATTTTTATGAAAGGGGAAAAATGATGTAGGAAACTAAAGGCCTGTTACATTGACATCAATTGCATGCAAGGTCCTGGAACAAATTTTGAAAAAGAAAGTAGTTAAGAACAAACAGGTGAATGGTAATTGAGATAAAATAAAACATGGTTTTGCAAACGGCAGATTGTGCCAGTCCAATCTGATCTCCTTCTTTGAGAAGATAACTGATTTTTTTTTAGACAAAGGAAATGCAGAAGATCCTATCTACCTGGATTTCAGTATGGCATTTGATACAGTTCCACATGGAAAATTATTAGTTAAGTTGGAGAAGATGGGGATTAATATGAGAATTGAAAGGTGGATAAGGAACTGATTAAAGGGAAGACTACAATGAGTTATACTGTCAGGCTGGAGGGAAGTTGTTAGTGGAGTTTCTCAGGGATTGGTCTTGGGACCTATCTTATTTAACATTTTTATTACTGATGTAGGCAAAAAAAGTAGGAGTGTGCTAATAAAATTTGCAGATGACACGAAGTTGAGAGGTATTGCCAATACAGAAGAGGACTGGACTATCATACAAGAAGATCTGGATGACCTTGTAAATTGAAGTAATAGAAATGGGATGAAATTTAGTAGTGCAAAGTGCAAGGTCATGTATTTAGGGACTAACAAGAATATTTGCTATAAGCTGTGGACTTATCAGTTCGATGCGACAGAGGAAGAGAAAGACTGAAGTGTATTGGTTGATCACAGGATGACTATGAGCCATCAATATGATGTGGCTGTGAAAAAAGCTAATGCACTCCTAGGAAACATCAGGTGAGCTATTACCAATAGACACAGGGAAGCGTTACTTCCGTACAATGCACTGGTGAGACCTCATTTGGAATACAGTGTGCAGTTCTGGTCTCCCATGTTTAAGAAGGATGAATTCAAACTGGAATAGGTGCAGAGAAGGACTACAAAGCAGCACCAACCCCAGCTAAATCATCCCAGCCAGAGCTTTGTCAAGCTGAGTCTTAAAAACCTTTAAGGAGGGAGATTCCACTACCTCCCTAGGTAACCCATTCCAGTGCTTCACCACCCTCCTAGTGAAATAGTTTTTCCTATATCCAGTCTAGACCTCCCCAACTGCAACTTGAGATCATTGCTCCTTGTTCTGTTATCTGCCATCACTGAGAACAGCCTAGCTCCATCCTCTTTGGAACCCCCCTTCAGATAGTTGAAGGCTGCTATCAAATCCCCCCTCACTCTTTTCTGCAGACTAAATAAGCCCAGTTTCCTCAGCTTCTCCTCATAAATCATGTGCCCCAGCCTCCTAATAATTTTCATTGCCCTCCACTGGACTCTCTCCATTTTGTCCACATCCTTTCTGTAGTGGGGGGCCCAAAACTGGATGCAATACTCCAGATGTGGCCTTACCAGTGCCATATAGAGGTGAATAATCGCTTCCCTTGATCTGCTGGCAAAGCTCCTACTAATGCGGCCCAATATACTGTTAGCCTTCTTGCAACAAGGGCACACTGTTGATTCATATCCAGCTTCTCATCTACTGTGATCCCCAGGTCCTGTTCTCCAGAGCTGCCACTTAGCCAGTCGGTCTCCAGCCTGTTTCAGTGCATGTGATTCTTCTGTCCTAAGTGCAGGACTCTGCACTTGTCCTTGTTGAATCTTATAAGATTTCTTTTGGCCCAATTCTCCAATTTGTCTGGGTCACTCTGGGCCCTATCCCTACCCTCCAGCCTATCTACCTCTCCCCCCAGCTTAGTGTCATCCGCGAACTTGCTGAGGGTGCAATCCATCCCATCATCTAGATTATTAAAGAAGATGTTGAACAAAACCGGCCCCAAGACCGACCCCTAGGGTATTCCGCTTGATACTGGCTGCCAACTAGACATCGAGCCGTTGATCACTACCCATTAAGCCCAATGATCTAGCCAGCTTTCTATCTACCTTATAGTCCATTCATCCAACCCATATTTCTTTAACTTACTGGAAAGAATACTGTGGGAGACTATATCGTAAGCTTTACTAAAGTCAAGGTATATCACATCCACTGCTTTCATCCACAGAGCCAGTTATCTCCTCATAGAAGGAAGTCAGGTTGGTCATGCATAATTTGCCTTTGGTGAATCCATGTTGACTGTTCCTGATCACCTTCCTCTCTTCCAAGTGCTTCAAAATGGATTCCTTGAGGATCTGCTCCATTTTTTGGGAGACTGAGGAGGAGACTCCCCGGATTCTCCTTGTTCCCTTTTTAAAGCTGGGCACTATATTTGCCTTTTTACAGTTGTCCGGGACCTCCCCCAATCGCCATGAGTTTTCAGAGATAATGGCCAATGGCTCTGCAATCACATCAGCTAACTCTCTCAGCGCCCTCAGCCTTGCATCCAGCCCCATGGACTTGTACATGTCCAGCTTTTCTAAATAGTCCTTAACCTGTTCTTCCACCACTGAAGGCTGCTCACCTCTTCCCCATACTGTGCTGCCCAGTGCAGCAGTCTGGGAGCTGACCTTGTCTGTGAAGACCGAGGCAAAAAAAGCATTGAGTACTTCAGCTTTTTTCCACATCATCTGTCACTAGGTTGCCTCCCCCATTCAGTAAGGGGCCCTGTCATAATATAATTCCCAAATCTGGACTTTAGCGTCCAGGATATGGGTACTAGCATAAAGTCCTCTAAGCTTAATTAGCAGCTTAGATTCTGTAGCGCTGCCACCAATCAGGAATTTTTAGGGCCTGATACCCTCTGGCCCCCCAAAACCTTCCCAGGGGACCCCAAGACCCAGATTCCTTAAGTCTCACAACAAAGGGAAATAAACCATTCCCTCCCACCTCTTTACCTCCTCCCAGATCTTTCCTGCCTAGGTACACTAGGAGATACCGTGAATCAATTCCTTGAAACACAACACAGAGAGATCAAGTTTCTCTCTCCCCCTCAGCCAGAGGCAATACAGATTCAAGCTGCCTGAATCTAACACAAAGAGGAAATTTACCTTTCCCTCCTTGCTTCCCACCAATACCCTGGTACATACAGGCTCAATTTCTTTGGGCCTTAATTAGGAGAGAAAAATCAACAGGTCTTACAAGCAAAACTTTTAATAAAAAAGAAAAACCTTTTACTTTTTTTCTATCTCTGCACTTTAGATGGTATACAGTTACAGGGTCTTTCAACTTATAAACAATAGAAAGAAACTTTCTCCAGCAGAAACACAATTTAAGCTACTTCCAGCAAGTACACGTATGCAAATGGAAAAAAACAAATTAAAAGACTATGATCGCCTTTTCTTACTTACAATTCTGAATAGATAGACTGTAGCAGGGAGATTGGCAGAAACCTGGTTGCACCTCTAGCCCCATCCAGGACCCAGAGAGAACAAAGCCAAACCCAAAACCCACAAACAAAGGCTTCCCTCCACGAGATTTGAAAGTATCTTGTCTCCTGATTGGTCCTCTGGTCAGGTGTTTGCAGGTCACTGTTTGTTAACCCTTTATAGGTCAAAGAGACATTAACCCTTAGCTATCTGTTTATGACAGGCCCACACTTTCCCTGACCTTCTTCTTGTTGCTAACATACCTGTAGAAACCCTTCTTGTTACCCTTCATGTCCTTGCTAGCTGCAACTCCAAGTGTGCTTTGGCCTTCCTGATTACACCCTGGTATGCTTGAGCAATATTTTTATACTCCTCCCTAGGATTGTGGGCCTAGAAATCAATTAGTAGTTAAATAGATTGAAAAATATAGTCTTTAAAATCCGTGGCAGAGACCCTCCTTCACTGTTTCAACTCCATGTGTGAGAAAACACAAGTGTGAACACAGTACATGAGAGCAGCAGCTGCATTGTTTCATAGCATATGGCAGATGTATCAGCGAAGTGAAGGGAATGGCACGAGGCAGTGTATGAAGTGGAAAGCATCGCCATATGCCACCTCTAAAGCTAGGTGGCATGCAATAGCTGAAGAGCCAACATGTGACATTTTTCATTTCACTGAGAATCAGCCAAAAGCCTGCAGACACACTGCAAGCAGAAATCTTGGCAATTGCTCTTATTTTTCTTGGTGCACAATTCAATAAACACTTTACTCTCTAAGGACATGACTAGACGAGTTTATCAGCTTTTGTGAATGAGTATTCCCAGCATAAATATGATAGTGCAGCTGTTTCACTCAAGCTATATTTTTTGTATCCTCACTCACTGGGCAAAATTCTTTACTGGCGTAAATCCTATTTGCTTCACTGGAGCTACACCTGCAAAGATGCCCCCTTCTATCCCCCCACGCTTTAGTATGTAGATTCAGTGATGGGCTACGGGTGTATTATGGCTCCACAGCAGAGAGAAATCCTCTTTCCCAGTACACTCAACTGCAGCAGTAGCAGCAGGAGAAGATACACTCCTAGGCCCCAGTCTTTCAGGATGATCCATCCTTTATGTCCAAACAGAATCCCATTGACTACAGCAGGGCTCTGTAAACGTGCAGGAGTCGGTCCATGCTGATCTGCATTGTAAGGTCAAGTTGCTGGTAGGGGAAGGGGGTTTAGCGAATATGGTCAGGGGTGCTGCACAGCCCCAAGATGTTGCTTTATAAACTTGTTTGTGGGTAGCAGCAAACACTGTGAGGAGAGCGGGGCCCGTTGCTCTGTGAGCCATCCTATCCTGAACCAGCAATTACATTTCTGTATTTTACAATCAGGCATTACTGCTGATTCTGTCTGATCTCCCCCACTATCTGATGAGTGGGTTTCACCCTAAATCAGTGCAGTTTGCATGCTTTCTTATATCAACTTCAAACCACTGTTGGTCGGATCCAAAACCGAATTATTCCAGTGGGTATGATCACACAGTATTTCTCTTTCACTGTGTTTAGAAATTCATAATTTAATACTAGAACTTCCCCAGCTGCCTCTCACTGCTAAAACTTGATGTTTTACAAACTAGTCTTCTTGGTAGCAAGGAGTGAGGAGTACATTTATTACCTCAGACTGAAGCTAGTGCATTTTATTTATATAGATAAATATTTATATTTATTTATACAGAATAAATCTCTGAAGTTTTGTTGCCTGTCCTGTAATCAATGGTGATGGTGGTAAGAGCTGTATAGATGAAAACAATGTGATAGGCTCATTTCTCATCACCACACAACTATTGATGGGTGATCAGGCTTGGATACAATGAGAATACACCCCATTCCTGAACTTTATTTAAAACTTTAGCCAAACCTTGGATCAAACTTTTTTTTTGAGATTTGCACATTTGTGAATGACTTGTCCTCATTTGCCACTTTCACGTACACCCACTCTTCTGGTTTCTAGTCTTGCCCAGTAGCCTCAAATGTCATGGGATAGGCAGTTCCTTTTAGGATTTCTGGCCCAACCAGAAATAGGAAATGCCAAATATCTCACATAAAAGACTGTTCCCATGCAATCCTTGTAGACTCGAGAGGTTCAGAGAAGCTTTGGGTGCTTCTCTAATCTTAACCCCAAAGATTTCAAGGTTTGCCCTTCACCATACACAGCTGGATCAAATCCTCCCCAAAAGCACAGCTAATTGTAAGAAATTAAGTCCGTAAAATAAACTTAAATCCATGAGCTCAAATCTCCTGTACAAACACAGAAAGTTTGTGAACCGAATATAAAAGAAACAATGGGGCAAGTATCTTGGTTTTTACCTGTTTTTCTCCCTCTCTTCCTTTCACAGTCATGAAGATAATGAAGCATGGTAATATTGTAAAAATGAGCTGCCCGTTTAATTTTAATTAAATATACCTATACAGCCTTCAATCATTTCCTTAGCCTCACTCTTACCTAGTCTAGATAATTGAATTTTCAATAGATTTAACAAAGCTGCCACAAACTTTAAATGCTTTCTGAAAAGACACAACACTGCCAGCTGTAATGAGCTTTTAATTACTTCCCCTCCGTCAGAAGTCTTGATTCTTTTCTTGTCATTCTTTAGTGCAAATATACTTTCCATGCTGGAAAGTCAGCTTCCAGAACATAGTAACTGTTATCTAGATCAGTGGTTCTCAACCTTTTTTTATTTGTGGACCCCTAAACATTTTCAAATATAGGTGCGGACCCCTTTGGAAGTTGTAGACATAGTCTGCGGAACTCCAGGGGTCTACAGACCACAGGTTGAGAACCCCTGATCTACATCTGGTATGGGGTTTGTTGAGTCCATTCTTATTTGATCACTCTGTGTGCTATGCAGACAATAGTCTAATATTTGCACGCAGAGCCAACTATGGGTCAGGAGCCCAACTTTTCCTACATTCTTCTTTGGAGCTTGTCTTAATTTGGCAACAACCTTCCTGCTATAAAGCAGCCAAAAGCCATGCCTCCCCTTTGATAACATACATGATCAGAGGAAAAGTTCATATCAGTACATAGGAAGGGTGTGTTGGAGGCAGATGATCAGCTGCCTCCTAACACATGATCCTCGTACTGTCCTACCTCACCTTAAACTCCTTCCTCCTCAATTCAAGTAATCTTACTATTGGCCCATAAATTACAACAGATGTGATCAACTGTAATGAAGCCTGCTGTGTTAATGGAGAAATTACTGTGGATGAGGGATATTTTGCAGCTGCTATGACAATGGCAGTACCATGCAAGTTTCCTGTTGGCATTTGTCACATATGCCCTGCCTAGCCCAGGGGTTCAAACCATTTGTAAGTGAGCAAACATGGCATCCAAACAGATGGGCACTAGTTTAGGCAGCCAAGACGTCCTCTAAATTATGTGGCGTATAAAGTCAATTTAACTCCATTGCAGTCAATGGGAGTTTTGCTATCAACTTGGATAGGAACCAGATCAAGCCCAGATCATATGGCTGCAGACAGAGCAGGATTTATAGCTGTCTTTATCCAAAATTTACCTGCCAACCCTGAATAGGGTGACCAGACATCCCGATTTTATCAGGACTGTCCTGATATTTACTTGTTTGTCCCGTGTCCCGACCGAATTGTCCCAATATTTTGCCCTCCGGCACACTGGTGGAGTGGGCTCGCCCCCAGCAACTCCGCCCCAGCCCTGCCCCGACTCTGCCCCTTCCCTCCCCCATTGGATCCCTCCCCAAATTCCCACCCTTGCCCCACCCCCAAACCTGCCCCCTCACTGCCCCATTGGATCCCTCCCCGAATCTCTGCTCTGGCCCCGCCTCTTCCCCAAGCATGCCGCATTCCTCCCTCCTCCCTCCCAGGCTTGCACTAATCAGCTGTATGGCAGCACAGGTGCTGGAGGGAGGGGGGAGAAGCAGGATGTGGCAGGAGGCGGAGTGGAGGTGAGCTGGGTGGGGCATGGAGCTGCCGGTGGGTGCTCAGCTCCCACCAATTTTTCCTATGCTCCGGTGGCTCTTGGGGTTTTTTGTGCTTTGGTTTTTGTTTTTTCCTCTGCCGCCGGCTCTTGGGTTTTTTTTTTGCTCCGCCAGCACCGCCCCCCCGTGTCCTGATATTTCATGTCTCTCATCTGGTCACCCTAGCCCTGAATATATGTGGTAAGGTTAAGGGGACATTTTAATACCAGCTCAGCACTGCACTAGTTTAACTTTCAACTTTTAATTTTCAGTGAGCATAGGGTGAGAGCTTGTCCCATATCAGTCAGAGGGAGAGATGCACATCAGGGAAGGGCATGTTTAGCACATTTGTGTCCCTTAACAGGAGTGCCCAGTGGCCAGAACTAACTTCTGCACCTGTCCCCTTTGCTTGAGCAGTTCTTCAGAAGCCACATCCTATCCAGATGCACAGAAGGGATGATACATTATTTTGTTTAATAAGGGCTTGGCTACACTTGGGAGTTACAGCACAATAAAGCAGCCCCGGGCACACTAGTTCATTACTGTCCACACTGGCAAGGCATGTATAGCGCTCTGACTCCATGGCTACAGCGCTGCTGGTATTCCACCTCGGTGAGAGGAATAACCTTTGCTGCGCCCCCACTGGAGCGCCGCAGTGCCAGTGTGAACGAGGTGTTGGGTTACTGCGCTGTGATCAGCCTCCAGAAACGTCCCAGAATCCCCTGAAGTGGCCACTCTTGTCATTGTTTTGAACTTGCTGTAGGAATGCTGTATGAATGTGGATATGCCCGTTCAAAGCTCCGTTTCTGACAGCTAACTGCTTATCTGCTCCGGGACAAAAGAACCATTACTGAGGAATGCTGCTTGCTTTGAGTAAGTGAGAGAGGCGGGGGGTGGGATGAGGGGGAGGGAGGTCTGCTGCTGTCTGACATGCTCTCTGTCCCCCAAAACCCCACTCTCTCTCCCTCCACATACACACCACACACTCCTTGCCACACTCCACCCCACCCTACCCCCCCGCATTTGAAAGCATGTTGCAGCCACTTGCATGCTGGGATAGCTATCACAATGCACTGCTCTTTGTGGCATTGCAAGAGCTGCTAATGTGACCACTCCAGTGCACTTCCAGCTGAGAGTGTAAACACTCAGAAGTGTTTTCCCTACTGTGGTCTCCAAAGGCGAGTTTAACTCCCAGCACTCTACAACTGCAAGTGTAGCCAGGCCCTAAGAGTCCCTTCATATCAGTGTAAGTAGATCACAGCATATGTACATGGTCTGGTAAACATGTGTAAGCAAAATATATATGCAAATAATAAAATACTGAGTTTATTTTACCAATCAAATAGTTAAGATCTATATAGGATGAAGAATCACATTTTTTCTCAGTGCTCACTAGTTTAAGTCGTTTAATTCACTCAGTTCTCTTTTTCTTTTTTAACCTTCAGCCTCTGTGATAAATGAGTTTTAGTGTTAGATTCTCTCAGAGTGCTCAGATTTAATTGAAAACCCCAGGAATACAGGGCTACGCTGTTTTAACTGGCTAATGATTTAGAAGCCACCAAGGAATTGCATGGTTAACCTGGGGCAATGGGAGTATGCACAGGTAGAGAGCCAACTCATTATTATGTCTCAGAATTTTGTAAAAAATCCCTTGAGATCCCTACAGAATTTTGTAAAAAATTTTGCAACACAGATTTACTTGCAATTAACCCACTATTTTTATATGGTAGTTAAGTACTAACCTTGAAAAATGTCCTTGAATGGAGTCCCTGGAAACCGCAATAATCAAGGATTGTTGTCTTGACATGGGGTTGCATTATTGTAACCAAATGTCATCACCCATTTATGTAATAAGTGAAGGCCAATACTACAGCACAATACCAGGAAGTCACTCTGATTATTTTGTGGCTCTATGCAACTCCATTTGACTTTATCGCCTCCCTTCGCCAGGTTGCCAGGCTGTGTTTGTACATTTAAGGGATGGCTCTCTTGTCTCTCTGTCCTTCCCACTCCCTTGCTAGGTGTTTGGAAGGATGGATAGGGATCCCAAGTCCATTTTTTGAGCCGCACCATATGTATCAAACAGCATGAGAAGCATTCCTGTGACTAGCCGCCTACTCTCTTTGCCCAATATCCAGCAGAACAGGAGGAGTTCAGCGCAAGCCCCATGGACTCCATACAAACTGCAAGGCCCTGAAGAACAGCTGATAGCCTATAGTATCAGAACCATGTCCAAAAGCTGAATTTCCCAGATGCACTGCAGAATAAATAGTCCTCCAGGAATTCTCCATCCTTACAAGAATTTTTGGGGTGAAGGAACATTGCAGAGAGTGGTTCACTCCATTAATCTGTTCTAGCTCAGTAATTATTAACCATGAGGTCATGACATGATGGTGTCTCATAAAAATGTTTCCTGGGAGTGCACTGATTGAGGCAGGGGGCCTGTGGAAAAATTAGCCTATGGTCAGTAATTAAGGATTGTACCACACTGAAAGGGGACAAAATTTAGGTTGCACAGGCAGCCTTATCTCTGGCAATTCCTAACTTTTGAGGGCTTGACTTTGAAATCTTAATACTGTTCTTTTAACAATTTTTATATGTAATACTTTTTACATACAGACATCAGACCATCCAATAAAATGTCCAGTGGTCTTCTAAAATGTTTGACTTTCCCTCTTTTCTTCAACAGCCCATGTAAATCTTGCACAACTTTATCACCACAGAGTCAAACGTGTATTGCAGGGATCTATGCAGAGTAAATTAAGTAATCTACAGTGTTACACTCACAAATCAGACAATTTAGTTCATCTACAAATTCAAATTTTTCAGCATTATCCAAATTACTACTGTATTTGTACCAGCTGCGATGAGTGCATTTACCCTGTTAAAAATACACTTCCATAAAATGTAAACTGCTACCAGACTTCACTTGTAAATAAAATACTACTCTTCACATTGCTTTAGTATTTGCTTTGTGCAATAACACTTCTCAGGATATTAACCTGAGCCACTAAATTTCTTTTCAGTCATAAACACATTACTAAACAACTGTGTGCAGCAGCTTTTTCCTGAGACTAGCAAATGCACATAGTGTTAACAGAGCCACTGTTTGCAGTTATTACTTTTAAGATTAATACTTAACCTTTATATAGGATGACCAGACAGCAAGTGTGAAAAATCAGGCAGGGGGGATGGTAATAGCGCCTATAGAAGAAAATGCCCCAAATATCAGAACTGTCCCTATAAAATAGGGACATCTGGTCACCCTACCTTTATAAAGTTTTATAAATTACCATAACAGAAAAGATAATAGTATCTGTAAATTTAAAGAAGAAGAAGTTTGTTATGGGAAAGTTACTGGGGACTCGGAGCACTTCCTGACCTCCAGAGCTGTGCTGACCTGGGAGCACAGATCCAGATGTAAAGAGATGAGGGTGGAATATAGAGCTCTAGTATTTTGTCCTATTTTATATAGAATCAACTCTTTTTGCAAAAAGAGAAGCTAGGCTACATTTATACTGAAGGGAACAGTACGGTATACGGCAGCATTTCAGAGTGAAGCTGAGAGCAGCTAGGCAGGCTGGGGCTGCTCCCAATTAGGGGAAGCCATAGGGTGGTTTTGTCAACCCACAAGGAAATCAGGGTGTTTGTCAACCCTGTGGGCAGGGCCTTGACAGGGGAGTTGCACTGGAGTGCTTGCCCCTGCCGGTGCTGGACTCCCAAGTTCATCTTTTAAAGTGGAGTTTCAAAGGGCCAGCGGGGTGAAGAGGTCATAGGATTATAGAAGGAGTGTAAATTGAGCTAAAGAACTCCTGACAGTGCAGGGCCCTGGGCAACCACTCACTGGGCCACCTTTGCAAGGTCTTTTCACTCCTCTCTCCTACTACTCTCCAAGTATTCAAATCGAAGTGCATATAAAGGGGCACAGCTGAGAGTGCAACAATCTATAGACCTTCACCATCTAGTGCTTTTTTCCCGACCTCTTTTTTTATAATGGGTGTCCACAGACAACAAGAATGTTCCCTCCTTGGGAAAGTTATTAACAAATGGCCCTTTTCTTTAGCTCTGGTTTAATTACTGAAAATGTAGCTCTCATTCTAGCAACAATCAATAATAATTCTTCACTGTGGCTATATCCCGTCTACTTACTTTGTCTGGAGCTTAACTGCAAATATTCTTTCCATGGCAGTTTGAATAGAACAGACTTTGTTGTTGTTATATAGCACCTTTCCTATTCAAGTACCAAAGTACCTCACAAAGCCGTGAGTTAGATAATGGCGGAACAGTGACTGTGTAGGCAAAGGAGCTGCATCCTGGACTCAGCAATAGTTCCCACACAGCCTTGCACTTTGGAACCTAGCTTACCGAGGGAGGAAGGCCTCGCCAAGATACCAGAGCTCCCCCTACTCTTTGTGAGAACATTAACTTCCACTTGGGGAGTTACTGTAGGCTGTAAAGATCTTGATTTAGGGCCAGGACAGGGGAAACCATTATGGGGCATTGTCCCCTGACTGGGTTATAATGGGTAGTGTGGTCAAAACAATTTTTTAATGCTGATTTTTCTCGAGGTTGTGTCAATCCAGCCCGACATCCGAAAGAACATGGAGTGTCACATGTTTGTGCACAGAAATGAAAATGATGCGCTGGATTCATTTTAAAGCAGCAAGTTCTAGGATGCTGCTCAACTTCAATTTCATGATGTTGTGCACAGTAGTAACAGGGCACAGCCCAGAGCCCCCATGCTGGAGTGCATGTGCAGAGGGGCCCTCCTTACCAACAGAGCTTGAGGAAGAGGTGTTGCATGCAGCATTATTCCCCTCTTCCGAGAACATGGAGGAAGTGCCCTGGTAGGGCTGGGAATGGGAGGGTGCAGAGAAGGGGACTGCTGGTGGTGGTGCACTAAAGCACCATCCTCTGAAACCCACCTCATCTCACAGATACCCACATGGAGACTGTGGAGTTTCTATGGGGAATAAGCACCTTGATTTAAGGCCATGTCAGGGGAACCAGTTATGACACAACTGTATATACATGGAGTTGTATAAACTATGCATGAGTGCCTCTTAGGGCAGCTTCTGAGCAGACAGTGATCCCTTAGGAGCTGTGCTGCCTGTTGGGAGGGTCACAGGTAGAGCAGCACAGAGGCCGGAGTCATCTACTCAGATAAGACCTCTCCCATGTTGCTGAGGGTAACTGGAAGAGTCAGTAGAGGGTGAGGGTTGCTGAGAGTGACAGGCCTCACCCCGTTTGTCACTGTTTGACCCTTAACCCTGCTCACTGTTTGACCATATGTTCCTGAATGGAAACATCCTGGAGTTTTCCTGACCCTCTGGCCCCCTCCTGTGGGTTAGATTATGAATGTGCCTGTTGCAGTAGTGTCTATGTGTGTGCTATAGTGACCAGGCTTAGTGCAGCCCAAGTCTGGGGCTCTCAGAGTTCCTCGTGTCCCTTGCAATGTAACCTGAAGTTTAATGCCTGGCCAACTCACTGGAACTGTCAGGAAGACTGCATAGCTGTCTAGGGTTTTCTTGTCTAATATTAATTTTCTTAGTTGGCTTCAGTACAGAAGATAAGGGTAACTGATTTTTGTCTGGTATTTTGTAGCTAGGATAAGTGTATATTTTGGGTTCAGCAAAAACATCATTATAGAAGTATCATTTTATGAATACAATGTAATTCTTTTGCTTAGTTAGAGATTCTGTCTTGAGATCTTAATGCTGCTGTTCACTAAATATAGGTCATTTAAGAGTCAAGATTTCATTAAAAATACTTAGGCTCAGCAGAATTCAATTTTTTAAAATATATAATTTCTCTGGCTAATATTGAGGTTTATTTTAAGTGCTTTTTCTATTTTTATCAATTTAAATTTTCATAGTTGTGCAAAGTTATAGGATAAAAGAATTTTATTTCTATTGTTATCTACTTAATTTTTCACAGGTATGGGAAATTATGAGCGGGCAGACAATAGAGGGTCAGAAAATAATTATTTAATAACAGTAGACATTGAGATTCAAAAAGTTAAAGCTATATAGTTGTTAAAACACAAACTGTCAACATCACATGTCAAAATATACAAAACAACCTTAAATCAATCTCTAATAAGTTTTCAAGCAGCTTTTTTCTTGTTTTATCTATTTGTAAATTTTGATTATTATTTATGAAAATGTTTTTTTCTTCAGTTTGTGTGTGTATGGTAAAATTGACGTTTACTGACAAAAACCTAATCCTACTATGCCTAAAGATACTACAAGGAAATGATTTAAATCTCAATAGTTAATATAATCAATAATTTCAATTCTAGCAGCTGCAATCAGATACAATCATCGGAATTTTTTTTTAATTCTTCCTCATTATGAAAGTGTCTGAAGAGGCTAACGAGGGAGAGAAAAAGTGACTGCTAGTTGCCAGTTTAAAAGATAAGGTTGAGCACAATGGTAATACAAGGACCGATTCATTTAGAAGCAGTGGCAGAAAAATCTGCTCATACCTTTTGGCTTACAGTAGTCAAACCAACCAGAAGTGCTTGTTTTCAGATTTCCTGCAGTGCTGCCTCATAAAAGCATGCCATCATAAATTAAGAGAAGCAGTAAAGGCAGAAAACCTTTTCATAAAACCTTTTCATAAATTGAGAAGTACCATTAAACCTTGGTATTTTGTATTTCATTTTAACATGAGAATTTCTGTGTATTTCTGACAGAAAACGTCAGGAAATGTAAGGTATAAATAGAAAGACCTTTGCCTGGTGGTGCACAGAAAGTACTCACATTGTGAACAGCTTCATAATTCATTTGTGCTTCAGGTACAAGGACAAAGTGAGACATGGAGACATTTGCCGTGTTTCACAGTGACATAATTTATCATCTGCCTATTACACACTAATTTCTGAGGCTGTTTATCTGTCCTATAGGCTGGGCTCAGGAAATGATGGCATTTCCATTCAAAATGATTGTGGGGAAAATTCAATCTTGGGCTTTCTCTCTAATAATGTTTTCTATAAATATCTAGTCTGAAGTTTCATGAATCCCAGTGAATATTGAGTTTGGACCTAATGCATCATGTTCATCACCTCACTATTACTTTAGGAATCACTAATAACATGTTTAAATGTCTATAACATGTAAATGAGGCAGGTGATGACAACTTTCTTGTGGTCTGCCTTGTTATGTGCCAAGGCCCAGGCAATGTCATCAAATTGGCATCCAATGGTCACTCAGAGAAGTCATGGATCAAACAGCAATGGGAAGAGTTACTCTGCAAAAAATGATTCCCTCCAGAGCCACTTTAAGAAAACTGGTTTCCGAGTGGTAGCCATGTTAGTCTGTATCAGCAAAAAGAACGAGGAGTCCTTGTGGTACCTTAGAGACTAACAAATTTATTTGAGCATAAGCTTTCATGGGCTAAAACCCACTTCATTGGATGCATGCAGTGGAAAATACAGTAGGAAGATATATATACACAGAGAACATGAAAAAATGGATGTTGTCATACCAACTGTAACGAGAGTAATTAATTAAGGTGGGCTATTAGGTGAGCTACAATGATGACAGCATTATTTGTTATTATTAAAACAGACTCCAATGAGAAACTGCAGAATTGGAATTGATTTGCAAACTGGACACCATTAAATTAGGTTTGAATAAAGACTGGGAGTGGATGGGTCATTATACAAAGTAAAAACTGTTTCCCCATGCTAATTTTTTCCCCTACTGTTACTCACACCTTCTTGTCAACTGTTGGAAATGGCCCATCCTAATTACCACTGCAAAAGTTTTTTTTCTCCTGCTGATAATAGCAAGCTTTTAAATGTCCAAATGCACATTCTATCACCGTTCTGCACTTGCTCAGCCTATAGTTGAACTTCTCCTTACTACTGTCCAGGGTGCCTGTGTACGGCTTCATGAGCCATGGCATTAAGGGGTAGGCTGGGACCCCAAGGATAACTATAGGCCAGAGGTAGACAACCTATGGCATGGCTGCCGAAGGCGGCATGCGAGCTGATTTTCAGTGGTACTCACACTGCCTGGGTCCTGGTCACTGGTCCGGGGGGCTCTGCATTTTATTTAATTTTAAATGAAGCTTCTTAAACATTTTAAAAACCTTATTTACTTTACATGCAACAATAGTTTAGTTATATATTATCAACTTATAGAAAGAGACCATCTAAAAACATTAAAATGTATTACTGGCACACAAAACCTTAAACAAGAGTGAATGAATGAAGACTCGGCACACCACTTCTGAAAGGTTGCCGACCCCTGCTATAGGCATTTCAACATCCCCAACATTAATTTTCTGGCCTGGGAAGTAAGTTCCTTCCTGCAGCTGTTCAAGCAGACACATTCACCTTTCCAGCCATCCCACGTTGTTGTTGGTGAAACGTCCCTTGTGGTCCACCAGTGATTGCAGCACCATTGAAAAGTATCCCTTGCAGTTTACGTACTGGCTGCCAAGATGGTTCAGTCCCAAGACAGGGATCCGTCTATCACCCCCACCACAGTTAGGGAACCCCATTGAAGCAAAGCCATTCGCTATGACCTGCACATTTCCCAGAGTCACTACCCTTGACAGCAACAGCTCAGTGATTGCATTGGCTATTCGGATCACAGCAGCCCCCACAGTAGATTTAACCACTCCAAATTGATTCCCGACTGACCAGTAGCTGTCTGGCATCACAAGCTTCCAGAGGGCTATCGCCACTTGCTTCTCAACTGTGAGGGCTGCTCTTATCTTGGTATTCTTGTGCTTCAGGGCAGGGGAAAGCAAGTCACAAAGTTCCATGAAAGTGCCCTTACGCATGCAAAAGTTTCGCAGCCTCTGGGAATCATCCCAGACCTGCAACACTATGTAGTCCCACTAGTTGGTGTTTGTTTCCTGGGCCCAGAATCTGCATTCCATGGCATGAACCTGCCCCATTACCACCATGATGTCCAAATTGACAGGGCCTGTGCTTTGAGAGAAGTCTGTGTCCATGTTCCTCATCACTATTGTGATTGTGCTGTCGTCCTCTCCTCACCCTCTTTTGCAGGTATTGCACATACTGCAGGATCATATGTGAGGTGTTTACAATGCTCACAACAGTAGCAGTGAACTGAGTGGACTCCATGCTTGCTGTGGTATGGTGTCTGCAGGAGAGCAGGAAAACAGAGTTGCAGTGGAATCG
Source organism: Gopherus evgoodei (assembly GCF_007399415.2). Lineage (NCBI taxonomy): Eukaryota > Metazoa > Chordata > Testudines > Testudinidae > Gopherus > Gopherus evgoodei. Next base: position 33,603,043 of record NC_044323.1, read on the forward strand.
GTGGATGATGACAGATGCCACGAGTATAGATATTTATACAGAACGACAAGAGGACCTGCAACGTGGATTCATGGCACTAGGAGAGCAGAGTTGCAGCGGAAGCAGTGGAGAATGATGGTTAGCACCGCGCACATTTCCCGAGGAAGAACACGCATACCCTGGAGCACATGACAGACAACATGGAGAAATTCGCTATTGAGACAATAGCAGCAGAGCAGAGTTGCAGCGAAAGTGGTGTATGACGATGGTTAGCAGTCCTACTGCACCGTCTGCTGACAGCAGCACCCAAAATACAACAGCGGCGGTGTCGGGGAGCTGAGCTGAGCAGGCTGCACGCTTGCCGTGGTATGGCGTCTGCACGGAAAAAAGGCACGAAATGATTGTCTGCCATTGCTTTCACAGAGGGAGGGGCAACTGATGACATCAGGCATTGGGAGCTTAATCCAGAATTCCAGTGGGCGGCAGAGACTGCGGGAACTGTGGGATTGCTATCCACAGTGCACCACGCCGTAAGTCAATGCTAGCCATGGTAGTGAGGATGCACTCTGCTGCCTTAATGCACTTAGTGTGGACATGTGCAATTGACTGTATAAAATCGTAATGTAGATGTACCCTGAGCATGTAGGCAAGACCCACCAGGCAGATACCTGGGAAAGAATTCTCTGTAGTAACTCAGAGCCCTCCCCATTGAGTGTCCTGTCACTGGGGACTTTTGCTACTGGCAGTCGCTAATGGGCCACATACCATTGTAGGCAATCTCATCATACCACCCCTTCATGAACTTACCAAGCTCAGTCTTGAAGCCAGTTAGGTTTTTTGCCCCCAACTGCTCCTCTTGGAAGGTTGTCCCGGAATTTCACTCCTCTGATGGTTAGAACCATTGCCTAATTTCAAACCTAAACTTGTTGATGGCCAGTTTATATCTATTTGGTCTTGTGTCCACATTGGTGCTTAACTTAAATAACTCCTCTCCCTCCCTGGTATTTATCCCTCTGATGTATTTATAGAAAGCACTCATAGCTCCCCTCAGCCTTCTGTGATTAGGCTAAAAAAGCCAAGCGCTTTGAGTCTCTTCTCATAAGGCAGGTTTTCCATTCCTCAGATTACCAGTGCCTTGTATAACGGTACTAATATTTCCCTGTCTCTATTGGAAATACCTCACCTGGTGCATTGTAAGACTGACTGTATATCCTTATCCACAGCTATATCTCATTGACAGCTCATATTCATCCTATGATCAACCAATATATCCAGCTCTTTCCCCCCCTCTTTCTCATCCAAATGATAAGGCCTCGGCTTATAGCAAAAATTCTGAGATATGGTTGGTTTGACTTGGGTCTTAGTGCTGCAGTGTGACCACCAGAGCCCCATGTTCAAGCCTGGGTTAGAAAATTCTTAACATACAGTTAAGAATCATTGTTTATGCTCAAGCCCCGGGTTCTTTAACATAAGTCAGCTAACTGAAGTCCCACTAACCCTGTGCTTGCAGTGCAGTATAGGCATAGCCTTTGTGATGAGTTGAATCACAGAAACCCCCTTGGAAGCTGCCACCTAATGTGCCAAGACTACTTCTACCCCGCCTTCCCTGCCAGCTCGGGACCCCAGCACCCTGTCTTGCTGAGCCAGACACGCCTGTCTGCTCCAACACAGACCCAGGGTTTGAATTACTTGTTCCAAAGCTGCAGGTTTACCTGAAAGCAGCTAACAGAAGTGTGCTGTCTTTAGCACCCAGATGCCCAACTCCCAGTGGGGTCTAAACCCAAATAAATCTGTTTTACCCTGTATAAAACTTATGCGGGATAAACTCATAAATTGTTTGCCCTCTATAACACTGATAGAGAGATATGCACAGTTGTTTGCTCCCCCAGGTATTAATACACACTCTGAGTTAATTAATAAGTAAAAAGTGATTTTATTAAATACAGAAAGTAGGATTTAAGTGGTTCCAAGTAGTAACAGACAGAACAAGGTAAGTTACCAAGCCAAATAAAATAAAATGCACAAATCGATGTCTAATCAAACTGAATATAGATAATCTCACCCTTAGAGATGCTTCAGTAAGTTTTTTCCTCAGACTGGACACCTTCCAGGCCTGGGCACAATTCTTTCCCCTGGTACAGCACTTCTTCCAGCTCAGGTGGTAGCTAGGGAATTCTTCATGATGGCTCTTCTCTTTCCTTTGTTCTATTCCACCCCTTTATATATTATTTGCATAAGGTGGGAAATCTTTGTCCCTCTCTGGGTTCCCACCCTTCTTCTCAAGGGAAAGACACCAGGTTAAAGATGGATTCCAGTTCAGGTAACATGATCACATGTCACTGCAAGACTTCATTGCCCACTTGCCAGCACACACGTATACAGGAAGATTTACAGGTAAAACACACTCATCTGCATACAATTGTCCTGGTTAATGGGAGTCATCAAGATTCCAAACCACCATTAAGGCCCACACTTTGCATAATTACAATAGGTCCTCAGAGTTATATTTCATATTTCTAGTTTCAGATACAAGAGTGGTATATTTATACAAATAGGTTGATCACATGCAGTAGATTATAAGCTTTGTAATGATACCTTACAAGAGACCTTTTACATGAAGCATATTCCAGTTATATTATATTCACTCATCAGCATATTGTAATAAAACCATATAAACCACAGCATCACAGCCTTATTTTCCTAATCTCTGCTGGCCATAGAGTTCTCCTTCTGTCTCTTGGCTTCCCTTATCAATTTTCTACAATTTCTAACTTCTGATATATATTGATTACTATCAACTTCCTCTTTCTTTCATTTTGTCCCTCACTCTGTGTGTGTGTGTGTGTGTGTGTGTGTGTATACATTTTTTTTTACAGCTGCCTTCACTTTCCTGCTAAACCAAGTTGTTGTTGTTTTTTAAACTATCACAGCCTTCGTCCTTAATTGTGCACTTCTGGGATTATGACTTTTTTTTGGCATCCAGGCATTCTTAAAAGATTTACAATTAGCATTCCCAGTTATCTGATTAAATTCTTCCTCTCAGCTGATTTGGCTCAGAATTGTTTTCAGCTTTGTGAAATTGGCCCTATAAAAGCACCAAGTGTATATATTACGGGTCTGGACTTTATTCTATTTTCACATTATAAATGTGACCAAGTCATGAGCACTTCCACTTAAGCTATCCTTAACTTTTAGTTCTGTATCAGTTCCTCTTTATCTATTAGGGCAAGATCTAATATAGAATTCCCCCATGTTGGCTTTAATACTTTTTGAACTGGGATATTGTCAGCTATAGTGGTTAGAAATTACAAGGCTGTTTTAGCCCTGGCAGCATATGTCAGCCAAACTGAGGATATCCATAATCACACAGTTTTTTTATTCCTGCACATTATAGATAGGTGCATAAGGAGGTTCCCTGGTATGATTTGGTGGTCTGTAGCAGACACCAGATTGTGCTTTATCTATTAGGCCATTGAGCCATAAGCATACAAAATAATTGTCTTTTGACTTATCAGTGACTGGGAAACAGGTAATGCCATTTTTGATGTAGAGTGCCACTCCCCGCACCCCTTTTACCCACTTGACCCTTCCTAAATAGGTTATAACCATTGATTTTAACATTCCAGTCAGATGAATCAGCCCACCATATGTAGAGCCCATACATAGCTATAATATAGTGAGATTATATAAGACTATGGCATATTTTATCATCAGTCTGAAATTCAAAGCGTTGCTGAAGAAATGAACTATTGAACACTTTATCTAAGATGTTAGATTAATCCAATGAGGCACTTATTGGCCGAGGAAAGTCAAATCAAGATAGCTCAGGTCAGCTCAGCTTAAAACACATGCCACAACTTTCAGCTTTATGGAACTCTTCCTCTTTTATGACGTTTAAGGGGATCACTTTCCACAGTTTGGCTCTGGGATTTTTGGGGAGGGCCTTTGTGATAATTCTTTGCTTACACCAAACCATCAGCCCTCTTCCTGGAAGAACCTGCAGACGTGCCCACCATGCCTCTCTGATACAGGAGCCAGTTTATTGTGCTGAAGTGCTAATCTAACCTACAGCATTGTATTTCTAAGGCACTTAGTAGCTAAATTCCTAATTAAAGTGACGAAGGAACATATGGGGCAAGAAAAATATAAATAAGAGGGGAAAAAGTATGAAAAGGCAGAATAGTCTGAAACCTGAGGAAGAACCAGAGGCTAATAAAGCTGTTTTGTAATCTCCCTAAACAAGGTAGTGAAGGGCAGGATTTAATTCAGGCCAGAGCTTCTCAATAAACTGATTTTTTTTCCCTGAGGGCCTTACAGAAGTCCATAAAAATAAGTGCCGATAGCCATGTTTAATAGCTGCTCTTACTGGCAGTGGGATGGGGGTATGATCGCATGTTGCAAACAGTTGACTTTTGTCAGTATTTGAGTCTCAGTGTGTACCTAGTCGCCTTTTTTGGGTTTGTGATAAAGAAAAGAGTAAGGGCAGAAAATACTTCAACATACAGAAATTCACTTTTGTAACAGAAATGAAAATGAACTCATCTTGGTGATGAAGAAATTACAAGCTGTCATTTGGTGATCCCACGTGGCAGTCCCTGCTCACCAACCCATGGATGAACTGTGTGGTGAATCTGGGGTCAGGAAAAAACTGACGATATGTCAGCCATTTTGTTTTGCCTTCTTCTGGAGCACTGAGTGGGACACATCCTTACTGCCAGGTGAGTGTATTCCACTCAATTTCCTGAGAAGGAAATTGGTCCAAGCAGCTTTAAGTGCAACTGAAATTAGGACAGTTTTTCAGAAAATATAATAAAATGTCAGAGAAAGAAGATCACCTTTCATCTGTTATGTGACCTGAGGCGGCGCTAGACATTTCGCGCCCCAAGCACGATGGCATGCTGCGGGGGAGGGGGTGGGGGCGGGGGCGTTCTGCCAGTCCAGCGGCTCCGGTGGACCTCCCACAGGCATGCCTGCAGAGGGTCAGCTTGTCCCGTGGCTTCGGTGGACCTCCCGAAGCCGCAGGACCAGTGGACTCTCCACAGGCATGTCGCCGAAGGCTACCTGCCTGCCGCCCTCCTGGCGACTGGCAGAGTGCCCCCCCCGTGGCATGCCGCCCCAAACATGTGCTTGGTGTGCTGGGGCCTGGAGCCACCACTGCATGTGACAATGCTAAAAAGTCACAAACCAAGTTGCTCAGATCCAACCCTGAATGAAGAGTTTTAATAGCTTCAGGATATGTTGTTAGCCCTAAAACTTTTTGTCTCGCTCTACTTCACTACAGAATTTTGATTAGACCTTTCCTAATAACCAGCCTTTCTGCTACAAAATTAAACCACCAGTACCTATACGTAATCTCACATATTTATTTTTTGCTCTCATTATTTTTCTTTTTGTGGCCTTTTTAAAGTGGTGTCACAATTCCTTCCACATTTGTCCCAATAGGTGATCACTCCCTTTCCTTCACTGCTCTGGTATGGTCTGATTCTTATGCTCTGCTTGTACACTGCGCTGACAATCAACTACACTTTCACTCGCCTTAAGACACCGTCACATTGCCAGTGAGTTGTAAAGGGGCTGTTGCATGAAAGAGAATCCGGTCCACAGTGCTCAGTTTTGTAGAGTGGAGCACTATAAAACCACTGTCTTCTCGGCATAGAGCTCAACTCCTGAGAGTACTGAAATGCATTATCAAGCGTCCTATATCATTCCTTCACCTCATCTCCAGTCAGGTAACAAAATATGGAAGATTTCAATGAAAGCAGGTTGAATGAAATGCCTGTATCTAATCTCGCTCTGGTGTGTCTAAATTGCCTATCACTTTGGTAGCTAAATGCTGAGAAATGTCAAATTCTTCAGTGTTGGTGCAATAAACCTGAGCAGAGCGTGAAAAAAAAAAATCTAACTCGTGGTGAGTGTAATGAGCTTTTAGATATCATGCCACACTCTTTGGCTCAGTTCTGATCTGTGGCCAAATCCTGAATCTTACTCCAGCAAAAATTGCCAGTATTTCAAATGAGATTTACTTGAGTAAGAACAGGCTAATGATCCCGATTCTGCATTGCAATGCTCATTGTATAGTCATTTACACATGATGAAAGTATCAGAAAATTGGGCGTAAAAGGCTGCTAGTCCAATCTGATTGCATTTTACATCCATTTTGCATTCATTCTACACAGGCCCAAAGACGTCCTGATTTAGCTCACTGACATAATAAAGTTGTCTGAGTAAAAACAGTAAAAATACATGGAAAAGGTCAGATTTGGCCCATGATCTGGCAAACAGAAAATAGCTACAGGCGCAGATAGAGGAGACTTCACAATCTCACTTTGGCAGCACTACTTCAGAAGCACTGTTTGTCTTTAGTAGCCTCCTTCCATGCTACCCTTTCCCTATTCATAATGAAAAGTATTCAGGATGCCCAGAATGTCTGCTTAGTAGTATCCAACAAGTCACTCAGTGTAATAGTGGGGTTTTCTGGAGAGGCATGAGCCATTGAAAAGCAAAGATTTATGTCCAACTGCATGCACTTATTATGCCACAATTAAATATCTCCATTATTTGCGGGATAAAGGCACACATAAAAGACAGACAAAAAAACAAAACAAAGGGCAACGAATTCTGATGTTTTTATAGGGGACAGAAAAAAATGTATGTGTAGGATTAGTGACAGCTAGATCCACCTTGGTAACGATCAGATAAAGGAATGGCAGCAAGCATGTTTCCATGTAGATACTAACGTTGGCTAATATATGACTCTGCTTATGTCAAGTGGGTCTGACACTAGATTTCAATTATTTTGCTATGTACTATACATCTTCTAAATTTAATAAAGGGTTCTTATCAATGAACATTCAGAAAGAGCAACCAGAAGAGAGCTAGCAGGAAATATCACCATCCTCATCATGAGCCTGGCTCAGAGATGACATGACAGACGTGGCTTCTTTCTGTTCACACGGAACTTTGAGGCCAATAATAATAATAAAAAAAAACCCACACAGATACAGCATAGCCACATTTTACACTTTTATTTGGGTTTAGATCAACAACACAGAGAAAATACTTTGGTCAAACACAAGAAGAAGAGGTTCCCATGTAGGTCTTTCTGGCTGCAATAAACACAGTAACATGGAAAAATGCTGGTGCCCTCATGAAACACTGAATGTATATCTTGGATTGGCACATAGAACTAATAAATACAGTGTTTGTACTTAGCATTTGAAAACAGAATTGCACATGCAAGATGTAACTAGGCTACTGCTCACCTTCACCATTGTCCCTGTACCATTTTTTACACTTAGTTCTTTGTCCCCATTTTCTCTGCTACAAACAAGAAGAGAATTTGCTCGGCTGCTCAGTGTTTCAGTGACACAGTTGGTAATTGTGTGACCTGTTTGGATAAGGTTGCTTTAGTCCTCATTGGCAGAATTGGTATCTGCTCTAAAGCTTTAATTGAAACATTATGCATTGTAAGTTGCAATGGGTCACTGCTGGGGTAAGGGGAATGTTCTTCTCTCAAGCTGATCAGGAGAGGATAGTACTGAGCAAAGATATAGTATAGGGACTTGTGTGTGAATGCAGCTCTTACAATACCAAGAGTCAGTAGTACTACCACACAAAGACGTATCAATAATATATTGTACAAGCTTATTCAGTAACACATGTTGATTTGCAACACTGTACAGTTTAAATCTAAAATGCACGGCCTCAATCTGAGGTGACAAACAGTACTATCAACATAATAAAGGCAACACAGTTACAGACACAATTTATTTCCTCTTCTCACGTCACATCCTCATGACATTACACCGAATCAATACCCCATTTATGTATTTTAGGTCAAATTAAACCACTCGGCACTAGTTTTCTTCAAGTATTTTAGAGCAAGTAAAACAATCTTGCTTTACAAATGGAAGTGGCCATGTAGATTCCAGTCAAAGCTACAACCAAAACTTAACTAGGGTTATAAATAGAAACAGGTCTGAGCCATGAAGTCCTGATCCAAGCTCCTTCAGATTTTGAGGAAGAGGAGGTTGAAGCTCAGTTTCCACTTCTGTGCCTACGCTAGTGTTGAAGAATGACTCAATATATCAGTTATGCAGGATTTTGCACCTATGATTTCTAAATGGGTCTGGGTGATTCTACAATGACTGTGCTATGAGTATCTAGGCATATCTCAAAGCATTCTAATAGCAATTTCAATCAGATAAACTCAATGTTAGTAGATTTAATCAAAACACTTTTTTCATCTGAAAAAGGTGTTTTGACTAAACTGAAATTTTTCACAAAGTTGTATTGAATTCTACAAAATTTTAGGCAAATGAAAAAAGTTCAGAATGAATTTTCAGAATTTCCATTTTGTGGGAAATTACAAACGTTGTTATTCTGAATTAGAACAAACATTTTTGAACGTTCCCATGAAACTGAAATTCTGAGTTTCCACCAGCTCTATCCCAGTGCTTGGAATGGGGATGTTTAGAAAAACTGTTGTCATGTGGAAAACTCAGTTTCCACCATGACATGAGCATCTGACTTAGGACCCTGTCCTGAGACCTTTACATATACGAAAGTCCTTATTCATCCAATTAGCATTGCTCCTGGGAGATTTAGTAGGATCTGGGTCTTAGTGAATTCTAGTCAATTGTAGTTTTCAATTTATTTTTATCTCTAATGAATAAATTACTGTTTGCAAAGATGCTTATGACACAAATATTTAGTGTAAAGTGTGGCTCTTTTTGATGGGCTGTTTAAAAGTAGAACAAAGAAACCATACAAATATAACCTTAGCTCAGTCTTGGTTAGGACTGTATATTGATTGTCCATTTGCTTAGGTTAGGCCACATAAGAAATATATTTAGGAATAATAGCATCCTATTGTTGTATTGTAGTAGTTCTTACTTAGAGTTTTTAAGAGCTGCAGTGCTTGTGAGGTTTTGCAATATTTAACTCTAGAGATGTACAATCCATGTGACATATAGAAATGAGGCATTGAACCTTTTAAAGAATTTATGTGGGCTTATGGTTCAAAATAATCTTTGCAGATATTTGATGCACCTCTATTAAAAGAAAAAAAAATCTTGTTTAGTTTTCGGTTTCTGCCCCGACATTTTTTATAACCCATATAAAATAAAAATCTAGAGTTTACAAAATAGGATATTTTAATATATATATATTGCTTTTTTAAAATTATATGTATTTAAATACATTTGAAATGTTGCTATAGATAAATTAGAAATTCTGTTCTAAATCTAAGAAAAAGGCAAAATATTTTCACTTTTAAACATACAATTTCTTTACTTTATGTACTTACTTCCCCCTCATTGGATTTTGTCACCATTTGGGGCAAATGTGGCACCACTCAGACTACTTTTAACCTAAAACATGTATTTACTAACTGTATTAAAATTTGGGGGGAAATTGCAGGTATCTTCTGTTATTTCTTAACTGTTTGAATGCAGCCTTTTGTGTATCTAATTATTAAAGAGGTATTCTAAAACTCAAGAGAGGATTTTAAAAGGAGCATGTTTCTTGATTTTAAACTGTACTCTACTTTGACGCCACAATATAGAAATAGATTTACTTTGGAACAAACTACAAATACATTTGCACAGTTTGTGACAACTTAATTGTCTACCTAGAGGTTCTGGACCATACTCGCAGACCAGATTATTATAAATCTTGTCCCAGACGTTCTATTTCCTCAATCAGGAAATCAATGTCTTGATGAGAAGCTGCTGGGTTTGAGATGACCATACGGAAGAAGTTCACTTTGTCTCCCAGTGGTTGATAGCTGACCATAGTAGTTCCATATTCCATCATTCTGGCTTTTATCACTGGGGCCACCTACAAAGGCATGATACAAATATCAAATAATTATTTCTAATTCTAGAATTTGTTTGCTTTTTTAAATAAGAGCAGGAAGCTAAAACAAAATAAGAAAAAAGTTAATTTTTGGCCAAAACCAAATACAGCACAGAGTAAACTGATTAATTTATAAATTGGAGAGGGTACAGAGAAGATCCATGTGAATGACTAAAGGATTAGAAAACATGCCTGATAATGATAGCCTCAAAGAGCTTAATCTATTTAGCTTAACAAAGAGAAGGGAAAGGGAGTGATTTGATTACAGTCTATACATATCTACATGGGCTACAAATATTCACTATTTACTATTTACTATGACTCAATGGCTGGATGCTGAAGCTAGACAAATTCAGACTGGAAAGAAGGGGTCCTTTTTTAATGATGAATGTAACTAACTATGGGAACAATTTACAAGGGTTAATGGTAGATTCTCTGTCACTGTTAATTTTCAATCAAGTTTGGATGTTTTTCTAAACTATAAGCTCTAGGAATTATTTTGGGGAATTTTTATGGCTTGTGTTATGCAGGAGGTCAGAATGGATGGTCCTTTCTGGTCTTGGAATCTATGGCTAGTCTACACTACCGCTTAAATCAATGTAACTTAAGCGATGCAAGTTATATCGCCTTAAAGCAGTGTCCATACTGTGCTATGTCGGCGGGAGATATTCTCCCGCTGACAGAGCTTCCACCTCTCGTTGAAGTGGAGGTATTATGCCGAAGAGCGAGTGCTCTCCTATCAGCATAGTGTGTCTTTACCAGAAGCGCTACAGAGGCGCAGTTGCATTGGTGAAGCTGTGCCAACATAGTGTGATAGTGTAGACTAGCCCTATGACTCTATGAAAGTACTGCATGAGAAAGGCATTGGTGGCACTGTCATGCTCTTATTACAGTCGGTGGGAGATTTCTACTGCCTTTGGCTCCAATTCACCAAGGTATTCATTAGGGCTGGTTGAAAATTTTCCATCAACACTATTTGTATTTTTTTTTTCTTCTTCAGAAAATTGGATTTTCAACTAAACAAACGTGAAAATGTCTGCTTTTTAAGGAAAAAATTGATTTTTTTCATTGAAAAAACAAATGTCTGAAACCTGAAATGTTTGTGGGTTTCAGCTGAAAACTGAAATATTTTGTCCAAGCCGCAAAATATTCTTATTTAGATATGTCACTGCAGTGCCTCATGGGAGCTGCAGTTTGGTTACCTCATGTCTCCATTCTTCTCTGTGAACCATGCTCCCCCGCTGGATGTTATCTCTCATGATGCACAGCGACCATGAAAACCCCATGATGTGCTGCCTCCCATCATCAAATGAAGAGACAAGATGCATCATGGGTAAGACTACATTTTACTCACAGGTATTTTTAGTAAAAGTCATGGACAGGTCATGAGCCGTAAACAAACATTCATGGGCCCGTGACCTGTCCATGACTTTTACTAAAAATACCTGCCATGACTAAAACTTGGGCAGAAGGGGGCAGGGGTGCTCTGGGAGGGCGGTCTGGGGGCACTGCAGGTGGGGGTCAAGGTGTCTCGGGACCCCCTTTGGTGCTGGGGGAGAGGGGTCAGGTAACAGCGCTCAACCTGGAACCCCCGCTGGTGCTGGGGGAGGGGGTTTGCAGTGCTCAGCTCAGGACCACTGCTGGTGCTGTGGGGGGCAAGTGGCAGTGCTCGCCCTGGGACCACTGCTGGTGCTGGGGTGTGTGTGTGTGGGGGGGTTGCGGTGCTCGGCCAGAGTCCACTGCTGGTGCTGGAGGGGTGGTGGCAGTGTGTGGCTTGGGATTCCCGCTGGTGCTGGGGGGTTGGTGGCATTGGTGGCAGGCTACCTACCTGGCTTTGAGTGTACCTGCAGCTCCTAGGGGCAGGGGCGGCCAGGGGGGCTCCATGCACTGCTCCTGCCACAAGTGCCAGCTCTGCAGCTCCCATTGGCCAGGAACCACAGCCAATAGCTGCAGGGGTGGCACCTGCGGGGGCAGTGCCTGTGAGCACAGGCAGTGCGCAGAGCCCCCTGACCCCTCCACCTAGAAGCTGTAGGGACGTACTGGTAGGAGCCGGGGAAGCCCCCGCCCCAGGTAAGCGCCGCCCCGCACCCCAACCCCATGCCCCAGGCTTGGGTCCCCTCCCACACAGCCAAACTGCTGCTGCTGGCCCAGGGGCTGCCTGTCTTGGGTAGCCCCTGAGCCAGCACCAGCCGCTACAGAAGTCATGGAAACAGACTCACTGCTTTAATCATGGGAGATGTAGTTGAATCAGGGAGACCAGCCTATAGAGGAGCTTGGTGAACCTGAACTACAACTCCCATGAGGCACTGTGGCAGCACTTCTGAATCAAAATATTTCAATTTTTGGATGAAATATTTTTTATTTTGATTTTTTATTGAAAAGTCTACATTTTTTCTATGGAAAGCTTCAATTTTTCATTGTTGTAAAAAAAATTTTGATGGGAAAAAGACTCATTTTCTGACCATCTCTAATAGGTATGCATGTGCCTACTTTCAAGTATGTGAGTAGTCCCACTGCCTTTAGGTAGGCATGCTGGAGGGAAGTGCAGGTAGGTTCCCAAGATTATTTCGTCATTTGATTTGTCACCTTCCTATTTTAGATAAAAGCAGCAGTATTTACAAGGATTTAACTTTACATGTATCAGCAGATATTGCATGACATTGCAAAGGCAGTCATGACATCTTGCTAAGGCACAAAGCAGTTCTTTATATTGGCAATAAATGGCTCAGAGCTATTCTAACCAGTGTGCTAACACTCAGTATTGCTGACAAAAGCAATTAACACATGTCATTTTCTGCATAATCCTCAAGAATATCGTTGTAATCACTTTCCCTTTGTTTTCATATGCTAGACCTCTACCACGCAACCAAGTTAAAGCCTCTGGTCAAATTGTTACATTTGTTAGGATCACCAATTGCAATTTAAATTGTTACCATCAAGCATGACCAAGGTTCAAATAAACACCATAGAGAAAAATACTGAGAAAGGGCAAACACATGGAATACAAAACACACAGACCAGGATTTGGATGAGCTGAATTACAGGTGCATTTTGTAAACCCACTTACCTTGCAGAAAGAAACAACTAAAATAACACTGGAAGTGTTCAAACAATCACCTTTATGTCACTAGTTTTTCCAATTTATAAAAAAATAACTAGATATCTCCCCCGCCCCCGTGCTCTGAGTGTCCCCACAAAGCAACTCCCTAGTGGACCACCTCCTCATCACAGCCCCATTCTTGATCACACCACATCCCGTGGCAGCTCACGTGGAGAAATAACACTAGGAAAGTCTTTGTGTATTTTCATCCTTCTTTTAAGCACCAAATATTTTGGTTTTTTATTAATCACATTGTCTGCTCTTGCTCTTCACTTCAACTCCCCTTCTATCCGTTCTGTTTCTCTCATCCCCCTGTACAGGCCAAGGCCGCCCGGGGTGGCGGGGGGCAAGTGGGGCAATTTGCCCCAGGCCTCGCAGGGGACCCCATGAGAGTTTTCTGGGGCCTCTGTAGCGGGGTCCTTCACTCGCTCCGGGGGCCCCGGAAAACTCTCGCAGGGCCTGGGCCCTTGCAGCTTCTTCCACTCTGGGTCTTCGGCAGTGGGGGGTCCGTCTGCTCTGGGACCCGCCGCCAAAGTGCTCCGAAGACCCATGGCAGGGGGTCCTTCTGCCCCGGTACCCACTGCCAAAGTGCCGGGTCTTTGGTGGCAATTCGGCGGTGGGGGCCGAATCCTCTGGGCAGCCCTGGCACAGGCTGCCCGATTCTCCTCCTCCTACTCCTTTGGACAGGCTGTCTGGTTCTCCTCTCTCACCTCTCACCCTCTCTGCAACATCTTCTGGCATTTCTAGTCTCTAAATACAGCTCCTGTTTCTTCACCTCTTCTACTTATATAGCAGTGGTCCCTCAAGGAGGCAGCTGGGCTGGCTTCTCTTCCTTACTTCCAGATCTTTTTACAGGCCTCCAGTCTCTCTGGATGCTAGAAGTAAGGAGGAGCAGCTAGCATCATGTGACTGTCCAGGCCTCTGTAGACCATCATCAAGTGCTCTGCAGACCATGATTTGAGAAAAGCATTGTTAGAGATGAGCCTGATATTCAAAGATAGGATCCAAATTTGGTTTGAACTTCCCCAAAGCTGGCGACTGAAGGGTTGTTATCCAAGATTCTTGTGCAAGCCCATAGCTAATATTTTGAAACATTTTCAGCTAAAGATACCTGCGGCCTTAATGTTGATGACATGGGCATGCCTTGCATACAATGAACCATCATATCTTATTTACCTTTAGAAGGCGGTTCATTCTTTCTTCGTTGTCCTCCATGTTGCGCAAACTGGGAGGTACGTACCAGAAGCAGACATTTGTGTGCTGAGGCTAAACACAGAATAATAATAGCTTACAAGGCAAAATAATGTTCATAATATCTCAATTGCAATTAATTCCATGCCTTTCCCTCCTCTCATAAATCACGTTATGAAAGCAATCATTGGCTTTCATTACTGCACACGACAGAGAGTCATTAGGATCATTATTAGGGATAATTTTAGGCAATTTATCCCAAAGAAGACAGACCCAGCTATACATCCCCCACTGTGCCTATGCATTTGTCCCCTACAGAGAGAGACATCTGGATTCTATAGGTGCTGTCCTTTCAAGAAACTGCATGGAATACAGAGTTAATGTCTCTCAAGAAGCAGGTGTCTATAGTAGATGACCTAGTTAAGGAGCATTCTGGGTACTTTGATTTTGTTGTGTGACTGTAGAATGTACAACTCTGGACATATAGGCTAGAGTCAGAGGTGAGTGTGAGGCCATGTCTACACTACGCAGTTAAACCGATTTTAACAGCGTTTAAATTGATTTAAAGCTGTACCCGTCCACACTACAATGCACTTTATATTGATTTAAAGGGTTCTTTAAATCGATTTCTGTACTCCTCCTCAACGAGAGGAGTAACACTAAAATCGATATTAACATATCGGTTTAGGGTTAGTGTGGCCACAAATCGACGTTATTGGCCTCTGGGCGGTATCCCACAGTGCACCACTGTGACCGCTCTGGACAGCAATCAGAACTCAGAGGCACTGGCCAGGTATACAGGAAAAGCCCCGCGAACTTTTGAATTGCATTTCCTGTTTGGCCAGCGTGGAGCTCTCATCAGCACAGCTGACCACGCAGAGCTCATCAGCACAGGTAACAATGCAGTCTCCTGAGAATAGAAAAAGAGCACCAGCATGGACCACACGAGAGGTACTGCATCTTATGGGGAGAGGATTCAGTGCTAACAGAACTCCGTTCCAAAAGATTAAATGAAAAAATATTTGAAAAAATTTCCAAGGCTATGATGGGAAAAGGCCACACCAGGGACTCAGTGCAGTGCAGAGTGAAAGTTAAGGAGCTCAGACAAACCTACCAGAAAAACAAAGCAGCAAATGGAAGATCTGGGTCAGTGCCGAAAACATGCTGCTTCTACGCTGAGCTGCATGCAATTTTAGGGGGCTGCGCCACCACTACCGCCCCCTTGTCCATGGATTCCGAGGTGGGGGTTATAATCTCAACCATGGCTGAGGATT
The DNA here is from genome assembly GCF_007399415.2 of Gopherus evgoodei. Lineage (NCBI taxonomy): Eukaryota > Metazoa > Chordata > Testudines > Testudinidae > Gopherus > Gopherus evgoodei. The sequence continues at coordinate 33,618,445 of NC_044323.1, forward strand.
CAGCGGAGGGGGAAGGTGAGGAGGAGGATGAGGAAGAGGAGGACGACCTTGCAGCGAGCACATAGCACTCCGTTAGCCCCAACAGCCAGGAGCTTTTTGTGACCCAGAAGGAATTACCCTCCCAGCCCTCCCAAGCCACTAGCCCAGACAGTGATGCCATGGAAGCAACCTCTGGTGAGTGTACCTTTGTAAATATAAAACATGGTTTAGAAGCAAGCGTTTTTTAATGATTGATTTGCCATGAGGGCTTGGGATGCATTCACAGCCAGTAAAGTTACTGGAAAATTTGTTAACATGTCTGGGGATGGAGCGGAAATCCTCCAGGGACATCTCCATGAAGCGCTCTTGGAGGTACTCCAAAAGCCTTTGCAGAAGGTTTCTGGGCAAGGCAGCCTTGTTCTGTCCACTATAGTAGAACACTTTACCATGCCATGCATGTAGCAAGTAATCGGGTATCATTGCATGACAAAGCATAGCTGTGTATGGTCCCGGTGATTGCTGGCATTCAAGAAACATCCGTTTTTTATCTCGCTCTGTTATCCTCAGCAGAGTGATATCGTTCATGGTAACCTGGTTGAAATTCAGGAATTTAATTAAGGGGACAGAGATGGACATTTTCCTACTGGGCTGTTGCTTAAAAGAAATCCTTCCTTGCACGTAGCAAAGCGGGGGGAGAGGAGGAAGGATAGCGCTGAGCTTTTTAGCGTTTGGCCAGCAGGAATCTTCCCAGCTAGCAGCCATGCGGTGGGGGGGGGGGAAAGGGATGATTAGCAGTGATCTTCCATGATACCAGCCATGCGGTGGGGGGAGGGCTAAAGCAATCCTAGAGAACTGGATTGGGGAGGGGAGGGGTTGGCGTCTGCTGCTCCTTGTTAACAGGAAAGAAGCAGCAAAGGGAGAAGCTAGCCTTACCATGGCCACATGCAAGCTGAATTGTGATGCCTGGACCTGCGTCTGTGAGATCTGTAACACCAGAGCCGCAGGCACTCAATATTAAAAGATGCAAAATGTGACCTTGTAGTGAAATCACATGTGCTATGTAAGGTGAATAGTGTTGTTCACTGTGAAAGAGTATAACCATTGTTCTGTAAAATGTATCTTTTTAAATACTTCTCTCCTTTTTTTCCCTCCCTCATGCAGCTGCACATTTTTCAAGCCTCCCTACTCCATCCCAAAGGCTAGCTCAGATAAGGCAGAGGAAGAAGAGGACGAGAGATGAAATGTTCTCTGAAATCATGGAAGTAACCCGCAATGAAAGAGCTCATCTGAAGGAGTGGAAGGACGTGGTAGCAAAGTACAGGAAAGATGCCAGTGAACATGAGGATAGGAGAGATGCTCGAGATGAGAAGTGGCGGCAGGAAGATCAGAGGTGTAGGCAGGAAGATCAGCGGTGGCGGGATGCAACGCTGGAGCTGCTGCGTGATCAAACTGACATCCTCCGACGTCTGGTGGATCTTCAGGAAGAGCAGCAGGGTCACAGAATGCCGCTGCAGCCCCTGTGTCACCACCCTCAGTACTCACCATGTTCCATATCTTCCTCACCCAGACGTGTAAGAACGCGTGGGGGAAGGCTTCGTGCACCCGCCCACTCCACCCCCGTGGACAGTCCAACCAAAAGGCTGTCATTACATTGAAATGTGCTTAATGGCCTTTTCCTTCCCTCCTATCCTCCTCCCAGACCACACCCGGGATACCTTGTTAATTCTCTGCCTCTTTTTATAATTACTTTTTAATAAAGAATACATGGTTTTTAAACGATAGTGACTTTATTTCCTTAAGCAAGCTGTAATCGAAGGGGGAGGGTGGGTTGCTTACAGGGAAGGAGTCAATAAAGGGGGGGTGTTCATGAAGGGGAAACAAACACAGCAGTCACACCGTACCCTGGCCCATGATGAAACTCATTTTCAAGGCTTCTCTGATGTGCACCGCTTCCTGGTGAGCTCTTCTAATCGCCCTGGTATCTGGCTGTGCGTAATCAGCAGCCAGGTGATTTGCCTCAGCCTCCCACCCCGCCATAAAGGTCTCCCCCTTACTCTCACAGAGATTGTGGAGCACACAGCAAGCAGCAATAACAAAGGGGACATTGGTGTGGCTGAGGTCTCAGCGAGTCAGTAATGTGCACCAGTGCACCTTTAAACGGCCAAATGCACATTCTATCACCATCCTGCACTTGCTCACCCTGTAGTTGAACAGCTCCTGACCACTGTCCAGGCTGCCTGTGTATGGCTTCATGAGCCATGGCATCAAGGGGTAGGCCGGGTCCCCCAGGATAACGACAGGCATTTCAACATCCCCAACTGTTATTTTCTGGTCTGGGAAGTAAGTCCCTTGCTGCAGCCATTTAAACAGAGTAGTGCTTCTGAAGACGCGAGCGTCATGAACCCTTCCTGGCCATCCCACGTGGATGTTGGTGAAATGTCCCTTGTGATCCACCAGTGCTTGCAGCACCATTGAAAAGTACCCCTTGCGGTTTATGTACTGGGCGCCCTGGTGCTCCGGTGCCAAGATAGGGATATGGGTTCCATCTATCGCCCCCCCACAGTTAGGGAATCCCATTGCAGCAAAGCCATCCACTATGACCTGCACGTTTCCCAGAGTCACAACCTTTCGTAGCAGCAGCTTAATGATTGCTTTGGCTACTTGCATCTCAGCAGCTCCCACAGTAGATTTTCCCACTCCAAATTGATTCCCGACTGACCGGTAGCTGTCTGGCATTGCAAGCTTCCAGAGGGCTATTGCCACTCGCTTCTCCACTGTGAGGGCTGCTCTCATCTTGGTATTATGGCGTTTCAGGGCAGGGGAAAGCAAGTCACAAAGTTCAAAGAAAGTGCTCTTACGCATGCAAAAGTTTTGCAGCCACTGCGAATCGTCCCACACCTGCAAAACTATGCGGTCCCACCATTCTGTGCTTGTTTCCCGGGCCCAAAATTGGCGTTCAATGGGTAGAACCTCCCCCATTACCAGCAGAAGCTCCAAAGCGCAAGGGCCCACGGTTAGGGAGAATTCATTGTCCATGTCCTCATCACTCTCGTCGCCGCGCTGCCATAGCTGCCTCCTCCTCGCCTGCCTTTGCAGTTCATGGTTCACCACAGACAGCATGAGAATGCGCGAGGTGTTTACAATGTCCACAATTGCGCTTTACAATGTCCACAATTGTGTTTACAATGTCCACAATCTGAGCAGGGTCCATGCTTGCTGTGCTATGGCATTTGCTCAGTTCACCCAGGAAAAAAAGGCGCGAAATGGTTGTCTACTGCTTTCACGAAGGGAGGGGTGAGGCTTGTCATAAACAGATAGCTAAGGGCTACCGTAAGCTAAATGCGGTAACTCGTCCGGACAACTATCCAATGCCTCACACCGATGAGCTATTGCAGAAGTTGGGACGTGCTCAGTTCATCTCTACAATAGACTTAACCAAGGGGTACTGGCAAGTACCGCTAGATGAACCTGCCAAGGAGAGGTCAGCATTCGTCACCCATGCGGGGGGTGTATGAATTTAATGTCCTTCCTTTCGGCCTTCGAAATGCACCCGCCACCTTCCAGAGGCTGGTAGATGGTCTACTAGCAGGACTGGGAGGATATGCAGTTGCCTACCTCGATGATGTGGCCATTTTTTCAGACTCCTGGCCCGAACACCTACTACACCTGGAAAAGGTCTTTGAGCGCATCAGGCAGGCCGGACTAACTGTTAAGGCCAAAAAGTGTCAAATAGGCCAAAACAGAGTGACTTACCTGGGGCACCAGGTGGGTCGAGGAACCATAAACCCCCTACAGGCCAAGGTGGATGCTATCCAAAAGTGGCCTGTCCCAAGGTCAAAGAAACAGGTCCAATCCTTCTTAGGCTTGGCCGGATACTACAGGCGATTTGTACCACACTACAGCCAAATCGCTGCCCCACTGACCGACCTGACCAAAAAGACCCAGCCAAATGCAGTTAAGTGGACTAATCAGTGTCAAAAGGCCTTTACCCAACTTAAGACAAAGCTCATGTCTGACCCTGTGCTCAGGGCCCCGGACTTTGACAAGCCATTCCTGGTAACCACGGATGCATCTGAGCGTGGTATAGGAGCAGTTCTCATGCAGGAAGCAACAGATCACAACTTCCATCCTGTCATGTTTCTCAGCAAGAAACTGTCTGAGAGGGAAAGCCACTGGTCAGTAAGTGAAAAGGAATGCTATGCCATTGTGTACGCCCTGGAAAAGCTACGCCCATATGTTTGGGGATGGCGGTTCCAGCTACAAACTGACCATGCTGCACTAAAGTGGCTTCATACTGCCAAGGGGAACAACAAGAAACTTCTTCGTTGGAGTTTAGCCCTCCAAGATTTTGATTTTCAAATTCAGCATATCTCAGGAGCTTCTAACAAAGTAGCTGATGCACTCTCCCGTGAGAGTTTCCCAGAATTCAGTAGTTAAAAAGTGTTCTTAAAATGTAGAAGTCTGTTAGTTATATACTTAGTGGTATATGTAAAGGTGCATGTGTTGTATTAATCTGTTTATTTTCAAGTTCTAAAAGGAAATCGCCGCCAGTGAGCTTCCCCACTGTCTGCAATTTGGGGGGCGTGTCATAAACAGATAGCTAAGGGTTAACGTCTCTTTCACCTGGAAAGAAGTAATCTGAACCACCTGACCAGAGGACCAATCAGGAAACAGGATTTTTTTCAACTCTGGGTGGAGGGAATTTTGTGTCTGAGTTCTTTGTCTTCTGCCTGTATGCTCTCTCGGATGAGAAGTTTTTCTATTTCCTGCTTTCTAATCTTCTGTTTCCCAGTTGTGAGTACCAAAGATCAGATAGGGATTTATATGTTCTTTGTATTTACATGTCTATAATTGCTGAAGTGCTTTGAATTGTATTCTTTTTGAATAAGGCTGTTTATTCATATTTCTTTTAAGCAATTGACCCTGTATTTGTCACCTTAATACAGAGAGACCATTTGTATGTATTTTTCTTTCTTTTTCTATAAAGCTTTCTTTTAAGACCTGTTGGAGTTTTTCTTTAGTGGGGAACTTCAGGGAATTGGGTCTGCAGCTCACCAGGGAATTGGTGGGAGGAAGAAGTCAGGGGGAGGTCTGTGTGTGTTAGATTTACTAGCCTGATTTTGCATTCCCTCTGGGTGAAGAGGAAAGTGCTTTTGTTTCCAGGACTGGAATTACAGAGGGTGGACTCCCTCTGCTTAGCGGAGGTTGCTTCTGTGTATCTCTCCAGGAGCACCTGGAGGGGGGAAGGGAAAAAATTTATTTCCCTTTGTTGTGAGACTCAAGGGTTTGGGTCTTGGGGTCCCCAGGGAAGGGTTTTGGGGGGACCAGAGTGCCCCAAAACACTCTAATTTTTTGGGTGGTGGCAGCAGTACCAGGTCCAAGCTGGTAACTAAGCTTGGAGGTTTTTCATGCTAACCCCCATATTTTGGACGCTAAGGTCCAAATCTGGGACTAGGTTATGACAAGGCTGTACCCAGAACCACCTGCGACAATGATTTTTGCCCCATCAGGCACTGGGATCTCAAGCCAGAATTCCAAGGGGCAGGGGAGACTGCGGGAACTATGGGATAGCTACGGAATAGCTACCCACAATGCAACGCTCCGGAAATCGATGCTAGTCTCGGACCATGGACGCACACTGCCGAATTACTGTGTCTACTGTGGCCGCGTGCAATCTACTTTATAATATCTGTTTTATAAAACCGGTTTATGTTAATTTGAAATTATCCCGTAGTGTAGACATAGTGACTGATAGTATAAATTAGATTCTCTTCTACTCCTTGAAGTTCCCTAGTGCTCAGTTACACTTCCTTACATTCCATTAAGCTCCCTTGCTAATGTGAGAGAAGAATGGAGTCTAATCTAGTTTAATTTGCACATTTAGGGGCCAGAAAAAGACAGATGAAAATTAGGGTGTGGCCTGTTTTCATAGTTTGTCCAGACAGAGACATAGTGCCAAGTTGGGGTGTGAATCTATAGTGCACTAGCATGCCATGCAGAGCCTGTTTTCATCTGTCACCAGTAAAAGTCAGCTATTGACTTTCATCTGGGTGATGCAAGCTACAATACTCCACACTGCTGCCTCATTTCATTTGTCCCACAATGATGGGAATCATTCGCAGTTTCCTTTGTTAGGAGCATGTTTCTGGGTCCTCCAAAACCAGGTTGTCCTATTAGTAGCAACACAACTCCTGACAAAATGCACCAAATTTTAAAGCTACAGTAAGTCAGAATACATACCTTTCCATCAAACACCATTTCATAGCCTTCTCTGTTCTTTATTTTATTATAGAGATATTCTGCAAGTTCCAAGCACTTGTCAATTTGTGCTTCAAATCCTGTAGTTCCCTTCATAAAAAAAGAACACAATATTTTGTACCTCTCTGTATTCTGAATTGCTATCGTGTCAGGATACGTGGTGCTTGTTAAAGCAAATATGCAGGTTACTTCTCTAAAGTCTATCTTGGAGATGCTGTGCACCTTCTTGTTTGCTATGAATAGCTCACCCAGCTCTGGCTGTATCCATCTGACCTGTATGAAATAGGTTGGTGATATCAGTCCAGGTCCCAATGTGCCATTGAAGATATGAATCACTGGTAGGAACACTTGTTGGCAGCCTCTGCAGTGAGGCCATGGATTGGAAAGCTGTGGAGCATGAACTCTACAGTTGTTCCTTCTTGGTCAGGGTTGAGTCACATTGTGAGAAAGTGGGGAAGTTTGCACTGATCTATGGAGAGAGGACTTTAGCCTTCAGGGGAGGCAATTTGGCACCTATTCCTAGCCCAAAAAGCCCCTAGAAAATTAAATGATAAAAGGAGCTTTTAAAAAGCAGTTTGATGTCTGGTGAAAAACAAGCATTCTAATTAGAAAAAGCTCTGGCTCTTCAGCATGGCCATTTCTCTCTCTCCTCATTGCTACTTGATAAAGGACATTAGTATGAAATTGGAATCTTTGTTTTTAAGAGCTTCAGTTTCTCCTGCTGCTTCCTTTCCAGCTCAAGTCTGTTCGTGATATCATAATCATTTCTGTGACCACCAGCCATGATGCCATTAATAAAGCATTATTATGGCTTCAAGTCAGGAGAACAAGCTGCAGGAACAGACAAACTGTTTAAGAAACACTGATCTTATGTTAATGTAAATAATTCAAGTTAAATAGAGGTAGGAAATGGGGAGAAAAAATAGTCAAAGAAATATGGAAATGATATGGCCTTTAAGAAAAAATGTTTATAAACAAAAGTCCACTCAGCCCAGCTAAATCTGATTTGTACTGCTCTGGCACTGCAAAGCAGACCTAAAGCTAACTGGACCTTTGGGTAGGGGCATCCTACAGTGGTGCAGAGCCAGCATAGTGCCAAGCATAGGGGGTGTGACCAAAGACAAAGGGGTGTGGCCAATGTTCCCTTGTGCTTGGAAGGCTCCCACTATTACAGCAGCTCCTGGGAGGCTATTTCAACTAGGACAACTTGAAAACAGCCTTGAGGCTTCTTGAAGTTGCTCCTTGCAACTGGGCCAGTGCCTAGCGGCCTGAGGATCAGGGAGACACAAAGATGGCTTGCATCCAATTTTGAAGACTCCTGGTGACAGTCCCAAAGAACTGTTCTAGAATGTGTTTTAAGAATTTGAATAAAGCATCTAAGGATCTTTAAGGCCTTTTTTTTTTAATAGAAATGATGCAGTCAACTGCAGTGAACAAGCCTGAAATAGTTGGGCATAATCATTTGAATTTATACACCAAAGTATTTGCTTAGCAATATTATACAAAAGGATGCATGAGTCAAAAAGAGCCAGTACTTTCAGATTTTAATTAGTTTGCCCATAGTAATAATGTGACTGTTGTGTAATCACAGTATAAAATGGAACCAGGTGTGTTAGTCACGAATTTGTCACATTTAGTTTTAGAATTTCATTAAAATAAAAAATCTTTGTGTTTCCAAAAACTTTCTGGATCGGTTACACTTATATTTAAACATATTTATGCTGTCAGATTGTTAGAGTTAGATGCCACAATTGGTGTACAATGACATGGAGTCTGAATTTCAAAGTCATGAGATGCTTTGTAGCTAAATCGGTTAAAAGGTAAAGAAAGCGGAAATGTAGTATTTAATTTTCATCATTGTTCTTTCTTCCATCTCATGTGAAAAGCTCAGGTTAGACATTTCTAAAATTCTGATTATATAAAACAGAGCTGTTCAGTATTTTATGCAAACAAATACATCATGTACTTGCTTACCTTTGCTCTCCACATCAGCCAGAGCTTGAAGACATCAACATGACGCCCGCATTGCAACGCCTTGTCTCCAGTGTCATATGACAAGTCATAGTGTTTATCTTGTTGAAAGAGGTAGGAAGCATGCATTTGATTGCAGCTCTGCATCAAGCCCTTAAAGAAACAGAGACACAGTTAAGGAAAATTGGCATTTGCATGGTTTTACTGCTTTGCTTCCTTTGTTTCTATTATGTAACCTTTCCAAATGACTTTTCAAAGCATTACTCTGGATAAAGCAAGCTGACCCAGCAGCCCTGTGGCTCTTCTAAATAATGTCATGACACTCTTTGCTGAATTGGTTTTGTTTCTAAACTACTATTCCCCATTTTTATTCTTTCAGGGTGAAGTTCATTCCAATGCTGAAGGCACATGGAAGGCCATCCACGCCACCTACGCTACAAACCAGGTGCTTATGGGGGTCTTAAATAGTAAGAAAGGCTTTGGACAGACAGGGGTGAATATGCCTTTAAGTACACTGCAAGTGCTGTTTTTGAAGGTAAGTGGTCACATTTTAACCCCCCTTCTAGCCTGCAAAATGTAATTTTGGGAGGCACTCTTGCAATGTGCACAAAATTTGGATGCGGGCCCCCAGTTGGCTATCTCTGAGCTAAGGTGAGGGTGGCCGTTTCACAAAAAGCATGGAGCTAATAATTTTTCTCAGTTTTCCTTTTTATTTGTGTGCATTATATATAGAGATAGCCAAATCCTCGCTCTTTTGAAGTCTTTGTGCAGTTTTGTGCATGCCATAGGCCTCTTTCCCAAAACTGTATTTTGCAGTCCACGAGGGGTCCTTGTCTTCAAGATTTACTTATCTATGAAACTCATAAAAATGAGACGGAAAAATGAGAGAAAAATAGTTGGCTGTACATTTTTTGTGAGACACCTGTTCTCACTCTAGGTAAGGAATGGCACTGGCTTCAATGAGGCCAGGACTTGTTTCACAGAATTGAACCACAGGGCAAATAAAACCTGGCTCCTCTCTTTCTGTTTAAGTGCACTTTGTGTACAATCTGCTGTGCAGCTGTTAGCAGAGCAGTAACCAGCTTTTCAATAGCTGGTCTAAGTGGTGGTGGTTGTATAGCAGCTGTCCCAATAACGGGCTGCTATATGAAAATTACAAGCTTGAAGGAAAATTCTTCCAGTTGTAGCTGTCCAAATACTAAATAAAATGTGTAGATTTTATCACGTGAACTTGGGCTTTCTTTTTTCTTTCCACGCTGCACAAATTGGGCTTATATATCAGTGTTGGGTTGTAATGTTTAGCCATCTGGTTGACCCAGAGGTGAAAGTAAGCCGATATGGTCCAGTACGGCATACTGGCAAGAGCCAGTACGCCATGCTGGACCAGACTGGCTTCCGACTTTCTCACCGACAGAGCCCTGCCACCGCTACCCCAGGGCTCTGGGAGCTGGGCTCGGCCGGCAATTTAAAGGGCCCGGGGCTCCCAGCAGCAGCCAGAGCCCCTGGCCCTTTAAAGCACCGCCAGAGCTCTGCCGCCACTACCCCTGGGGCTCTGGCAGCCAGGTTCGGACAGCGATTTAAAGGGCTTGGAGCGCCTGCCACTGCGGGGAGCCCCGGCCCTTTAAAGCACTGCCCAAGCCCTGCCACTGCTATCCTGGGGCTCAGGCAGTGGGGCTTGGGCATCGATTTAAAGGGCCCGGGGATCCTCACTGCTGGCGCCCCAGGCCCTTTAAATTGCTGGCCGAGCCCAGCTCCTGGAGCCCTGGGGTAGCAGTGGCAGGGCTCCGTCGGTGATTTAAAGGACCCGGAGCTCCATTGCAGCCAGAGCCCCAAGGCCCTTATATCTTGATTTAAAGGCCCCGCCTCTTCCAGTTGAGGCCCCGCCTCTTTCTGTTGAGGCCACGCTCCTGCTCAGGACTCCAGCGTACCGGAAGTCCTTTAACTTACTTTCATCCCTGGATTGACCACAAACATCTGAAAGGGCAATAACTCATGGACACTGTACACTGTATTGCTAGTCCAAGTGATATTTGTAAGTGGGCCAGATTGTGCCTTCAGTCACACCTATACATGGCATTAAAAGCTGCGGTGTTGCATGGCTTCAGCTAAGTGCACAACTTAGTTCAGTGTATTTCAAATACAGAGTCGCCAAAACTCTATAAAGATATAGTCATTCATTTCTCCTGGACAGCTGCTTTAAATCCTTTCTGTGTTTGTAGACTGAACAAGTGCCTGGAAGTTTGTTTCTCAGTTTCATCTGTAATCTTCATTCCATTAACATACATTAGCTATGACACAGTTATAAAGAAGGCATCCAGCACATTCCGGGGAGAAATGCCAGAAATGACTAGAGGTGCAACTGGATGAAGACATACCTCTTCCCTAACGAGAAGGGCAGAACACTGCAATGGGACTCCCATCATCTTGTGAGGGTTCCAAGTCACAGAGTTGGCCCTGCAACAACAAACAACATTAAACTGAGATGTTATACCACAGGTCTGAAATCATGAAAAATTCAGAAATAAACAAAAATAATAAGGCTCATATGGGCCTCAAAGATGCAAGGCTGAAAATACACACAGCGGTTTTCAGAAGAGTGATTATTAACATTCATACAGGACCCCAGAGGCAGTGCTAACCCATTGGGGGGCCCTAAGCAGGAATATTTTGGTGCTCTCCCCACATACAGCACATAATAAAAAGTGAATGGGGCCTTCTTGAACTGTTCAGGGCCTTAACCAGTTGTTTAATCTGTGTATGCCTAGCACTGGCTCTGCAGGACCCAATTGTAAAACCTTTAATCACACAGTGGGGCACTGATATCAATTTACACAGGCAGATCACTCATCAAAGTAGCAAAGAATCCTGTGGCACCTTATAGACTAACAGACGTTTTGGAGCATGAGCTTTCGTGGGTGAATACCCACTTCCTCAGATGCATGTCTGAAGTGGGTATTCACCCACGAAAGCTCATGCTCCAAAACGTCTGTTAGTCTATAAGGTGCCACAGGATTCTTTGCTGCTTTTACAGATCCAGACTAACACGGCTACCCTCTGATACTTGTCATCAAAGTAAAGACTTTTGTAGAGTTCTGGATTATGGCTCTGGAGAGTTCACACAGAGCCATGGTGCTATACATTAGATTTTGTGAGCACCAGAATTTCTTGTGATCCAGCTACATTTTAAAGGCAAAGAGTGAATGTGTCAAAAACACATATGTTATTTAGAACCAATCTGCAAAGGTGTTTAGGCAGCTGAGATGCAGCTAGGTGCCTAGTGGGATTTTCAAAAGCGCCTAAACAGGTTTGGTGTCTAACTCCCACTTATTCCCATTAACTCCCATTGATCCCATCAACTTGCTGATGCAAAATGATCATGGTAGTGAATATGGCATTATCTCAAAATGCTCTTTCATGCTCTTGGCCATTTGTCTTGGTTACCAAGATGCCAGAAGCTGCCTTAGAAAGTTAGTCAGAGAGCATTCTGAAATACTTACTAGCATGCATTGACTCAAGCAGGCAAACAACAGCAGGTCCTATGCTCCTCAAAATGCTGTGGCATAGGAAGAGAGATTCATTGGCGCAGCAAAAGCTATGCTGCTAACTAACCACATCACTGCAAATGGCTTGGAAAGGGTGATAGGAGCTGGTAGTGGGGATTCAAAAATGTTCTGGGGAGTTTAGTTCCCTTTATTTAGGGTTTTGCAGGGTTTTTTTTAATAAATCACTTAAAAGTAAGATTTTCTTTTTTTTTGAAAGGCTAACAAGTCTTCAGAGATTTTTTTAAAAAGAAGCAAATAATGGCCTGGCATGGCTTACAGAAGGCTGAAATTGTATTGAAACGATCATGTCTTGTTATACATGTGAGATCATTTGGAAAAGTATTTTTAGACCACAGTGAAGATGAAGAAGAATGTATAGAAATCCCAAGTTTCAAAAATGGCTAAATAAAGCCAATCAAATATTTAACATATGTAAAGGTAGATTTGTGCCTCCCAGCTTCAGAACTGGGCAAGTTTGAGAATTGGGTCAACAGGAGACTAGAAACACAGCTCCAAAAGTGGAGACAAGCCTAGTAAAAACTGGAATGAACGACTAACAGGGCCGGCTCTGGCTCTTTTGCCGCCCCAAGCAAAAAACTCAAAAAAACAACCAGGGTGCAAGGAGGCTGAAGTGGTGAACCAAAACACAAACAAACAAAAAAAACCCAGGGTGCAAACTTCCAGTGCCACTTACTTGGCAGCTTGCGGCTGCCGCCTCCCCTTGCCGCACTGGGGAGCCTCTGGGCGGGTGACAGCTGCACTCTGGCTAGCGGGACTCCCTGCGCTGCAGACATGCCCTGGGCAGCAGTGTGCGTGCTCCGGCTAGTGGCGGGGGCGGGGGAGAGGGAGTTGGGGGGAGAGAGAAAAGTGGGGAAGCCAGGGCTTCGTTTAGCCGGGGCACTCACCACTCAGCCCCTCCCGCCGCACCGCCTGCCAGGAGGGCTCCATGCCACTCCCGCCTGCAAGTGAATTGAAAGTTGTCTGTCGGTGGGGAGGGAAAGATGCAGGCTGCCGGGCTTGCTGCAGACCTGGGACCGGCTGGGGCAGACGGAGTGCGCAGCCCGCTTCCAGCAGGGCACTCCCCTCCTCCACCCCCAACAGTGGTGTATGGAAAGTCATCAGCAAAACAAAAGAAAAACAAACAAACAAAAAAACACCAGAGTGCAGGGCGGCTGGAGCGGCGAACCAAGAAAAAAAAAAAAGGTGGCCGTGCCACCCTAGGTTTGGGCGGAATGCCGCTCCTTAGAATCTGCTGCCCCAAGCACGAGCTTGCTTGGTGGTGCCTGAAGCCAGCCCTTATGACTAGCCTGAGTTCCAAGATTGCTCTATGGATATGATTGCCTGAGCTATAATGTACACACATTTATTAAGGGTAGGCATAACAATCTCCAAATGGGCTAAATGTTCATTCTTTGCTGTATATTTCTTTGTATTGTGCTATAATCTGCTTTCTGGTTTCCCCACAGAGAGAGAGAGAGAGAGAGAGAGAGAGAGAGAGAGAGAGAGTGTGTGTGTGTGTGTGTGTGTGTGTGTGTGAGAGAGAGAGAGAGCGAGAGAGAGAGATGCGCCTAGGACAGGAAGAGGATGCCTTGCGCTCCTCTTATTCCACTCTGCAGGCGCATTATATGGGCCACAGTCTGGACCACAATTTGGCTCTTATTCAGCTCAGCCTTAAACAGATGTCAGTTTTTGAAGACATAGATAACTGCAAGTACATTTTTGCATCGACAGTTAGTTGTGACCACTATTCAGGTCACTTTGATCTTGACATCCTGGATTACATCTGCAAAGCTGAATCTGGAGCCCCCAGGCTTTGAAGGAAAGGAAGTTGCTGGCAGGGCACTCTCTGTCAGTGGCCCTTGACTGGAAGTCCTCCTGCTCTGCCAGGTACAAATGAGACTGAATCTACTGACTCAAGGGCAGGCTGCAAAACCCATCTGTGTGCATGGGTGTAGAGCAGTTGTTCCCAAACTTGTTCTGCCGCTTGTGCAGAGAAAGCCCAGTCCGGTTTGTTTACCTGCCATGTCCGCAGGTTCAGCCGATCGTGGCTCCCAGGGGCCGCGGTTCGCTTCTCCAGGCCAATGGGAGCTGCCGGAAGCAGTGCGGGCCAAGGGACGTACTGGCCGCTGCTTCCAGCAGCTCCCGTTGGCCTGGAGCAGTGAACCACAGCCACTGGAAGCCGCGATTGGCTGAACCTGAGGACACGGCAGGTAAACAAACCAGCCCGGCCTGCCAGGGGCTTTCCCTGCACAAGCGGTGGAACAAGTTTGGGAGCACAAAGCGGGTGGGTGAACATTAAAGGATTGAGGTTGTGGGAAAGGTGGAGTGGTGAACTGTTCAATTGTTCATTGTTTTATTTTTGTGTTATGCTTGACTTGTTATTTCCTAACTGCAGGATTTATACTTTGGAGGGCTGTTGAAGATGCCTATGGCACGGGATTGTGCTCTTTCTTGCTGTGGGAGGGGGCTGTTTAACTGAGTAGATCTGAACAAGTCAGTAAATTGGGGGTGCAAATATCTAGGGGACCAAAACTGTACCTGCAAGAATAGAGGTGAGTGTTTTGAGAATCTGGCCTGGGAGGTAGTTTTCTTTCTCTGTTTGGAAACCAGTCAGTATTAAGGTGTGTGAAGTGTTTTGGGATCCTGCTGGCGGTAAGGCGCCCTGCATATTAGTACATGAGCATTGTCATTTTCTCTCAAATTGTTCCCTACTCCCCCAAAACATAGATTCCAAGGCCAGAAGAGACCATTATGATCAATGCAACTATGCGCAGTTGCAAAATCCTGTAGCTGGTGGAATATTTCTTTGTTGCCTTTCCTGCTATTTCAACGGGGTTATGCAGCCCCTGAAGCAAAGCCTGTAGGGAATACTCTTTCACAGGCAGCATCTGGCTACTTGGCCCAGCTCTTTGAGCATTTGGCAGCTTTTAATCAACTCAGCGCCACTCACCTGTTTAGTGTCCTGGAGTTAATGATTCTAAACTTGCATTCAAGCCTATTAATCTCTTTTCCTATTACAGCTAATAACTTTTCTCTGTCTTTACAGAGAACCCTAAGTACATTTTTTAAGATGCATGGAGGTGGCTTAGGTTTTTTATAGTAAAAGGGTTGTTTACCAGCAACAATGCCCAAATATCAATTTTCTGCCTAAATCATTGCATTGACCTTCAGGTCATCCATTTTCCTAAAATTCACCAGAAAATTCACGGTTGTGCACAAAGTATTTTATCTAATTAAATTTGCTTGGTCACAAAGAGCACTGACGATAGCTATTGATATACGCTTAAATAAAATGATGGCTGACAGTCACATTTAAAGAAGAAAGTTACATAGACAAAAATGAGACACATCATTTTCTTTGGAAATTTCCTAACGGATCATCCTGGAGTTTTGCTGGATCAAGAATTGGCTTTATTTGCTGTGTTGTGGCTATTAGAAATTGGAGATTGAAATGGATGCAGGAGCTAACTCTCACTCTGCAACATCCAAATGGGAACACCTTAGTAGGATATCTAAATCTCACATGTGGGTGCTCAGACTGGAATTTTTCCCATTTAATATCCCTAAGCACCAATATTAGCATCCACATGTGCACAAAGTGTACATACTCTGTGGAAATCTGAGTAGTTACCCCTGCCCCCCGCCCTCATCATTCACCATGTGAAGAAGGAAGACAAAATGGCAAGATTCCCATGTAATTCACTGCCCCATACCGGGAGATGATCCTTATCAGAACACTAGATCTAAACCCTTTGAATGTCAGGGAAGTTCCAATTGAGTTGTAAGTTTGAATTCATGATTTAGGCATCTCTTTATCATAAATTAAAACCAGAACTTCTAATCCAAACACCTCTGAATTTGGAAGAAGTTCAGATTTGGCTCCTATCTTGGATCCACATTTTGTGATTCAGGTTCCTCGTTAATGCTATATCCTGATAAGCAGCAGGAGCAGGGGATTTTAACATCCTGAATGTTTTGAAGTATATCCTTCATAAGCACAGTGTGCATGTATTAAGTGATAAGTCAGTTTTCTTTAACAAAAATGTGTCTAGCTTTTTAAAGTCCTTTTTGAGTTCTAAAGGCTGGAGAGGACATCACTGGCTGCTTTCTGAATTCAAGATAAAAAAACAATTTTTAGAAGTGTATATGCTCATGCATCTGCGAGAAGGGGATTGGGCCCTCATAGAGAGACATGAATACAGAGTCTGCAGGAGAAGAATGGAAGGAAAATATTGTGGAACCAGTAAGAGGATCATGGGAATTAAGTGAAACCAAAGGCACAAAGACAGGGAAGAAGGAAGTTGGGACTAGTGCAATTTAACTAGCAGGGAGTTGTGGTTTTGCCAGAAGTTAGAAAGAAGTAGGATGGGAATAATATCCTAATCTTAACCAATAGAAGCTTTAAAAGGGTTTCTGGACAAAGAACTTGCTCAGGAGTTCATTCAGATTATTCTTTATTGCTACTGAACTGGTTCATCATTTCTGTGTGTATTATAGATGCATTCACCGTGGGTGGAATTCAAAACCTTGTACACTTAAACCTCAGCATTTTCAAGATTCAGCACAAGGATTTACTTCCATGAGGCATATTCAAACAGTGCAGAAATCTGAGCTGCTGCACATATGAGCTGAGTTTTGCAACTACAGAAATGTGGAGAACAGAAGAAGCTATGAATTTGGATGTGTAAATTAAATATTCCTAGCAGGAGTATGCATAACAACTCTTCTGATGATAAAATTCCAGCTACAACCCATTGCAATACAATCCAGTGTACTAGGACATTGCATAAAAACTTAGTTTTATGTTGTCATGGCATTGTGACATGCTGATATATCATAGTGATTTGAGGATTTATAAATGATCTCCCCAATAAAATTGGAACAATCTCAGACAGTCTGGGAACCCCGTTGCAAGGTCTCCAAGGTTCAGTTCTTTTGGAAATGCAATTGCCAGTTCTTTTTGGACAGGTTCATACAGAGAATCACACAATTACCATTCTGGAGCTCAGAATACAGTTTGAAAGACGGAAATCACAAATAGGAGCTATGCATTATATGAATAAGAAAACGAAGTCACATCACAAGTTTTTAGTCACGAAGCTTTTCGAATAAAGGAACTTAGCAATGTTATTTCAGTTGACAGAGGATAGCTTGAAAGATTGCTTCATGCTATACATTGGACATTAAATTATAATAATGAATAAGACTGGTTGATTTTTATTTATAGACGTTTCTGGGGTAATCACAAATGTACTGGAGCACTTAATTTGTTAATAAATCATACCTTTCAACACCATTTAATTTCCATTTATGTTTCCTAGACATCAGCAGCCCGCCACCCCATGCTGCCTGAAAGACAAGATACATAATCTTACAAAGCAGATAGTTTTGTATTTTTCTGGTGCTTGCATTCATGTGTTCAAGCAAGGTTACGTCTGATCCTTTGCTTGCTGAACCCATATATCTCTAAACACCTCAGATGGAGCTACAGTTTAGGGCCTGGATAATAAACTGTACTAATGGTTTTCATCTCTCTCTCCTGTGGTTTCTTTCAGGAGGCTGTGACTGGAGTTGTGTCAACTTGCATCACTGTCCAGCCCACCTAATTCCTCCTTCACCATAGCCATATATGACAGCAGTATGCTAGGCGAGCCCCAATCTGTGCTGGGGAGACAATAGGTGACTAGAGACACACAGAAGGATAAATTGGCCTTTTCCCTTTTTGTAACAATGGTGTTGATACAGTGGGATGGCAGTGTGAAAGTAGAATGAATTATATTGTAAAAATAAGAATGGGTTAAAGAAATGTTGTATGTACCTTTAAGCAGAAATAAGAAATGTTGAAATACAGGTGCCAGGAAAAGAAACATTAGGCATAAACAAGGGTGCTAATGGCGAAACATTAACAGAAGATTGGTAATAGTTAGTAAGGAAATAAGATATGCATGCCTAGCCCAGGTAAACTTATCAGATTCTGCTTCCTGTGTTATCTTGTTAAGTGCTCACCCTTTTATCTGTATAAATAAGATAGTTTGTGTCTTGCATGGTGCTCACATTATCTGGGTGTTATTAGCAGAGAGCTGTGCTAATAAAACAGAGTGGTCTGACAAACTGTGAGTCCTGAGTCTAACTTTGACAGCAGCCAAGCTGGAGAGATGGGTTTTGCATCTGAGTTCAAACCACTAATGTTTCCTCAAACCTCCTTCTCACCATCTTCTTTCCTGCAGAGCTCTGGGATTGGAGAGATCATCTGCCAGCATGTGCAGAAGAATGAGGCACAGTGAGGACCTCAATAAAGTAAGCTAATGTTAGTGAATCAGTTTGGCAAGATAGTCTAGCACAGGGATGTGCATACTACAGCCCCCCCCGGCCGGATCCGGCCCCTCAG
This sequence comes from Gopherus evgoodei, assembly GCF_007399415.2. NCBI lineage: Eukaryota > Metazoa > Chordata > Testudines > Testudinidae > Gopherus > Gopherus evgoodei. Next base: position 33,636,583 of record NC_044323.1, read on the forward strand.
AGCTTTGGAGCCAGCCCACGGGATTGCCATGACCTGTGACGCTGTGGGCCCCGCACTGTTCCTGGAAGCGGCTGGCACCACGTCCCTGCAGGCACCACCCCCCGCAGCTCCCATTGGCCTGGAAGGGGGAACTGCGGCCAATGGGAGTTTTGGGGGAGGTATCCACAGGCCAGGGCAGTGTGCAGAGCCCTCTGCCCCTCTTCCCCCAGGGGCCGCAGAGACATGGTGCCAGTGGGTTCTGGGAGTGGAGCAGCGCGGAGCTAGGGCAGGCAGGCAACCTGTCTTAGCTCCGCTGCGCGCTGCTGCCACCCCGGAGCCACTCAAGGTAAGTGGTGCCAGGCTGGAACCCGCACCCTGAACCCTTCCTGCACCCCGCACCCCAAGTCCCCGCCTTGAGCCCCCTGCCGCACCCCTCCTGTACCCTAGCCCCCTGCCTTAAGGCCCCACCACACCCCTCCTGCACCCCAACCCCCTGTCCTGAGCCCCCTGCCACACTCCTCCTTGAACCTCTGCCCTGAGCCCGCTCCCGCACTCCACACACCCCTTGCACCCCAACCGCCTTCCCTGAGCCCCCTGCCACACTCCTCCTGCACCCCAACCTCCTTCCCTGAACTCTCTCATACACCTGTAGCCCTCCTTTGCCCCAACCCCTTGCCTTGAGCCCAGTCCTACACACCTCACCCCCTCCCACATACCGCATTCCCTCCTACACCCCAATCCCCTGCCCCAGCTACATTCATGGCCATGCATTGAATTTCCCCACCCAGATGTGGCCCTCTGGCCAAAAAGTTTGCCTAGTCCTGGTCTAGCAGATGCCTTAGGGACCTCCGAGTTTCAGTAGTCTGGGGGAGTTACAGCATTAACTGACTGCAAGTTTAGAAACAACTAACAGCCTTTTTCTCACTTGTTTATTTTTAGGGCTGGCTGGAAAACAGCAATTCTGTTTCATGAAAAATTTCAAGATTTTTATTCATTCCAAAGAAAAACAAAAATGAGATTTTCAGACATTTTTTGCAAAGAACCCACAGGAGGCCCCCTACCCTGGAATAGCTGAAATGGATGGAGTAGGGACTTGGATCCATGTCTCTCCCATCCTGGGTGAGTACACTAACCAGTGGGCTATCCTGGGGGGAGGTTTCTCAATCTCTTTCCATACCCTCCCCCAAATTCCTCCGGACAATATTTTCATTCAAACCAGTACATTTCAGCTACAATCCTGTGACATTTTTGGACAGAAGAAAAATGTCAAAGATTTTTCAACCAGTTTGATTTATTTGACATCTGCCACAGAAGATGGCAGTATATGGGGTATGTTATTTTCTCACAATGATGACGTCTAGAGATACAGAGGCTGATGCCAAGATTTTAAAACTAGGATTCCTACAGTGAGTCATTGAAATGCATGTTTAGACAGCTAAAATGGCCTGATTTCCAAAGGTGCAGAGCATCAACAGCTCTCAGCAACCTCACCAGGCGTTCCAGGTGCCCAGCCTTTTTTTCAGATCAAAGGAGGGGAGAATTAGGCCCTAGCTCATTAGCTTTCATTAGAAGACCAAGTAAATTATCATCTGTGGAAAATGACACTGTACATGGATGGATGAATTCAAGTTGGCACACTTAATAATCCAGTCCCTAGAGCAATACAGTACTTACATCCACGTGCATCCAGATTTTGTATTTCTTGCAGATGTCCGCAATAGCTAGGAGTGGATCAAATGCACCATACACTGTAGTTCCTGCAGTGGCACTAACTAGGAAAGGAACAAATCCCTACACAAAGAAGAGAAATATTCCTCAGTGATTATTGGTCAAACAGAGAACCCACCTGAATCTGCAGTAGCTCTATTTTCTTCCAAATAGTGAGGCCATAATGTAAGTAAAACTTTAATTGCCATAGCCACTGTGCTAATCCGGAATGAATACACAAGTGTCTCCAGGTGACAAACCTGCTTTATGTTGCCAGGCAAAGGAAGCTGCCATTTGGAAATCAAGAGCTTCTTCATGATACTTTTGCTTTTTTTTTTTTGGTTGCTTTTCTCATTTTAGATGTTCAGAATATTACAGTTTCTGCCTTTAGGTGGCAGCAAACTTCCAAGGCCAACTCGCTGTGCCATTTATGTAAATAAAGATACATTAGATGTAAAAGCTTCTGAATGAACATTTCCACACTTACCTGTTTGTTTGAAGTAAAACATGGATACACTGTTATAACATGTAGGACAAATCAAACTATCTTTATGCATCATTGAACAATACATCTTTTTGGCAAATTTGAAGTAGCCTATATTATGCTTTTTATTAATGTTGCATTCAACACATGGTAGATTCTGTGCATCATGTAAGAAAGCACATTCCCTATCCCAAGAGTCTATATTGTAAGGTCCTGATCCTGCAAAGGTTTATGCTTACTTTCCACTTTTAGCACATGAGCAGTTCCCCCGAAACCATTGGAACTACTCAAAATGTGTAAAGTTAAGCAAGTGCCTAAGACTTTGCAAGATTGGGGTCTAAAATTTATATATGAAAATTATATAAAAAATACCGGTTTCTTAACATGTAATGAGCAACTGATATTTCTTAAAAGGCCTGAACTTTCCCCCTTCGAAATAGGATATATGCTTAGTAGGGTTTTGGTTGAATGTTTTTTTTTTTGGTTTAGTTTTGCCTTCCCCCATGGTTTATCTTAGGCAAAGCGAGTTTTTACAAAGACCATTTTTTCTTGTGTATTATGAACTCTGTGTTTTTTAAATTATTACTGTACAGCAACTGTTGCTATAGCCACCATATTAAAATAAGTTATATATTATTATATCATATTTAAGCTTTAAAAAGGGCCTTTTAAAAGGGCACAAATATAAACTGTACCTTGGAGACTATATTTAGTTCTTTGAATTAAGAACTAAATATAGTGACTTGCTTTTGTGACTTCGATACGATTTTCAGTTTATTAAAAAAAAAATTCAATCCCCGAAGTCTTTTCATTTAGAGCTAACATTCAGCTAGTGATTGTATCACAGACCGAGGAGGTCTAAATCAGGAGAAGATTATACTATATAGCATAGAAGGAAGACAAATGCCTTGGAAAGGCCATGAAACATCTTTAAACACATCTTTTATTCAGCACTTCTAACCTTCCTCATTATACTGTTGTGTTTCAGATAAGTAAATCATGGTATCATTCCATGTTGTCCTGCAAGGGAACATAATACAGAATAGCTCAAATTGCCTCTTAAAAAACACCAATCAAATTGACCAAAATGCCACTTGTCTCCTATGCATGGAAGTGGAAAATCCTCCACCATTTCTGAAGGCTCCTGGTAATAGACTTACTTTTTGTTTGGCTTCCATAATTCTTCTTTCAAGGTCAGATGGGATCATTTTCCCTCTGCAGAAAGGATAATGTCATATTAAGCTTCCAGTTTTGAAATCAGCCCCTTTCTATTCACTTTTCCACTCAGATAGGGATGAAATCGACCCCTCTGCACCGTTTACACTCTCAAAGTAAGCACTTCAATGGTGCCTAGTCCTTGACCTGGCCTTCAGCACAACGCTGAATTTCACTGTTAGCTAGTCAGCTGGCACCAGTGTGGTAATAATAGTGGGGAAAAGTCACCTCCATGCTGGTGGTGGTTCAGGACCATGCTGAAGACCCACTTAGTGCTATATTAAAAGGCAAATCCTGCCCCATAGCTCTTCAAGTTCCAATGTCCCTCTGTAGCCCCACTGAGAAGATCCTGGATGTCCTGCAAGGGATTCCCAACTCTGTGGGTGCTACTGGTTGCTGTGTGGCAACCCAACCAGGCCCTCTGTTCAAGCAATGGAGTCTGTGACTCCATCTCACAAGGGCTTTGAGGATCATTTCCAGGTAGGGTGACCAGATAGCAAATGTGAAAAATCGGGATGGGGGTAGGGGGTAATAGGAGCCTATATAAGAAAAAGACCCAAAAATCAGGACTGCCCCTATAAAATCAGGACATCTGGTCACCCTATTTCCAGGGGGCTCTGCACTTGCATAGAGAATCCTGGAATCAACTGCATGACCCCAAACCATGAGATCAGCTGACTGCTCCAAAATTAAACTGTTGGGAAGGGAAAAGAAAGTCTTCTGCCTGCTAAGAGCAGCTGAGTCCCTTCCCATTACTTCTCCACACCCACAGGAGAACATAGCCTTTTATTTGCAATGGAGAACAAAACAAAGCAGGCCAAATTCATCCTCGGTGTAACTCTAGTGGAGTGACACTACGGATGAATTTGTCTCCGAGTGACTGCTCCATAGCTTGATCTGGTTACCTTCCTACCAGCTTTGAGAAGGCCATGAAAAGAAGCAGCTGGTCTGGGCTAAAAGAAAATATGTCTTCAAATCCTTCAAATTTAGTGTACATGGTATTTGCAGTAGATTTAGTAGAAGCCATTCACCTGAGATTCAGGCTCAATGGCATAAGCCCCTCAGGCCAATCTGGAAAGTCTTGTAAATTCATTAGGCTCATGATGAAAACACTATTCATGTTTACATATTAAAATCTGGGGGGTTGTTTGTTTTAGCTGAGATTTGGACTATCCATGGAGAGAAAGAATCCATAAAATCATCAGCATTATGCTAGTCCTTTTAAAAAATTTGGTAAGTTCTTTATTAACTTTGATTAATCACTGGGAACTTACAAAAACAGGCCCACTTCAAGAACCTTTTCAGTCTTTAACAGAGGTGGTAAAAACATTTCATTGAAAGAAATGGTTTGTCAAAAATAAATATTTTCATGGAAAAATGTAATGAAATTGTTCTATTTTTTTGTCTAAAAATAAAAATTAACTTTTGGTTTCTAACCAAAAACCAGAATGCTTTACCAAAAATAATTTTAGAAAACCAAAAATTTGCTGGGGTTTGGTTTCATTTACACCAGAAAAATTCAGGGGAATAAAAAAAGGAAAATGTCTTAATTTTCAGCAAAAAAATTAAGTTTGGTATTTTTGATCACTTCTAGTGCTTAATTATGCAGAACAAAGTCAAGAGTTTGACCCAGAAAGAGGTTTTTGGTAAAGATGGGCTTTGCTTTGGCAAAAGATCATGATATTTTGCTTTGCAAATGAAAAAAGCTGAACTCAACCCTGGTTTTGTTTTGCAATACCAAGCCAGTACAGAATATTCTACCCCAGAGGTTCTCAAACTTCATTGCACCATGACACCCCTTCTGACAACAAAAATTATGACATGACCCCAGGAGGCGGGACCGAAGCCTGAGCCTGCCTGATTCCTGCCATCCTGGGGGGAAACAGGGTGCAAAGTCAAAGCCCCACTGCCTCAAGGGAGGAGGACAAAGCTGAAGCCTGTAATCTCAGTTCCACTGCCCAAGGATGAATCCCTCGGGCTTTGGCTTCGGCCCCTGACCCCAGTAAGTCTAAGCTATCTCTGGTGATCTCATTAAAATGGGATCACAACCCACTTTGGGGTCCTGACCCACAGTTTGAGGGCCGCTGTTCTACCCATGCCAAAATTCCCCTGCTTATTTGTTATGGTGTCAGACAAAAATAATATTTTCCTCTTCCTCTTAAAATTGCTATTAGGACTATAAGGGGAATAAAATAAGAAGAAGCTAAAACCCAGACTTGGAATTCCTGCTCTAAATACAGTATAATAGCATGCTGTTTACCAGCCTTCAGCACTGCCAAAATACACTGCCAAAATGTGTTGAGGTGCACAGTTAAGGAGACCTCAGTACTGTCAAAATGCATATAAGCTAGTGATTAGCTAGCCCCCAGGAGACCCAAACACACACATGACTACACAATAAAATAATCTGCAAGCATTGTCAAAATTCACATAGGAACAGGCAGTAAATCAGCCCCCAATATAGCCAAAATATAGAGTGGAGCATGCAAAAAAGTCCCCAGCGAGGCAAAATACAGCAGGCGCCCAGCAAAACAACCTATGGCATTGCCAACCTACATATAAGAACATGGAGGAAACCAGATGCTATCACTACCAATCATAAATGGGCAGTAGGAGCATGTGGAAGACCAGGGCCCAGCATTAGCAAAAATGCATTTTTGCTTTGTTTGGGTGGGCTGATTGCCTGCATGATCTTGTAGATTAAAAAACAGTGTAAACCAGCTCCAATACAACAAGAATACAGGCAAATTCTACTGGGTGTTGCTCAGGATGGGGTCTGGTGGGCTCAGGCTAGATAAGCATCCAAAAAGCTCAGATGGACCCACAGCCCATACAATCCATACCCTTCCTTCATAAGAGCCACAGGACCATCCCATAATTCCTGCCTTTTGGGAGAAGGCCTAGTGGCCTGCTATGTTCCTTTGGCATCTTCTGGGAATGGATGAGAAACATGCAGTAACTCTGCCATTTTCTTTAGGAAGAACAGGTTAAAGCATTGTTCTCACTGAATTACAATTACATTAAATTACATTGAATCTGCACAGAATTCATACAAGAAGGACCAGATTCTGAACCCAGTTACATGAATCTGCTTCATAGTGTCTAGAAAAAGCAAACGTGTCATTACGAAGTGCTGGTGCATCAGGTGTTTTTTGCTCATTGTTCACACAGTCTTTAATTCTTCTGCAAAGAGTTCTCAATTTTAAGATTAGGGAGATGAGATTATGAATCAATAGCCAGTGATTACTATTCTAAATTGCTTAAATGGTTTTCTTTTGATGAGAGGAGCAGAACATTTTTATTTACTCTGGCCTTCCATTTAATCTGGATCAGTAAACTAATCAGCAGATTATAACAATGATATTCAATATCTCCTAATGAAAGGCAATTTTTATTGAAAGACTCTCTATAGAACTGGTGAGAAATTTTCCATTAAAGTTTTTTCTTTCCAACTAGAAAATGCAAGTTCCACAAGAACAGAAATTTCCATGATAAAATTTTGATTTTTGTCAGAATTTCAGTTGTCTATCAGGAATTTGATTTGTTGAACTGAATCAAAATGTTGTGTTTGGGCCCACTTGATATTAATCTGTGTCCACCTGAGGTGGTGTATTGTCTCATAGGAGCTGCAGTTTGAGAGGCTCATGTCCTCATTCTCCTCCTTGGGCTAGGTGCCCTGGCAGGACAACAGCTCCCATCATACACCACAGTTGTGTCCTATGGCTTTTCTGCCATGGTGCTTTATGAGAAATGTGGTCCAGCCAGGGAACTTACCTCATAAATGAAAATGGGGGAATGAGAGCCACCGAATTACAACTCCTATGAGTTACTGTTGGATATAGTTCCATGCTGAACTGAGTTGAAATAAGACATTTCAGCTCAGTTGGACAAACCAAAATGAAATATTTCTATTTGAGGATATAGAAATATTTAATTTTCAACAAACCAAGGTATTTCACTATTTTTGAATCAGAACTTTAAGGGTCTTTCCAGTCCATGAAAAACAAATGTTAAAATATTTCCCATGGAATGAAAATTCTAGTTTTCAACCAGTTCTAGCTATCAGTTGTTGTAGAAGCTGTGATCAAAGGGCCAGTAGAAGTATAAGGGGCCTACTATAATCAAACATTGGCCCCACTCCCTGACCTGCCAGGCGCTGCCCACTTGTCACCCTAAAACCCACCCCCCTGGGGTATTACTTCCGAGAGCAAGATGGACACATGACTGGCTCTAGTCATGATTGATGATTGATTTGATTGATGGTAGGCCCCTTATACTACTGCCAGTTCCTCAGTTGGTATAATTGGTTTAAATCTACTCAAGTTAGAGCTATGCTGATTTACACAAGCAGATGATCTGGCCCTACATGCTCTCTCTGTGTTCAGCCATTGCTTGTCCCCTCTCTTAGTGTGGCATTGTAAGGAGGTGTATATGGAATCTGTACTTACCTTTCGTCACATCTAATCAGAATCACACTATCTGTGCCAATCCCCAAGGCTGCAGCTCCCTTCTTCACAGAAAAGTGACTCTGAAAAAGCATATTTGTTGTTTTGTATTATTTCTATTTTTTTTATCCAATTCAATGCAAAAAACCCCCCTGCACTCTTGAAGTCCTTGAAAAACTAACCCCATAGGAGCAATCATTTTATTCATGTAGTTTTTTAGAACCGCATCTCTGTAACTTGAAATTTCACATCAGTACTCCCTCACTATTTGGAGCAAAATTAATACTTCTAAACTGATTTTACTCAAAATATTAAGAACAATATTGTAGCTAATTTCAGAGACAAATTCTGCCCTGGGTGCAAGCTCACAACTTGCACTGAAATCAATGAAAGTTGCCTCTGTGCATTCCTCACTGAATTTGACTTACTGTATTTAGTCCCTTGGCTAAATGGAAGGTCAGTTCATTTAATATGTGGCATCCCAAATAAAGTGCTTCTGTTACGTGACCACTGACCAGATAATATCATAAGCCCAAAGAAAGACCTATAACTGAGGATAGGCAAAGATATGGGGCTTCATTCTGATTTCATGCCAGTGTAAATTAGTTGTAACTTCACTGGAGTAAACTGAGTTATAGTAGTATAAGATCAAAATCAGAAATGTTATTCTCACTGCATAGGATAAAAGTGGAAGTTATAAGTTAGGAAAGATAGTTCAATCTAATTTTCCTCAGCAGTCAGGACTTGACTCCTGAATAAATGTTTGTTTGTAATTTGGGATTACAATTTAAGGAATTCAATCACATTTACTATAATCATAGTGTGATATTATATCAAACTGTACATCCGAGAAACTGGTTTTGATTAACCTAAAACTGATTAATGAGTCTGTCTGAAGCCTTACAGTTTTAACTACAGATCACTAAACTTTTCAAAAAGGAGTAAATACAACTTTCCTAGTGGAAATCCTCCATTGAATTCATGATTAGAAGCATTAGTTATGAATCTGTTTGCCACTTGATGTACATTAACACTTGAATATTGATGGAAGTGATGTGCATATATATAACATCATGTACTCATAAGTCCCTAACCCTGCCTGATCAAGCAGAGGGAACATATTTGTATAGTGTACAGCAGCATTAGTGTAGGGCAAAGCGTAGAACCAAGGTAAATAAGATACACTAGACTTTTTCATGAAGTCATAGATGCTAGAGAAGGAAAAGACACTAGGGCATGTAGTCCATTCCTCCTGCCCTCACAGGATTGCGTGAGTCCAGGGACAGACTACAGAAGAGAATTAATCACTAGTATTGCACAAAGCAATTGTTTGACCTCAGTTGTAATGTATACAGTAGAGTGCCATACAAGAGGATTAGAATACATTGGGAAAACAGGGAGGTGATGAGAAAATTGTTTACTATGATGCCCCATTCAAAGCACTTAAGCACACATACACGCTCAAGTGTTTTGACAAACTAAGGTCTAATTTAGAGGAGACAGAGGCAGAAAGGAACCCAGAGGTAATAGTGAGCAATGCCATGAACGCAAGACTGCAGTGCCTGGCTGCAGCAATAAGTGGGGTGTTAGAACATAAGTGAGGGAAGAAATAACTCTGCCACTATGTAAAATTATCTAATGTCATTTCTCTAATTACAGCAGGAGCAGAAGTGACTATACATAAGGTTGCACAATGGTTTCCATTTTAAAGTCTTGTTTTTCAGTCAGAACTTTACCATTTCAGTTGAAGTTTTTTGTGGTTAGTTTCTGACCAAAGGTAATTTTTTGTAAAAAAAGATTTTGAGCAACAAGAAGGTTTGAGCACAAGTGTTGTGCCTTTTCTGAGAGCAAGTTAAAAAAAAATCTTGAGACTTTTAACATCTTCAGTAACAAACAGCTGGGAATAGAGACTTGAAATCTGCTCTCTTTTAGGAGAAATGCCTTTTCTGGAGAAAAGAAGTTTTGATTTGTCCAAGTTATGAATCTTTGAAGATTACATGTTGGATATGTACAATATATGTGGCAGGGCTTTTATTTTGCTTAACTTGTGAGGTGGAAATTGGGGAGTCACCCTCTGCATGTATGTGGGACTAACAGGTGGGTTAAAAAAAAAGAAAAAAGAAAACGTGTGCTCAGGGCATAATATTTTCCATTTTGAAAAATAAACTGTTTTCTTAATCTTAGGGCTGACCTGTGCACCCTAAGCATTCTCTTAACATAGCTATTTATGGAATAATGTATGTGTATGTTACATTAGGTGATCTAGTAAACTAATGAAAAAGTGCTGATTTTATGAAATAATTGATTTTTTGAAACCCTTAATTTTTTTCTCAAAGTTACATGAATAATGATATCAGTAGTGTCTTATCAGAGTCATACAACTGGCAGGATTACAACATGGATTTTCTCTTATAGGATAAATAATTTGTTTTACTTCACTTATAAGACTCATGGAATCAACAGTGTTTTATTAATTAGCTTGTTCTCTCTCTTTTGTCAAATGTAAGGAATTGACTCATTGGATTATACAATTGGGTAGAAAGAGGGCTTGCCTTTTCTGAAGACAATTCTAAGAAGAACAGAGATGTGTTTATTGCAAATATTTGTGAAGGATTTAATGAAAAAGATGCTGATAATACTACGAATTGCACTCAAAATGCAATTCTGCAGACCATTATAGTTAGGCATAACAAAATCACTTTTGAACCAACAAGTACTGAAGTTATAGATGGAGTATGAAAGCAGTTCTCTAGGATGCCTTGTGGCCTGGTGCCTCAACACATCTGCGCCACTCTTTGGTCAGACTCAGCATTGCACAGATTCTGCTCAGATGGGCAGGGCAGTCAGCCTGCCCTTCTTGCCTCAATCTCTATAGTCATATTCTAGGGGCAGGGATGTTAATTTCTGTCCCACTGGAATGTACAGACTCCCCCTATGTTTGGCAGGGATTAGCTGGTCCTCTAGGAACCTGGAACCCCCTTTGGCTCTTACATCTCTGTTAAGAGGTAGGTAGGGGAACTCAGGCCCATCCAGTCCACTTGGTTCCAGCTCAGGGCCCTTAACCCAGGCAGGCAGGATCAGTTCTTATCCTGCTGTACCCTGAGTTCCTTCCTACCTTCTTCGGTTCTGTAGGCTTCTGCAGCCTGTGGCTCAGGTCATCCCTTCTTTGGGTTGTTGTCACTCTGGGGCAGCGTCTCATCAGCTTGCTGGCAGAATCTCCTTTCCCTGGACTGCTGGCTCCTCTGGCAGCTGCCCGGCTCCTCTGGCAGCTGCCCCACTCCTCTGCTTCTCAGCTCTTTTATTCTCTGAGCTGCAGTGAGGCTGCCAAAAAGAACTAGCTGGCAGTTCCTGCATTAATTCCTGGGTTGCCAGTACACCTAGGATCTATATAGCTCATGGCAGGCCTATATTCCTAATGATGTAATAATATATCTTGGTTATCTTGGATGAAATTTCCCCTGTGGTATGTGACTGCAATATACCACGACTGCACACTGGTCAGCTATGCCAAAATCACGTATTAAGTTTTCCAGCCCTGTAATCTGTGCTCTAGGTCCCCAGTTCAGCAAACCATCCCTATTCAGCAGACAACTTAAGTATGTTCTTAAAGTTAAGCATCTGTATAACTCCTATTGACTTTAATGGGACTGAAGTACATGCTTGAAGTTTAGCACATGCTTAAGTGGTCTGATGAATAGGGATGGATTTAAGCATGTGCTTACAAGTTGGCTGAATTGGGGCCCAGGAACCAAGTGTGTAAATGCTGACTTCAGTGGGAGTTGAAGGTGCTCAATACCTCCCAAAGGCACTCAGCATCTTCCAGGATGGGCCTTAAGTGTTCTAAGAATAGATGTTTGCATGTAATGCAACTCTATACACTGCCATGGTCTGGCTTGTCAAAATCACAGCTGAACTGAGTTACGCAAGTCATGCGTGTTCTTTCCCACAGTTCTGTCATCTCTTTCGTGAGAGGGTAAATGATGTTCAATCCAGTAAACATACCACAGTTCTGCTCAGCATTGGACCCCTCTCTGTCACAATTCTGTACTCTTTTTCATGCAATCCTCAATGTGCATGTTAAGAAACACACCCGAATGTTCTTCGCTAGGTCAGTAAAGGGTGAGCTTTATTCGTGCAGATTCATGGATCCACTTTTGATTTAGGGCTGGACTGTAGGTGCTTCAGGCACAGCTTCACAAGAGTGGATCAACAAGCTGCTTTCCATCCCTTGTGCAATTGCACAAGTGCACCCATTGCTGGTTCGCAGCAGCCCCTTGGAAGCAGAGAGGAGGTCATGCCCTGGCTGACCAGAGGAAGCAGTTTCCTCCTTCTGCCCATGTGGCAGGAGCAACACCGGGAAGGGTTGTTTTCACTGAAGCAGTCTCCCCAGCACCTCTCTTGAGGCAATGCAGTCATGTGCACTCCCGCCATAGAGCCCTGTGATAATGCAGCTGGGAATCCACTAAGAGGCTATTGACACAATGAACCTTAGCACAAAATCCTGAGCACAGGAAGATTCTGTTGATCTTTACACAGATTAGAGGGGAACTGTAAGGGTATCAAAATACTGGTAGTTCATTAACAGTTCCTAAAGCCAGCAATTACATTACCAATTTAAGAAAATAATTGATTTCATCCATCCAGTTATATACCTACATATATGTTACATGTGTATTATATGAAAAGACACCTATATGTTATGTAGTATAATATATCGGTTATATTCATTGGCTTTAAAGTCAATGGCATTACAGAAAGGATGATTTTGGCTCATTGTTCTACACTGGGTAAAATGGAATTGCTCCCGTAACTCTTCTATCTAGTAGAAAATAAAATTTTTCGGAATGCCATAAAAGAGGGAACATTGACTTGTGTGGATTACCACTAGGAAGAAAATTAAGCCCATATGCTCAAAATCAACCGCTGGTATATAGCCAAGCCTAGCTGACCCTTTTTCAAAGCATTGGTAGGCCTACAGCCCTGGTGAAACTGAACCTAGAAAAGTGCATGCAGCTCTGGGCATCTCACTTGTCTGAAAGTTGCTTACAAATTGAAGGGACTTCAGATATAAAGAACAAATGTGCATTAAGGATAAACAGTGTGTGTGTGGGGGGGAATCAGGCTAGAGGCTTATACACAAAAATGCAATTGCAATTAAACTTCCAAATCCTCATTTGTATTTGCAGTTGCTCAGTTTGTATATACAAATATAAGCGCACAATTACTGTTTCATTCTTGTTGGTCTGCTAGTGTTTGAAGGAACTGTTTTGGATCCTCTAATTATAAGTGCTGGGATGAAACTGAGCAAAGAGAAAGCTAGTCAGAGTATTAGGAAAACTTTCCTAACAATGAAGACTACTGATCTACAGACTAATCTCCCCAGGGAAGGGATGGAAGCTTGGTCACTTGGGTAAATTAAAACTAAACTGCTCAAAGCACTCAAGAATATAGTGGACAGATTGGGTTGGGGGAACAGTCCTGCTTTGACAGAGGGGTGAACAAGATAACCAAAAGGTTAAACATATTTAGTTGGCAGGGGCAAAGCCCGGTTGGTGAGAAATTAAATCTCATTATGTTAGCATTGAGTTAGAGTGTTGCTGGGTTCTCTGTGACCATGAAGGGAAGAGGGAGTGAGGCCCAACCCTATCCATGTGGCAATGGAGAAGCTATCCAGATTTTGGGTTCTGTCATGGGCTGGGGAGACCAGGGGCTGAATGCCTGATACACCCCTCCGAAAAAATATGCATTAGGAAGGTGGTGAAGAGAGAGTGGAAGTAGGCACAACCATGCTTCCACCCTCCCTATACCCCTGGGCAGTGGAGCTGGCTGGCCATGAGGTGAGGGAGTGTGCTGTATCCGGTAATGGGCTGACAAAGCACACTGCTCACTTTGGAGTGACACCCCATTAACAGGAAGAAAAGCCCTGTCTTTCAGAAAATGTTATGGAGGGCAATAAAGATAACCCCAGGCCTGAAGAATTGAGGTTACAAGGAAAAACTGAAGAAGCTGAAGTTATTTCTCACAGGTGACCGACTTTGAGATAGTTTCACCAGGGATTCCAGATGTATGAGATACTTATGTTTTATGCCAGCAAGGGATTAAAGCTGAGTGAAGAAGGGTTCAAGAGAAACCTAGATTTGTTTCTTGAAAGGGAAGGGTTTTAAATATAATGGTGAAAAGCAGGAAGGGTAGAGTACTATTAATGCTAAGTTATTATGGTAGATTATTACCCAACATAAAATGGGCCTGTTCAGCGAGGAGATTCTTTCCTCTTTCTAACATTTCTTAGGCTGTTTGGAATAACTTTGCTTGTCTCCATCATCTTTTGTGCCCCCTTTTTTTTTTAATATTGAACTTTGTAGTATGGGAAGCACAATACAAATTTATTACAAGGCCGTTAATGAGAGAAACAGGCATTTCCAAAAAATGAAGAATTGAAATCATTCTGCTAATTAGATTTAAAGGTTCATTAACAATTTTGGTGACACTGAAATATATGGTGACCTATTCTTATCTTACATGATCCCTGCTTTAATATATAGATGATTATGACATTCAATCTTCTGGTATATTTTATGGCTTAATAAATCATTATCTCCTAATTAGGGATGTTCAAAACTGAAGGAAAAAAAACTTATAATGTTGTGATTCCCAGTGCTCATGTCTATTCTAGTTAGGGGGAAATTCATAAATAAGCTTTGTGAAAGGAATTAACTGGGTGGGGAATTAACTCCCAGACTCTGGGCAGGCTGGACAGCCTATCAGATAGAAGAGTGTCATTGTCCATCTGTGATCTCTACATAGAGACTCTGGGACGTGGCTCTGGTGTAAGTGTGGGGCCTCAGCCCCTACAATTTCTCCACCTTAGCCTATTTGCTGGAGACACCCTACATGGCACAAAGGGTATGAAGACGCTTCCCTCTGCAGTTCCACCCAGGGTTTAAATGGTGTGGAGGGCCTTATGGGGGCTCTTTGCACCAGAATGACTCACTGTAAATGTGTAATAGCAACCCATAGCATTTATTGCAATTATCTATCAAAATGAAATCCTCCTGGTATATGTTCATGCTGGGTATAGTCACGTAAATGTTCTAAACGCACTGAAGTCAGATACGTGTCTTTGTGTGGTGTTATATTTGCTGCTGCTAGAAAGTTAGCAGGTATTTTGTTAATGTTAGGGGAGAATAAGTTATTATAATTCTGTGTCTCTGCCTGACATGCAAATGTTTCTACCCTTTACATTTCAAACAATTTATTTGCACACAGCCTTCCATATGCAACAAAGTCCAAGGCTTTGGTTTACTTGTGGAATGCCCCAAGTGAAAAATTGTGCAGGTCTTAAAATGAAACCAAGCAATCAAAGCTGGAGCTGTTGGCAGGAAGGCCCCAATTCTGCAATCTGATCTGAGTATGAGTGGACTCCTATGTCCATATGGAGCCCTGTTTATTTCAGCTGGACTCTGTGCTGGTATACGATATAAATCCATTGATTTAAATGGAGTTGTTCCTCAATCAAGCCCACCAACTTTTCGAATCCTTGTATATGAGGTAATCAAAAAAGAAATGCCAATCAGAAAGTTAAAATTGATCTCAATTTCTATGTTGGGAACAAAACTACTTTTCTTTAGATGGTGGAAAATAGAACCTCTGCCCACTTCCTCTGCATGATTAGAGGAGTAACTACTCTGCCACAGATTTAGTGGAGAAACTATCCCTGTTAGGAATAACTTCATACTGTAGGGCACCAAATGAAAACCCTAATCTCCAGTATCCTCAAATCTCTCCCTAAAAACACCATCATGTACGTGTTACCTCTGGGGGCCTTATCTGTGGGGCAGAGCATAGCTGGGTTAAGAACAACAATTCCATTTCATGACAATATTTGAGATTTGGAAATTTGTTTTCATTACACTGGAATGAAACCAAAACTTTTAGAATGTTTTTGTGAAACAAAATTGTATCAAAATGTCCATTTTTGGATCAAAAAGGTTGATTCCTCCCTCTCTGGAAGTGACCATTTTGCACCTCAGAAACTTTCTGGCAAAAGCTTTGTCAAAATTGCTAGAACGCTGCCAAGTGTTTCAGCTTTGACAAGGCATCATTTTTCAGGAAAAAAAAAAAAGCATTTAGTGTAAAATGTTTTGAACAGCTCCATCCCTAGGGTTTTCATTACATTGCGATCTTTGGCCCTCCTTACAATTAATGGATGTAATTAGGGGTAAAACCACATGGGCTGCTCCCAAGTATGTGACAGGAAATTCCATGACTCCTAGAAACCTACAAATTTGACTATTTGGAGCATGAGGTGAGCTCTGCCCCCACGCAAAAGTGCTGGTGGGTGGCAGAGGAAGGGAAGGAGAGTGACCCACTAAAATCAGCAGATCCACATGGATCTGAAGGATGCGCAGAAGCCAGGGATATTCTGGAGGCACTGTGCCTGCACATTGGCTCCCAGCCTCCCGTTGGCTCCCTTTAGGCCCCTGAGCCATGTTGCCTGTCATTACTCAAGCTGTCACTTTTCCTTGAGTCCTTTGTAAGCAGAGTGGAATGGGGCAGCAAGTAAGCTGACACTTATCACTGTCTTACCCTCCAAACTCTTGCAGGCTTGGAGGAGAGGAGATGACATGGAGGCAGCAATCTCCTTCTGTCACCCATGCCCTGACATGGCTGCTTTTTATCCCTGTAACCCTAGGAGGAGACCCTATAGCCCTTAATTATATCTCATGTCCATGGAGTAAGTGAAAGTCTTTTAGGGCCCAAATGTGCAGTCCTTGAGGATCCCTAAGGTTTTGAGGTTTGTAAGAAATGCAGGCTGAGATCCTATGCCATGTATTGCTCCATGACCTGATTTAGCAAATAATCTAGCTGGATTTCATACCCTTCTTAAAACTGATTTTGCATTACGTGGAACAAAGAAGGACATTTACTTACATACTCCTAAATCATTGTAATGGCTGAGAGCCTGGGATTGATCTCACTTTATATTAGTGTAATTCCATTGAAATCAATGGAACAAACGTGGTGTGAAGCCAATATGAATGAGCTTAGGACAGTCCATAGGTGTTTATCTTTAGCATCTGATTTCTTTATCCTTCTACTATTTGGTTGAATAATGGGAAATACCATTAACTTGGTTTTTTTCGCTGTAACTTTTAATTTTTGTATTTGGAGCCCAGTGATTTTCAGATCAAAAGTTTTGCATTTAAACATGTGTAACTGAAAAATGAATTTGGCCCAAAGTTACAGTATAAGGTGCAACTGCGAGGCTATACGGACCTATGTGCAAAATAAGAACAGTAACAATTTGCTTTGGAGTGTGCATCAAATATACACCTGGGACCAGAGCTACAGGACCAGGCGTTTGATGTCCAGTTCAGCTTAGAGCAGACTGGGGGAGTGGGAAGAACCTGATCCTGAGGTGACAGTCCAGTCCCAAGGAGCAATTTCTAGAAACCATAGGGCTACTCTAAGTTGTGCCAAATGGCAAGGACCCCAGGGGATTGTTCTGGCATGTGGGAATTGATGCAGCACAAAGGTGTTCTGGGCATCCCCCCTTCCCTTAGCCTATGCAAAGCTCCCTGTACTACGTAAGAAAACACCTTAGCTAACGTAAAGCAGTGTTCAGTCTGCTCTTCACTGCCAGAACAGCTCAAAGCAGACATAATGGGACCAAGGAAGTGGCTCCAAGTCTTGGACTTTCATTGGGTTTTCGAAGTTATATAGAAATGGAATATAATGGGTAACAGCCATGATTTTTACCTATGAAGGATCCTTTTACGAAGTCTGTTCTCTCTTACACCAGACTCAAACCAGCATCACTGACTTGAAGGGAGTTACTCTACATCTAGTGCAAATGAGATCAGCATCTGGCTCTAGAAAGCTGGGCCAGTAAATATATAACATTACATTTAGCCCTGGTGTAAGTAAGTGCATCTTAATAGAGCTATACCAGGGCTGAATTTGACCCACAGAGTTGAAGGTTAGCTATAGCAGTGTCCTAAATGATGGGAATAGAAGTGATGCAGAGTCAGAGGTACGTTATAATATTTACGGAATACAAAGGCTCTTCTAACTGAAGCATACACTGGCATTCATTGGCTCAAGGGGCCAGACTGTGATTTCAGTATAAACGTGGAGTAACTCCAAGAATGTAACAATGGAGGGATTCCAAATTTACATAGCTGAAAATGAGAACGGACTCTGACTGCTTGTGCTGATATTATTGTCTTGGATTTGCTCCTGTTGGATTTTTACTTTTTCCCTGACACACCATCTTTATTCACCTAAAGATATACAGCAATTTTACACCTGGGTTCACTGTTCCATCATAAACACAAAGAGAGGGCTGATAATGCAAAGTGTATGGAATGCTCGCCTTGTAGTAACACTGCTTGGTAATGGCATGTTGCTGAATCAGAGAGAAGCTAACATCAGGTTGAATTGTATGGACAAGAAGGCCAGTTGGGTGTGCTAACTGACATCCAAAAATCCCCTGTCAGTTCTGATTCTGAACAACACTTCTATTCTAAATAGGATTATGCTGCTGGGACGATGACATTTCTGGAACAGTTTCTATTATAGTTTAAAATAAATAAATAAAGCACCCAAACCTGCAAGCTTTGTGTAATGAACTAAGGGTTAGAGGACACAAATAACTCAGTTTCATCAAGCAATATTCTAAAGGGCATACTATTGGATATTTTTTGGGAAACTATAGTTCACAAGGTAGTTTGATCTCTGGAAACTGGGATTCTGCATTGTTATCAGTGTTTTTGCAGCTGTTTTGTGGAAGGGGCAACAACTGTAATTTAAGATCATTTAATGAATATAACTATCAGGTCTCAGGGATTATATTACATACTGTGGCCTTGACAACACACTTGACTTTGAAATACATTTTAGTCACTTTAAGTAGAAATATTCCTGCCCCTTAGCATGAAATCTCAATGATGTTAAGACATTTCATTATTTTCAGAATGATAGTAAGATTTGATTCATTGTGCACTGTTCCAGTTCTATGAAATATTGTTAGATTACATAGTGACCAGAGGGAAATATTATTTTAAACAACCTTGTTTGTAAGAATTTGCAGGGTTTCTGGTCTTCTATTGATTATGTATCCGTTACTGCATAGCTTTTTTGGATAGTCATTATTATTTTATGGATTATTTTTCTCTCTGATTGCTGTGGGGCCAAATTCTTAGCCCAGCTGCTCTGAAGTGTGGAACCTGCAGAACCATCTAGTCTCTGCAGACACGGGAGTGAACACAGATCCTGAAAGCGACCTTCCCTGCAGACACCCATATAGTAGCTTTGAGGCCACTTAACTTTCGATCTTCCCAGCGGTGAACACCCCAATTTTGACTGTTCACATTGCCACATAAGGCAGTGAGGTCTTTGAGGAGAAGCCTGGGGAGGCACTGAGCATGTGCAATGCCTCTGCTGATGCTCTAGCAGGCAAAGGTTCCTCCTTGGCAGAAAGCAGTCAGCTGGAGGGAAATTTAGAGGGAGAGCATGAAGCCCGGCCCTGTTTTCTCTTTCCACCCTCTTCCTCTACACGGGGAGGGTAATACAGCCCTAAAGCCAAGCAAATTCTACCATGGGGAGAGACTAGAGTGGGAAACTCACTACATCTCCCACACATTGGGCAGCTGTGTTTCCCCACACACACGCACACACACTATCCTATGTGTGAAGCTACCTTCCCTCATCCTAGCACTGGTCAGCTCAGTGCACAGCCAGTTTATTCAAGTGTCTAGGGCATATGAAACTCTTATTGCCAAAGAAGCTGGACTCAGGGTTTGGTTCATGGTGATAAATCAATGATAAAGTCAACCTAACCCCCATATTCAGCAGCAAACATAGATCTGATATTTATTCTACTGCTTGTATAGTATTAAAATATTACTGTCGTCATGTATGTTATCACATTGTTATTAAATTACAGTAGGAACAGTGTCAGATACTGATGTTTGGATTTACAGAGATTTGCTATTTCCATTATAGCGGTACAAACAGAGAAATCACTGCCAGAGTGTTATAGAGCCTGATTCTGAGCTCTCTCACACTGGATTTCACACTAAGATTTACACAGATATAAACGAAAGCCAGAAAGACACAGTGATTTATAGACCTTGCTTTAGAATATCATGCATTTCAGCATCAAGCATCCAGTATATCCCTTCATGTAACAAGAAACACCCTCTTTTATTCCCAGTGAGAATATAACAGAAATGAAGCCAGGTAGCTACAAATCCCTTGCTCAGGTAATTCTTTCTGTCCTGGTGTAATTAACAAAAGCAAGTTTAATAAACTGGATAAAATAGAAACACATACATGCTCTGAGGTGAAGGCAAGCAGCCTGGGAATAGCTGCCATTCCTTTCTCTTTGACTTCTGGGAACATCTTGAAACGTGCAATCAACATAGCATACATGTTAGATATGGCACCACCTGGAGTCCACAGTAATACACTGTTATTTTTTCTATGCATTATTAACATCATTTTAGTACAAACTACACTCCTGTTACAGTTTTTCCAACTCAAGTTCATAGGCAAGGATACGTGAATGGTTCTTGCTCATTGTTCCTCTAATTGGGGCTGGAGGGGCAGGAGAGGATAGACCAAATGGTTCTATTAACACTCCTCCCATGCCCCAAGGCAAGGACGCATGTGAAAAGTTAAGGTGGCCAGAATGGGGTTCATGGGGTTTCTGCCCTCTCCCCATTCCTGGATGCCACTTCCCCACATTCCCCAAACATATCCTTCTCTTTCCTCAGAACAGTCGCAACACTGCTAATTTGTATTCTTATGTGATGCTCTGACCCCATGTATGAGAAAGCAAAGGGCCTCTTTCAACATGTAAACCACCACAGAGAAAATTGCCATGTGGCACATGAGTGACATACTGTCTGCCCTCAAAGACTCCAGCATCTGTCCCAAATCTGGTGTCCTGGATATACCACCAGGCTGAAGCATTAGGGAAACCAGAAAAAAAAAAAAAAAAAGGACATCAGTCCAACGATTGTTCCTTTTATTTTAAAATCTATTATCAACCCTGCCCTCTGAAAGGATTTTTTTCCCCCACAGTGGGGTTGGGAGATGTAGAGGGATTAAATTTCTCTAACAATAGTGTATCAAAATCACTTTCATACATTGATTAAAAATATCAGTTTCAAGTGTCAGATTGATTCACCTAGTCTAGAGCTGTACTATGTCTTGATCTAGATAATTCAGCTGCTAATGCTTAAATTAAATAATTTAGACACAAAAAACACAGTAAAAGGGTGCTCTGCAGTTTCTTTCCTTTTTAAAAGCTCGGTAAAATAGACCTGAGGTTCAGCAATCGATAAGATCAGTAAGATCTGGATATAGCCTAGCAACCCATTGTTACTATGGGATATAATGCACCCCAGGTGCAGGTTTTACAATAGTTCTGTATCTGCTCAATTGCTATGTGTTAGGTTTAAAAATGGTGGGCCAGATTGTAAGCAAGTGTAAATCAGAGTTATTCCATTGAAGTCAATGGAGTTACATCACATTACACCAGCTGAGGCTCTGGTCTGGTAAATTTTGCATTGTTTTGGCTTTTTCTTTTTGTTACAGTGAACATGGAGTTATGTATACTATTCCACTATATGCCAAGAATTGTGCTTGTATCTATCTCCCTTTCTAACTGGTACTCTAGTTCAGGGTTTTTCTTTAAATTAAGACTAATCTTCAGTCTTTATAAGCAACGAATTTCATTCTGATCTCACTTGCACTGATGTAAATTAAGATTAGCTCCACTGAAGTCAATGGAGTTACACCAGTGTAAAACTGGTGTGGGAGCAGAAGCAGGCTTGTAAGTGATTTATTCTTCACAACCCCTTGTGAGGTATGTAGATATTTTAATGCTTATTGTTACAAATAAAGAAATTGAAGAAGGGAGGTTAAGGCCAAGTTTACATCCCTAAAGTATTCAGTTGCCTAACTGTAGAATTAGATGCCTAAATGCCTAAATTAAGGCATCTGAGTTTTAGAAATTTGGTCTAAATGACTTGTCTAAGGCAACAAATGGAATTAGTGTCAACACCAAGTTTAGAACGTAGGAGTTCCTACATCAATGGACTTTTTCTATCACTCCATTTATTGTATAGCCATTTAGAATTACATTTATTAATGGGCCTCAACCTAGGCTCTGATTTTTACAGACACATTTTTATGCCCATAATTAATTGTGGGTGCCAAAGACACCTGCAAAAGTACAGGTCAAAATCAGGTCTGTATACGGTCAATTGCAGAGAATAGATAGAGTTAGAGACTCTTCTTCACTGCAGTGAGAGCTTTATATCAAAACTATTCTTTCCTTTGGAGAGGCAGGGATTAGAACTAAAAGAGAATGGTACAGTACCCTTACATAGAGAAAAAGACAAAGATGGTTTTGACTATTGCCGAAATAAGCAGATCTGGCACAGTAGCTACTGCTTCTTAAGAAGCATGAATTACGGTATAAACAAGTAATCTGCTCTGATCAGAAATCATATACGAATGATACAGGACTCCATTCCAGATGACCAGTGTGTATATGTGTACTCCATAAAACCAGTGATTGTGGAGCCCCTACACACAACTCCTCCATTTCCCCTGAAGCTAGCTTCTCTTCTGCACAGGGAAAGAAGATTCCTATTCTGAACATAGGAGAGCTATACATAGGGGTGCTGCCTCATTTCTCTGGCTAAATGGCATATTTCCAGAATTTGACCCATTTGGTGAAATCCTGGTCCCTCTAAAATCAATGACAACACTTCCACTGACTTCAATAGGGCCAGGTTTTCTCTCATTGGGTGTATGTTTTGTGGGTCACTCCACCTCATATAACCACCTACCAGACTTCATAACTGAAACAGGCCCCCTACCTAAATGTGCTACTCTTTTCATCTAGCAATAAGGATATGCCTAATTACCATTCACATCAGTACTGCCCTGTCCATTGGCTTGTACTGTTCAAGCAGTGTTGCTATTAATCCTCTTTTCTGTACTAGGTTTCTTTGCACTCCAACAGGGCTGCTCCATCATGTAGTTTGAACAATTAAAGTCTTTAGACTCTATAAAGTTGTTTTATTAGTTGTGATTAAAAGCTTGGTGGGAAATGGTTTTCCCACTCCACAAGAATTTCCGAGATTTCAAAAAATTTTCCATCCAGAATGAGGAAAAAAAGAAAAAGAAAGGTGAAATCTTAAAACATTTTGAGATCAGATCATCTGAAAAAAAATTAGATTGTGTCAACTGAAATTTTTCTTTTCAGCTTTGACCTTTTACATTTTAATTTTTTTAATGTAAATTAACTAAAGTTTTAAAAGAAAACATTGTTTCGCACTGAAAAATGAAACTTTTTGTTTTGAAAATGTTGAAATGGCCTGTTTTGACAATTACAAAACTTTTTTCCAATTATTTCTCAAAACAGGAAATTCATCAATACTGATCCTTTCCCACAGTTTTGGTTTTGACTACTCAATGTTGACTAATGCTAAAATATTTTATCAAAAAATTCCTGGCCAGCTGTGATGTTATTGATATAAACTGGGACCATATAGAACATGGTTTGCAACCAAGGTCCTATAGTGGCACCAAATCTTATGTAAAGGGGGTCATATAAGGTGTCTAAGACCAAGTTATGGGTTGCTGGTTATGATTATGCTGTCTGTATCATTTTGTAGTTGAAGTTATGATTATTGGCTGTACACTATCTGTATTTCAAATTTGTGCTGTGTTTCTGGGAAAAATCCCAGATGAGTTGGTGTTAGCTCTACCTAGCCTGCTTGATGGCCCATTAAGGACCATCAGCTACACAACTGACCCATTGAGAGGAGGCAGATATGCCTTGTAACTCAGCAGGGTGTGCAGGAATTTGCCCATGTGACTGCAGACTCCATTTTGCTGTAATTTTCCACAGTAAGAACAAAGAAGTGTTCTTACACCTGGAAGAGCCTATATAAGGCTAATGCCTCATCTCCATCTTGTCTTCAATCCTGCTTCTTACCTCTGGAGGGACTTTGCTACAAACTGAAGCTCTGCACAAAGGACTGATAACCCATCCCGGCGGGGGATATTCTCCAGAGACTTGATTTGAACCTGCAGTTTACTCCGTCACTGCTACAAGCCTGAACTAAGAACTTTGCCATTACTGTATGAAATTGATTCCATTTAACCAATTCTAACTCTCATCTCTACCTTTTTCCCTTTATGAATAAACCTTTAGATTTTAGATTCTAAAGGATTGGCAGCAGCATGATTTGTGGGTAAGATCTGATGAGTATATTGACCTGGGTCTGGGGCTTGATTCTTTGGGATCGGGAGAACCATTTTCTCTTATTGGGGTATTGGTTTTCATAACCATTCATCTCCAGAACGAGTGGGACTGGTGGTGATACTGGGAGACTGGAGTGTCTAAGGAAATTGCTTGTGTGACTTGTGGTTAGCCAATGGGGTGAAATCTAAGTCCTCTTTGGCTGGCTGGTTTGGTTTGCCTTAGAGGTGGAAAAACCCCAGCCTTGGGCTGTAACTGCCCTGTTTAAGCAATTGGTCCTGAATTGGCACTCTCAGTTGGGTCCCGCCAGAACTGCATCATCACACCAGCTCTAATTGTGAATGCAAACACGGTACATGCAGCCTCAATAACTGCCTAAGAGGCAGCATTTTTCTGAGTGACACCTCCTGATTAGTAGTGCTGTGCAGAGAGCAATTAGCTAAAAGACAAACACAACTATGCAGTATGTCTCAGGTGTATAAGAAGGGATTGTATGCAAAGCAGAAATAATGAGCACCCCACAACAAAACCTAGAGTAGCAGAATACAACTAGTTAGTAGGACATACTGTTAACTAGTATGGCACCATGACATGGTGAAATCCTCTAATCTAGAGGAAGCTTTTAGAGGCAGAGAGACAAATTCAGATGTGATATAAACAATGGTGTAAGTTGCACATTGAGTATAAAGTTGGTCAGAAAATAGACGTGAGGGGTTTAAGTGGTACCTGGCTGTAGATTCCCTTTGCTTCATCTTATCTTTGCTTGTCTTAGAGGAAGCAGCATTGTCTAATGGCCTTCTGTTCTCAACTTTGCTATAGACCTGCTATATGACTTTGGGCAAGTCACTTCATCGCTCCGTGCCTCTGTTTCCCCTCTCATTCTTTGTCTGTCTTTGCTATTTAGTTTGTTAGATCTTTGGGACAGGGACTTTTCTCTCACTGTGTGTTTGCACGGTGCCTCATACAACAAGGCTACGAGCTTGATTGGAGCCTCCAGGCACTACCATGATGCAAACAATGAATAAGAACAATAATACCCTCTTGTTGATTGCTAATCCACCTCAGTTGCCATTGCTGAATGTTACACTTGCTTGCCAACCCACTGAATGTCAAATCAGTGCAAGCTACACAACTTTAACACTTAGGCCATGTCTACATCTAAAATTTGGCAGCGCTGGTTGTTACAGCTGTATTAGTACAGCTGTATAGGGCCAGTGCTGCAGAGTGGCCACACTTACAGCAACCAGCGCTGCAAGTGGTGTTAGATGTGGCCACACTGCAGCGCTGTTGGGCGGCTTCAAGGGGGGTTCCGGGAACGCGAGAGCAAACCGGGAAAGGAAACCAGCTTCGCCGCGGTTTGCTCTCGCGTTCCCGGAGCCACCCTGCAAACCGCAGGGAAGGAGAACCGCTTGCTCGGCGGTTCGGGGAACGAGAGAGCAAACCGGGAAAGGAGACCAGCTTCGCCGCGGTTTGCTCTCGCGTTCCCGGAGCCACCCTGCAAACCGCAGGGAAGGAGACCTGCTTGCTCGGGGTTCCGGGAACGAGAGATCAAACCGGGAAAGTGAGACCAGCTTGATTACCAGAGGCTTCCTCCTTCCACGGAGGTCAAGAAAAGCGCTGGTAAGTGTCTACATTGGATTACCAGCGCTGGATCACCAGCGCTGGATCCTCTACACCCGAGACAAAACGGGAGTACGGCCAGCGCTGCAAACAGGGAGTTGCAGCGCTGGTGATGCCCTGCAGATGTGTACACCTTCAAAGTTGCAGCGCTGTAACCCCCTCACCAGCGCTGCAACTTTCTGATGTAGACAAGCCCTTACACTCATTCTCTGACCACCTTAACATCCAACATATAATTTACACTACAGTTGATTTGGTCCAGAGACTTCCATGGGAATTGAACCAACGTATTCCAGGCTGAATTTGACCCATGGTCTACAAATAGCTATCGAGCCATGTATAATATCGACTTTCAGCAAGGCACAATCCAGTCCTCCCTCCTTATGTCAGGAGAAGGAAAGTGATGCTAGTGTAATGAAGGATCTGTACATGATTGTTGATCGCACTGCAGTTTGCCTACTTAACCCCTTTCTGGTTTTCACATTCAGTATGTGAAGTGCTTTGGCTGTGAGCACTCATGAACAGCAGCAGGTTCCTGTGCATTATGGAACAAAACTCCCCCTGCTTCAGTAGGAATGAGGTCAGGTTCATATAGTGCTATTTAAATACTTATTAATAATAAGTAATATAAATTTCCTGCTCTCACTATGTTTAAAATTCACCTCTGTGCAAAGGGCCAGAACAAGGCCCATGAGCCTGCTTAAGCCCCCTTGAGTGGCATGTGATGTGGACTTTGCACTGGTCCTTTGCACAGGAATAAACTTCACACTCAGTGTATGTGGGGGGCTCAGAAGTACCTGTGATGATTAGCTGTGCAGTCTACTCATCAGGTGATAGTCAAAACATCCTTTTTTCTCCCTGTGAGACCACTGAACCTTTCTTTCCAGAACAGATTCCTCCTGCAGAGGTCATTCTGTTGCTGTGAAATTGACAAAGGTAATCCATACAGTGCTAAGTCTTTGTCCCTTTTCTGGATAGTTTCTGTGGCTTTGAGAGATAAATACATAAGTAATTTTAACTAAGAAAGTTTCAGAGTAAAATGGGAAGTGAAGAAGAGTGTAATGCAAAAGATTAAATGGCATGCTAAAAAATCAGATGTCTCATGGAAATAGTGCTTGGCACTGACAGCGATTCCTCTATAGTTAATCATACTCATTTCTTGACTTATTGATTTGCCTTGAAGAAGCTAGGGCTCTGATCCTGCAAGCACTTGCACACTTGAATAACTACTCACATGAGAAGTCCCATGGAACTCAATAGGACAACTCACCCGTGTAAAATGATTCACATACATAAGGTTTTGCAGGATCTTGGCCAGGCTTTGTATTTACTGATAGGGATGATACATTTTCCTGCTCACTTAAATTTCTACTGTAATGATGGAGGGCATCGGAGTGTTTCTGTGTCTCATTATTAACACTATAGTCTTTTGTTTTATGTAATCCATAAGAAAGTAGAACCATAGCAGAACTGCAGGGCAAATGTCTCTTCTGATTATGTTTTCCATGCACTACTATTGCTGTTCATAATGCAGCACAATTCGCTTGAAGGGAGTATTCAACAGTGACAGACATTAAAATCCCTAATAATCACATCCCTGAATTTCATAAATATGCAGCACTTTTATCCAACAGAAGACAGCAGTTGGTATTAGTGAGTGACCTCTTGAAACTGTGGATTTCATTGTATTGACTCTTTAGCTAGATTAGTTATGAGGTCTGTCATAGTATTGTCTGAAACACAAAGAAAGCTTGAAATATCATATACCAGGTGAAAATATCCCATCGCCACAGCCCCCTGGCCAGCCAATCATTTCTCTCATTTTCCTTAGCGTGACATATTCCAAAAGTACAAACACGGGAGCAATTTCATAGGTGAACCTGAAATGTAGTAATGGCCATATTTTATTTTTTTTATTTAAAACATTAATTTACTACTTAAAATATCTACACAATTGTTTCCATTGTCAAACCCTGAATCAATATTATGTATAGATATGGTATAGTGTACAGTGCAGAGAACTATATTTTGCAGTATATTTGATTACTTTCTTTCTGCCTTGAAGTTTAAATGTTTTCAACTCTACTCCTGTGAGGTGCCGAGGACTCCGTTCCCACTGACTTTAGCAGGAGTGGAGCTTGCTCAGCTTCCTGCAGGACAGGGGCTCACATTATTACAATGTATTCAAGAGCGATTGATCAGAACAAGGCCCTTCACTTCACATGCAAATGTAGTTTCACGGAAGTCAATGAGACATGGTGCATAAAGCAAGATGTGCATACAACACTTCATAGGCCAGGAGCCTTACAAATAAACTTTGGGTCTGACCCTACAGCCCTTCGCCACTTGGATAGTCCCACTGAAACCAATGGGCACTAACCCACATGAGTAAGGATTGGAAGATCAGGTTCTTTTGTCAGCAAGTCTATTTATCTAAAAGCATCTGTTTGTGTTTCCATTTCACATTTAACTTATCTATGTATGCAAAACACAAAAATATTTTCCCCTTCACTTGCAGGAATTTTATCAGAGCTGTCATTTTATTTATGCGATGCATTTTTTTTTATGAGAGACAACATACAAATCAGTTTTAAAATAACATGATGGCTGTATTAAAATTTAAAAGGCAGACAAATGTTTTTCCTGCTAGTTTCACATAAAAGGCTTTCTTTTACCTACAGCTACAGCAAATACTGCAGAATCTAATTTTAAAATTAACCTAGATAATGATAGTGGCAAATTTGGCTACTTACATATTAGTATTTGCTGTTGATGTCAGCCAGTCTGCAGCTAATCCAACCATGTCCAGTCCAGTTGAAAGTTGATTGAAATATCTAGGATGCCCTGCATAAAATGGAAAAAATGTATCAGAAGTCTGATGAAGCAGAATGAAATTGCTCAGTACTGATTGGTGTATTTATCTCAGGATTTTTACACAATGGAAAAGCATCATCAATGTGTGAAACAACAACGACAACAGATCTTTTGTAATGGGGAGATTATTTTCTCCTTCCTTATTTCAAAATAAGTAAAACAGAAACAATGAAGTAGAGCTAGAAATTATAAGATCTATCACACTGCTCTACAGCCAAAATGCTTCTGAAATAAATGTAGTCCAACTTTACTAATTCTGGGTCACTGAGAACGAAAATGATGCTTAAAATTGTTGATTGGCTCTAGTTTTCAAGATATGCTATCGGGTCAGTATATACGACCCTTGACTTGGGAATGGCGGCGGAGAAGTGAGTTATAAAGGGAAGGAATCTCAATTTAAACCAGAAATGACTAAAATACATCTTTGACTGGTTCTATGAATAAATCTATGACTGGGGTTGGACAGTACTTGCTTTTTAGGCAAAACAATGAATGATGCAATCTGAAGCTGGTATTGTGTCATACATGATATGAATTGCATCATGTTATTCCTAGAAGTCATGGATGATGCAATCATAACGAAGCTTACATCACTCTGCTGAACAAATTGCCCTATATCAGCTCTAGAAATCATACAGTGTCCTGCTCTCTTATTTGTCAGTGTTTGATTTTGCAAAGGGACACATTTCTGTTTAGCCAAAGTGAGCAGGGATGCCTCGTACTTGTGTGAACAGTGCAGATAACTTCTGCTATGTTTGTGGTGAAGTGACTTTTGCATCACAAAAGCTTAGTCTAACCACTATGGTTAAGAAAGCCTATCACCTTTCTATTGGCTGCAAAATTGGAGATCAGGACAAGAGGTGGGCCCCACACATATGCTGCAACACTTGTGCAACAAATCTTGGCCAGTGGCTGAACAGGAAAAGCAAATCTTTTGCAGTGCCAATGATTTGGAGAGAGCCAACAGATCATACCAGCAATTGTTACTTCTGCATGGTGCCTCCAGTTGGGAAAGGTGTGTCAAAGAAGAAAAAGTCGACTGTGCATTATCCAAACATTCCATCAGCTATACGCCCAGTACCCCACAGAGAAGGACTGCCGGTTCCCGTTGCACCAGAATCATTCTCACTTGAGTCAGACGAGGAAGAGGAAGAGGATGAAACTTCTGGTCCTGAACCATCAATGTCACAGGACCCACATTTTCTCCCATCCTCCTCCTCTGAACCACACCTCATAACACAAGGTGAACTGAATGACCTTGTCAGGGATTTGGAACTACCCAAGGGTAAGGCAGAGCTGTTGGGCTCCAGACTACAGCAGTGGAATCTCCTGGCAGGCTATCAGGGCAAATGGAGCCCATCAATGCTTGCAGACTATTGCTGGACAGTGACAAGAGATGCTCCATTTAATGAATACAAGAAACAAGCCAAGAAGTGCCGAGTAGACACTGAATAGGACTAAACTATGTACATAATAGATTTTTGTCTTTTGTTTCATAATAAATTTTATTTATATAACCCTTTTGCTGAATTTTAAAGTGTTACATAAACGGGACAGGTGAAATATTATCATGTAAAGCAACCATCAACACATGAAAAGACCTAGGTTTACAATTTATGATTAAAACTCTACTATCTACACAATATACATAGACATAAAATGTAAAAACTTAAATATCTTAGAAACAGTAGCCAATCAGTTGTTTTAATTGTCATATTTGAATTCAGCACATCAAAATACATAATAAATATCACATTTTATCTCTGAAGCAGATGACTTCTCAAAAATTGTAGACCAGTGTCATTTGTACTGAAATTATATTGTACTGGAATTACAAGCTCTGGCCATTTGTATTGAAAATTAGCATGATGTAACTGCACTAAAATAGCTATTCACCACTGCATGTGTGTCGCATGTTGTCACTGACTGTGCTTTTGCTTGGGCTACGTTTGAAAGGCACAACACACCATCTGAGGTGCTTGCCACTGCTTATAACAGCATCAGTGGTGAATGGCTAATGATTATAAAAGACAAGGCAAAATGAGAAAATGGAACACTTTGCTGACTGCTCTGACCATGACTCAGAGGCTGATGATTGTGCAAATATGGTATGGACTGTAGTAATATTTGTCATTTATCCATTGTCAGAATACAATTATAAATAACTGTGATTTTAAATAAACCCAACGAAAGGGAACATTGCTGCTATGTCAGAATGATGTGTGAAAATATATTCCATGGGCTGGGTAGTCCATTTACAAGGTTTCTCTTGCTGACTTCTGGATTTTTCTAACCTCCTATCAGATATTATATTTCAAAAATATGCCCAGAGCTATTAAAACTGGGAATACAAATAACTCATTAGAGCTCACTTGACTAGTCATGTCCTGCCTCCCTATTTATAGTTACATGGCTTTGTTACTAGCAAGAATTTTGAAAGATTAACAATTACGTAAATATCATCTCATTCAAAGGAAAGTGTTCCTGCTTAGAAAATACTTGTCCTAACCCAAGGACTGCAGACTGGTACTGACCGCATGGGAAATATAAAATACAGCAGGGCGATTGAGGAAATGCAAACAAAAACTAAGAGAAAACTTGTCTCCTAGTCTCTAGTGGTTTGCTATCAGGCACATACACATGGCCAAAAGAATTATGCCGAGAATTACTCACCTGCCCCCCAGCTCACAGCACACAAAGGCTGAGTAATTGGGCTTTGTGGCTGGAAGTAAGCCTGGGTTGAGAGTTGGAAACAAAATCCAATTCCCCCCATCCCATAATCCACATAGCAGCCCACACCTTCTATGCAAGGATTGCTGACCACTGGTACAGCATAAGCACAGATCCTTGACCCCTTTCTCTGGTCAATCATCAATGCTTTCCTCTATCTTTGAAGCTGGCACAGAGCCTATTCCACTAATGCTCAGGGGGCTTCGGAACTTCCCATTATGGCTTGCATGGCTATACTTCTCCAGCCACACAGGATTCCACAGATATTCAGCGATATGGGAGGACCTTGCTCAGGCTCTCCGCCAGCAAGTGAATTCCAGCCTCACCGAAGATGTGATATTCTGTGGTAGCTTTCAACAATTAAGGGTCAAATCATCTCCTCCCTCAGGAAAACTGACAGAAAGTCTGGGAAAACTCCTGGGGGTCCAGCTGGGAGTCTATGGCAAAATCCTGGGGGAAAACAGAGTTCTGGTGCATTTCTTTAGAGCCCAGTGTGTCCTGCCAATCTCTACCTCCAGTCTCCCATAACAGCACAGCTCCCTGAGGAACCATGTGCTCAACATTTTCCTCATCCATAGCTGGGCCAAACCACCCCTGCCTTTGTCAATGTTGGATAGTGTGGAACAGGATGTTCTGTAAGCTGTACTGACAGGGCTAGCCTTACTGGGGGACCTGGGGAAATTCCCACACATTTTCAGAGGGGTGATGCTGCAGAGACAGGTTCTTCCCCAGCTCTTCCTGGTGCTGGCTCACCCACAGTCCCTTCGAAACCACAGAGTCCTGCATATATACAGCCTTCTCACAGGGATGTCCTCGGAGCAAAGGAAGCAGGGAGAATGATGCTTTCACTTGCCATCGCTTCAGCAAAATTTGGACCCTGCTCTCCACTTATAACAGGAAAGGAGATAATCTGACTCTAACCATAGATGCTTGTATTTCTCCATTATTGGGACTGCTTAAGGTCCTAGAGAGACTGTAAAGTTCTTTCACCCTATTGGGTGGCTGAAATAAATTCTAGTGTCATTTAAACCTTGACCATATAAGCAGATCTTGCTTGAGGCATTAGTAAAAAGCAGTAGAATAGTGCTCTCCTACCTCAATGCATGGCTATCAACATTGTTTTGCAACTAACTAAAAGAGGGGACTGTAAGTAATCCGAATCTGGGGTGGGTTCAAGGGGAAACAGGGGAATATCACCGTCTGCTGGATTTATTAACTTAAAAATAGATAATTTGGATATATTTCTCTGTCACCCAAGGAGCTCAATGCATGATAAAGACACTAATCAAGCTGCAAAGCACACCTGTGAAATCGGGAAGCCCCAGTACTACCCTCATCTTACAGATGGATAAACTGATGTGCCCATGGTAACACATGAGCCCGAGTCAGAACAAGCAATATAACCCCAGAGCACTGATAGCCCCAGCTGGCAGCACTTTCACGCTTTGCATTCTCTTTTATTTATTTACAGTCTTCTGTTGCCCTCTAATACAGACACACACAGAGAACCACTGGTAGCCATTCCGCTTTGTAAATCAACCTGCTCTGGCCACCTTCATCAACCTTTTGTATTTACTACCTGCTGACTAGCAAATAGCACCGACCAAAAGCAATGCTGGACAAACACTAGTTCTTAGTCTGCTCACTGTCTGGAATCTCCATTACTTTTTAAACTCCAACAAACTCTGGAAATTGAATTGCAATGCTACATACACCAGTATTCCCAGAAGCTGAATTTTAATTGAACAAACATAAGAATTTGGATCGGATGCACCTGTACCGACGCACTTATCCAGTCGAGAAGCAGGGGAAAATACCACGTGACATATCTAACCAATCGCAATTAAACAATAGACAGTGAATTTTTAATATTGATAATCAACCGATAGAGTAAACAACTCGAGCAGATAGTCCTCAGGAATAAAGCCTGGGAAACCGGATCTGGCTGCAGAATAGGAGGCTCAATTAATCAATTTATTACCAAGCTTTCCCTCAGGAAAGCTCATGCTCCAATAGGTCTGTTAGTCTACAAGGTGCCACAGGATTCTTTGCTGTTATTACCAATTGTTTCCTCTGAGCCCTTAGCAAGCACACGTACAAGCACCTCTACTCTGCTTAGCTAAAGACCCCAAGGCTGCTTCAGGGTATTTTCTCGAGGATCACATGCTAAATTCTTCACCCAGCAGCTCCGAACGGATATTGGCAGAACCCTGTCTCCTAAGCGGCGGCGGTTGCTGAAACACACGGCTCCTCCGGGTGGAGAAACAGCCTTAACTCCTCTGTTAAGCTAGCGAAGGGGAAGTGCGGGGCTGAAGGGAGGCAGGCGCGCGCCCCTGCTTCAGAAAACGGGCTCTCTAGCTGAGCAGATGAGCTCCGAGGCTCAGCAAGGGGCCGCTGGTCAGACCTCTAGGGATCCCGTTCCGAGGTGAACCCAGCCTCAGTCCAGCTGACATGCCCTCGTCTATACACTCCCCCGAAAGCCTTAACGTAGCGAAGCACGTTCTTTGGTCGGACTCCCCCGGTCTGTTTGACACAGGCGCTTTTTCGCCATTCTGGGCGGATGCCCGGGGCCTTTGTCTATTGCGTGTGGCGCTGCATATGGACGATGTTTAGCTGTGGTGCTGGACCGTTGCCACAACAGTCGTGACAAAAAGCTCCAGAAAGTTACAGCGTTTCCAACCCTGCCGTGCCTTGTGCATTGGCCTAACACCGCATATTGCGGTCTGACTCGTTACTTACATCCTCTAGTCCTGGCACAGCGACCCTTTCACCCGCAACGGCAACGATTTCATCGTACAACTCAAAGTGCCTCACACAGGGGAAAGGGCTTTGGTGTAAACGTAGTGCCAGCCTGAGATTCGTATGAAATGGCTCCTTGAGGTATCAAGAAGCCTCCTAATAGCAGCGAAATGACAATTGTTTTACGAGGCTAAATAACATTACTATTCAAACGAGACAGGTAATAATACAGGCGTGTATACGTGAAACGTGCAAACGAAATCAGACTGCCAGTTTCTTGCGGCTGCTTTGACATGCCTGACATTTTGGAAGAACCCAGAGGGCACTACACTCCTGATCAGCGAGACTGGGCGGACATGGATAGCCTTGAGCCAAAGAATCACATCAGGGGAATACAATCACACTCAAAGGGTGTCTGGAGTTGCATTCTCTTGGTCCCGTTTTCTTCTACAACCAGGGTACTAGCTTGACCACTTGCTTGGTGAAACTAAAAGAAGCCCTAGCAAACAGCTTTATTTAAAATAAATAAACAAATAAATGTTTTATTTTTTTTAAATGGTCATTGCAGTCATTTGAACTTTGAAAATGTAATTTTAAGTATAAAAATTTTGTATATTTTAACTACAAATGGGGAAATTTCCCCACATTTCTATGCCACAACTGAAAGAGTAACATTATTTTGAAGGAATTGTATATGTACATTTCACAGTAATTTTATTGCGTCGATATGCACTGAAGCGAAATGCAAATTGCACCTGTATACTAGTAGAGCGAGCCTAACAAATCCTATCTGAATCGGGTTCCAGTGTTTGATCTAAACCCGTTAAATACTGGTTTCCTATGCCATATTGCGGCACCAGACCAGGAGTTCCACCAAATGTAACTACTTCAATTATTTCCTATGTATGTTGCCCGGATATTTTTTGGGAAGCTTTGGTGACATCAGAATCAAATAGTGAAAACACCGGACCGATCCTGTCCCTTTGAAGTCAATGGGAGTTTTGCCAAAGACTCCAGTGGATCAGGATCGGGTCTATTCCACTCCATCCAATTTGTTAAAAGGCCCGCAGTCTGCACAGCCGACAGGCACATCACATTATTGTCTACTTCAGATTTTTGGACCCACATTTTGAAAGGATTTATACTTAAAATATTATTTATATTTATTTAAAAAAAATTTCCCCAGCCATTCAAATGCCAGTGGGAGCTTCTCGAACCCTTGTTTTCTCTACAAATGGTTCTTTTAAATAACAGTATAAGAGAGGCTAAAGGCAGCCTCTGTTTTCTGTTTATTCCGTGGGAATTTAATTAGCTGGGTCCACACTAGAATTTGCTGAATTCTTTTTAGCATCACTGAGAATATCATTTTCATGTGGCAGGTTGCCTAAGTGGAGATAACGACATGAGCAGGGACAAATGGTGCTGTTTCTGGACAGATCAGAACTGGAATTTTTTTTGGTCATGACAATAACAAAAATAGCCATTAAACAAGCTCCTATTTTTCATGCTTAGAATCCAGTGGGAAAAACCATGTTTTCTGGGTTCCACTGCGCCAAATTCTCCAATTTTTACACGGAGCCCAGGAGTGGGCAGCCAGATCGCGTTCTCCGCGAAAACGGGATTGTTCATTCTCTGCACCCAGCCTTTTTAGACTGTGTGGAGATGTGGAAGTCAAAGCCAGGGCTATGGGATGCAAAGCTGAAGCACCAGCTCTCGATCCGCTTGGCACACAGGAGAGTTGGTGGCCTTTTGTATAAATAACATCGCTTCAACACACAGCTGTCTGCTCAGAGCTTCCATTAGTGTGGTTCTTATGGCGATTTTAGTTGACAAATTAATTAATTGCTTCTTTTCTCCCCACCCCACCAGTCAACGGTAACAGTTTCTTCTCAGAAGAGCTCTGCTTCAGGGGCCCTATCCTGCATTCCTTGTGAACTGAGCACTCATTGGGGGGACTGCAGGGAGTGGATTCTGCTACGTCGGTGTAAATTCGGGTTTACATTTGTTTAGCTCCGAATTCATACCGTTGTAACCGACCGCGGAATTTGTTCCCCATTAGCGGGTTAGGGTGGAAGAGGGTAAAGAATGGAAGAAGATGGGGGCCCCAAATGTGCTCGATGTAAAAATTTAGTGCGAAAAGAGCCACAGGGGTGGGAGAATGCTATTTTCGTAGCGATTGATATATACAGGTTCCACCATTGACAGGGACAATTCATTTCAATCAGGAAGAATGTATATTGTTGTACTTACACTGTAACATTTCACGTAGGAAAATATTAAGAGAGCCAAGAAAATAGTTTTCTTTCTTTCATCTACAGTTCTGTATTTACAAATTACAATAACTACTTGAAGCCACACAGGGTAATATTCTATCCCCGCTTCACGGACTTTCCAAGAATCAATAAGTGACATGTTAAAACATAGTAAAAAAATCACACATACTCGAATCTCAGCATGCCGTTACCTGTTTTGATTGCATATTTTAGAGTTGTTCTGCAGTTCAACAAAATTTCTTCCAAGGTCTGTGGTTGATCTGCCAGCTCCCAATTATATTCCTGAAGCAGCTCATTTGGGTAATGGAAATCAATAACCTTTGTTGATCTATCAAAACTTTTCACCACATACTGAAGCAAAATATCCATAACGTCTTGCAGGAAAGACAGAGTTGTTATTTCCCCATTGCACGCCGGCAGAAGATCTGAGGGGGGAATTACATGAAATGTTAGCTCCAGTTTATTGTTTAATGTACAGATTTTTGACACAATCTCGCCCCCACTGACTTTGGGGCTTTTCTATTGGCTTCAGTGAGCGGAGGATCGGGTTTTTAATTTGTTAAGCAATTCGATGAGACCTTATTTCAAAAATATGTTTTTCTAGGAGATAGGTCAAGCTCTAAATTCATTGTTAACTAGAAATTTGTGTGGAAAATGCATTTTATGACCGATTTTAAAAACTTTGAAAAAAAGAAAGAAAAAAGAAAAAGAAATAACGAAAAGAGTTTCAGGGAAAAATAGGTAAATACCTGAACCGTAAATGACACAAGTGGAAGAGCATCATAATAAAATAGCTTCTTTGTGTTTGGTTAAATGGGAGGGTTGCAATACCTTAGAGATGCTTGAATGCCTTTCCGTGAAATAATAAGTTATGCTCTGATTTATTTATTTAGATTTGTATCTTTACTTAAACCGAATTGTACAGGAAACCCCTATTTCTTGTGACTGTATCTTTGTAGCCCTATAGCGGTTAAATATATAGGAGATTATCATGGCTGCTTGTTGTCCATTGACCCCACAGGCCAAGAGAAGGGAACCCTGCGCAGCTGGTGGTTCGAATGGGACCATTTCTCACCAGCACATCCCCCTTGGGGTCTGGGGTATCTACCGGAGCAGAAAGACTGAGCTGTTCATTCATTAATATGGCACGAATGTCTGGAATTAAAAATGGTGAGCCCGGCTGGCTTCGTGTTTCTCAACAAAAGCTGCCGTCAGTCTTCCTCGGGCAGCTCAGCTCAGAGGCCAAGGCAGTCCGAATATCTTACTGGTGTTTTAGAAAAGTTTGTCATCTACCCTATCCCACAGGGAAACCCTTCTTCTGAGTGTACACCCCCTCGGCCTTAACGGCAGAGCCACTGCACAGCAAGCCCAGACAGACCCGATTGCGGAGCAATATTGAGTTTACACGGACACATATCTATATAGATAATGCCAATTTCTGTGCTGTCCATACAGCCCTTCCCAAACCTTCCTGCTGTGCTAGAATAGTCCTAAGAATTTCTATCATTTAGCTCGTCTGTGGGTCTCCACCCCTTGTCTGTATGAGAGATCTGCCCCTAGGGTTAGGGTGGGCTGAGAAAGCCTAGCAGCTGAGAAGTCGGAGGAATGGCTTTCCATACCTACTTTTAAGCACACACGCGGTACCGTTACCTGTTGAGTGTAAAAATGCATAATTAATATCCGCTTTCTGGCAGCTACAGGGCTTGTTGTTGCAGGTACAGGCCGGTGTCTTTTCCGCTGAGCCCAGGTCATCCTTCGCCCCGGTTTCCATGGACTTTTCTCCATCCCCATACAGCAGAGCTAACAATGGCACAAAAGACGCAGCCTAAATACATCAGCTCTTAAAACACAGGGACTGGACTACAGTCCCCGCTGCGATCCGCTAACCCTCTCTGCCAGCGCAAAAGGACTTAGAATCTCTCCAAGGTCCCTCAGGTGGCTGCGAATTCTTTTTTGCTTATTGCCCATTTTCATGAAATTTGGTACCACT
Organism: Gopherus evgoodei; assembly: GCF_007399415.2. NCBI lineage: Eukaryota > Metazoa > Chordata > Testudines > Testudinidae > Gopherus > Gopherus evgoodei. The sequence goes on from NC_044323.1 coordinate 33,674,927, forward strand.
GGTTTCCCTCGCTTACCGCAGAGTTTGGTTCCAATTCCTCCCGTAAACTTTTGGGCAGCCTGGCACCACGCTTTTGCTGGAAGAGAAAAAGGGCTCTGTAAATTATCCGGGCTGTACCATACCTTCTGCAGGGTCATCTCGGAAACAGCCTGGCTCAGGTGTCCTGGTCTTGCTCCGGGCTGGATGCCTAGTTGGGAACTGTCCCTCCTGTCTAACTTTCAGAACTCGAAGAGCAAACACATTCCGGGTAACACAGAACACAACTTCCTTAATATCCCCCAAGACAACACAACCTTTCCCCTCCCTCTCGCCTTCCTCTCCAGCCCCAAAGAGACACCCCCTCAGCCAGGTAAAAGCCCCCCTGGAGTAGACTCAGGTTTATGTTGGCGTCGCTCCTTCCTGCCCTGGAGAATCCTGCGGCACCTTGATCCAGCTCTAGCTGGAGCCAAGGCTTTACAATAAAGCTGCCCTGCAACCCAGCTCTGGGTCCCGAGTCCCTTGCGAAGTCCGAGGCGAGCTGGGACGGCTGCGTTTCTCTTTGCCAGCGCTGCCCTGGGTGGTGGCTGGAGTATCTCTAGGTGATTATTCGTTGCCTCATCCGCATCCAAGTGTGCGCTCCGTTGCTGGTCAGGACGGACCGCGATGAACTGGCCAGCCGGTCTCCAGCCCGCTTGGCTGCAGGCAGGGAATGGGATGCGGGGCGCAGGTAGCGCTGGGAGCCCATCCCGGGACTAGGCTGGGAATTTTCCTGCGGCTGGTGGTGGAGCCAGCGCTGCTCCGCGCTCCTACCTGTGCCGTGGTTCTCCGCGTCCCCCGATCCCTCCTCGGAGCCGAAGGACCAAAAGCCGGAGCCTGGCGTTGCCATCTGCGGAGCTGCCAACAGTGCCTAGGAGCCGGCGAGCTGCAAGGAGCTGTGTGGGAGGGAGAGTCCCAGCGCGGGAGTGTCCCCGTGTGCGAGTGTCCCCGTGTGCAAGCGCCAGGCAGCGTGCGCCGGCGCCAAGAGAGGCAGCGGCGCCCTGGCGCTCCCTGGGGGCTCCGGAGAGAGGGAGGCTGGAAGCAGCCGGGCTGCGGGCTAGGAAGACGGGGCTGGCCGCGGAAAGTGGGACAGGGAGTGGGGCAGGGACGCTAGGCGCTCTCCATGGTGCCGATCCGCTCCCTCTCCAGCTCCGCGCGTCTCTCGGCCAAACGGGGGTCACCGAGGCTCCGCTTTTATCCAGCTAGAGCCCTCGGCCCGCCCGGGTCCCCTGAGGCGGGGGAAGGGCGGTGTGCGGAGTCACGACTCCCCTGGAGCTGTGGGCTGCTGCTGCTGCCTAGGAGCTGCTGTTGGCCACGCGCTGGCTCTGTGCAGAGCTCAGCTGCCGGCGCTGCGGGACCGGCCCGGGGACTGGGGTTAGTGGGACGCCTGCCAGGCCCTTAGCACAGCCACACTTGCTCCGGGAGCCGGGCGCGCCCCACGCGAGCTGTGTACAGGTGGTTTCAGGGGGCAATGGGGAGGAAGACCCGGCAGCTCGAGGGAGGCACTTGAAGGCTAGGGGCTGGCACAGGGGCAAGCTGAGGAGCACAGAAGAACCGATTGGGGAGTCCCCGGGCTGGCGATCCCACGCGTGTCTGGCTCTCGGGGGGCTCTGGCCTGACGGGGATCACATTTCATTCAAGGCCAGAGGGCAGGGGATTGAACGAGCTGAGGTTTTGGCGTCAGTGGGCACAGGTAGAGAGGGCCTGGCCTCCACCGCCACCGAGGGGATATGCCCAAAAACACAGAGAACCAACCTCGGGCTATTTCTAGGCCGTCCTGAGTCAGTTTATTCCTTTACGCGGGGCCCAGCCCCCTGCCCCCAGTGTTACGGAAACGCAGCTGGACAGCACGTCCCTTTGTGTGTGGCTCCGGAGAGCGGCTACAACGTGAGCCTTTTCTGAGCCTGCCATACAGCGAGGCGATAGGCGGAGACAGGGGCTGCGGGATTGTTAATCAGCGGCTCTATTAGCCCACAAACGCCATCGGGTTGCAGGCCGATGAGTCTATTCATCTCCCTTTGGTGACAACCCCCAGATCAGCTGGGTCGCCGCCAGCCAAGCCAATGATCCGGAAGGTGGATCGGTCTCGCTCTAGTTCATCACACCCCGTCTGTCTTCTCGGCTCCACGCAGAGGCTGCCGCCGGCGTAAATCGGTTCAGATTCAGTGCACGCCCCATGCTCTGGGCCTGCCCGCGGAGCCGGCCAGAGCAAAGGGCAGCAGCACGTAGCGGGAGCCCAGCTCCAGGCCTGCATCCCCCACGCCCTCCGGCCCTCGCAGGCCTGCAGGGGGCGCCGAGACTGGAGCCGCCCGAGTCACAGGAGTGGGGCCTGGCAGGGCCCCGCGAGGCATGGGGCGGGAGGAGAGGGTCCCACACGTCCCCGCACTGCTGCTGAGCACGGCGGGAGTGAAGCCAGACGGTCACTGTGGGACTTGGCTGCAAGGGCCTTCGGCTCAGGCTCCCCCTGTCTAAAAGCCACACGCGAGCCAGCCTTCACCGGCGTCCCGCGGCTCGCCCCGCACCTGCGGGGCAAGAGGGAGAGCAAGGGAGGGCGTGTTGCCGCCTCAGCTGGGGTGGAGCAGAGCAAACCTCAGGCCGTGCGGGGTATCACCGTCCCTCAGCCCCGCTGGGGAAGTGCTGGAGCGGTCCCGGAAGGAGCAATCGCGGGTGCTGCTGAAATCGCTCCAACCAGCCCGGCGGGCGAGACCGCCCCGGGCGTCCCGCGGTGCTGGGAGACGGGGCTCGGGCGGCTCTCGGCCCTGCGCAGCGCAGCGCCCGATCTCCAGAGGTGGCCGCAGCTCCTCCCTCGCCCCCCCTTTAAAACCCGCACGTGGAAGGGGCTCGGGGGAAGCGACCGCTGCCAGCTGGTGGCTGCACCGAGCAAAGCGCGCCAGGAAGGCCAGAATTGCCATTCATCGCCCGCTGGAGCGGCGCTGGGCGGAGAGAGGGGCCCAGGTGGCGCTGGCAATTCCTGCGCTGTTCGGCTGAGAGGAGCAGCCCTATTCCCCGGGGGTTTGTTAGTCCGCGGTGCCCCCTGGGTTTGCAAGTGCCAGAGCCCTTCCTAGGGGGACCAGACAGCAAGTGTGAAAAATCCAGCTGGGGTGGGGGGTAATAGGAGCCTATATAAGAAAAAACGCTGACAGTCAGGACTGGCCCTATAAAATCAGGGCATCTGGTCACCCTAGCTCTTCCTGAGCGCAGTGCCTTGTGGAGGAGAATGGGAGGCCAGCCTAGCATGGGGATGGCGGCTCCCCACAGACCATGCTGGGAATCCTGCCTGACCACTGTGGGCTGGTGGCTCTTTCCAGCGTGCTCCAGGCCTGCAGGTTAGGTACAATGCTGAGTGGGCTCCTGTGCGCTGCTGGTGACCTGGGGTTGCCAGGTGTCTGGTTTTCCACCAGAACAGCAGTTGAAAAGGGACCCTGGTGGCGGTGCTGACTGGGCAGTTAGAAGTCTGGTCGGGGGTGCTAAGACAGGCTCCCTGCCTGCCCTGGTTCTGTGGGGTTTCTGGAAGCAACGTCATATCCTCGCTCCGGCTCCTACACCTAAGGACAGCCAGAGGGCTCCAAGTGCCAGCTCCACAGCCGGGGCGGCTCTAGGTATTTTGCCGCCCCAAGCATGGCAGGCAGGGTGCCCTCGGCAGCTTGCCTGCGGGAGGTCCCTGGTTTCGCGGATTCGGCAGCACCCATTGGCCAGGGATTGTGGCCAATGGGAGTTGTGAGGGTGGTGCCTGCAGATGGAGCAGTGCGCAGAGTTGCCTGGCTGTGCTTCTGCTTAGAAACCAGTGGGGGGAACATGACGCTGCTTCTGGGAGCTGCCTGAGGTAAGCGTCACCTGGAGCCTGCAGCCTTGACCCCCCCCCCATGCCCCAACTCCCTGTCCCAGCCCTGATCCCCCTCCTGCCCTCCAAACCCTAATTCCCCCACCCTCATCCCCCAGAGCCGTCACCCTGTCCTGCATCCCAACCCACTGCCTCAGCCTGGAGCTCTCTCCCACACCCTGAACCCCTCTTTTCTGGCCCCACCCCGGAACCCGCATATCCAGTCCAGAGCCCATTCCCCCTCCTGTACCCCAACCCTCGCCTCAGGCCAGAGTCCCCTCCTGCACCCTGAACTCCTCATTTCTGTCCCCTCTCCAGAGGCTGCACTCCCAGCTGGAGCCCTCACCCCCTCCCGACACCAACCCCCTGAACCAGCTCAGTGAAAATGAGTGAGTGAGGGTCAGGAGAGTGAGTGACAGGGAGGGGAGATGGAGTGAGTGGGGGTGGGACCTCAGAGAAGGGGCAGGGCCTCAGAGGAGGGGCGGGGGGGGACAGAGCAAGGGTGTTTGGTTTTATGAGTAGAAAATTGGCAGCCTTACGTAGGGAGCCAGCCTGTGCTTGCACTGAGTGGTTAGAGATGGGCTCTAGCAGATCATGCCAAGGACCCAGCACAATAAAACCTCTGTCCCACACAACCCAACGCTTCTGTAACTCTACGCGGTTATCATAACTTTGCGCCTTAGTGTTGACTGCCTAGGATAAGGACCATGGCAAACAGTTACTTCTGAGACAGGGCAGAGCTCACAGCCTATGGGATGATCCGCCTTGCGGCAGCTTTTCAAGCATCTCCTTCTTTCCCCATCTCTTTCTAGGTACAGGCACTTGGGCAGTAAAAGTCCATTTTTAGGAGCATCCTATGGAAAGTCTCTGTCACCGGCCTTCTTTTCCCTGCCCCTCTTGTCACACTGGCACCTCACATGGCATTGCAGGCGTGAAATTGACAGCCACTAGCTGTTCTCTATGTGGGCAATCAACACAGACATGCACCCTGAAGTGTTCTCTAGAATCTTCTTGGGAAGAGGCCGAACCGTGCTCTGTTCTGCAGATACATCTCAGGTCCGTCCTTTTAATCCTGCCAGCATGGCAGACAGTGTAAGCAACCCCCCTGTATGTGGGAGATACGGACAGGGGAGAGGTAGGGTGAAATTGTGTTTAGTCTGATCTGCCCAACATCATTATTTTTCCATTCACAGAGCAAATCTTAGAGAGAACTGGAGGGCGAGCAGTATGGAGATGGGGCCAGGGCCGGAGGCTAAGGCTTTGTTGATAGGCCTCACTCACCTAATACTCAGTTCAATGGAGGGTCTTACTGCATCTTGACTTGCACCCACTCCCCTTTTGGTGGACCCAGGTGTTAATCCACGCAGCGGTGCTAACTAATAACATTCTAGGCATTGGTCTCACTGAAATGCCTTCAGCAGTTTAGAGAATAAGCCTGACAGGAAAAGAAAGAATATCAGCCCTGTGGTTTCTTTGTGTGAAATAAAAGATCTGCTTTGATCCCTCCCAATTTCCAGCTGATGCCCCCATGTAAGGCAATGTGGAGGAAATACCAAGCTGAGTTTCAGTGTAAAGTGACTGCTCTTCTCTCCTCTCCTCCTGTCTCAATCTACCCCCACCCACACACCCATCATTGCACCTCTGCTAGGAGTAATTCAGATGCAGCCAAGCTTGTCCCTGACTTTTGTATTGTTTATTTATTTTGCCATTGTAATAATGGGGAGAGCAATTTTAAGAGGACTTTAAAAATCAAACCCGATGTTTTCTAGCACATTGTATACTGCAGCAATTTAAACATAGCTTTTAATCTTTTAACTATTGTAAAAATACGAAGCACCAATTACATGTCTATGGAAAGAGAGCTAAATTAGAGTGCCAGAAGTGTCTAAAGATAGTTTGTGCAGAGCTCTACCCTGCTGGTTTTACTCCCACCAGTAATCACTGCAATAAGACACCTGGCCTGAGTAAGGGAACAGTATTCATCTCTTACACTGCTCAGAATATTGGCCTGGTAAAATCTGCCATTCTTGCCTGGCAGCTCGGAACATGCAGCTGTTAATCACTGTCAATCACACGTGAATGTTCCAGTTATCTATATCCTTCCTCTAAAATAATTTCTTTAAAAATAGGAATTTGGGTGAAATTTTGAAAAAAGTGGCAGCTACTTTGTACCCAATTCATTTCTGGTGGAATTAAGAATGGTTTTTGCATTTTAGGCAGCAACAGACCAATCCACATTTTCCTAGCCACTTCTCAATTTCTCTGAGATTAAGAGTCCTAAAAATCCAATGCAAATTTAAAAAGGAGAACAAAGCGAACAAGATTTATTTCCCTGTATATAAACATTTCCAAGATAAAGAATATACATCCTGTACTGTCCTTTAAACACCTTCCCTCAGTAGCTTTACTGTAGTTAAAGTCAATAAGAAAATAAATTGATATATAATATCCTACCAAACAAAAATTTACGTTCATTTGTATTAAAGGGACACTTGTCACATGCAGATGTGGCCCAAAATTTAGGCATTGTAGACTTAAAACCAAAAGAAATTCTTCTTTGGAATTCTTAGAAAAATCCAGTGAAGTAATTTATTTAAAAAAAATCATTCTGTGCTGGTGTGCTAGCATTGTGCTAGTGCAGGGGAACCTGAAAACTCAATTGACTAGGAAATGACTATAAACAAAAGAGAAACTGACTAGTCTATTTTGTATAAGATGAGAGAAATGTAAAAAGGAAAACAATATACAGTAAGTATATTTGTTTTTTTAAATTATTTCAATTTTAGTAATCTAAAGTATATTAAGAAGTAACATCAGCAAGATTCTTTTTAAATTTACAATTTGTAACCTGACAGTGTCCCTTTAAAACAGTGTTGGGCTATAAACTACAATAATGCATATTCACTGTAAACCTGAAATATTAGAGATAACAATACCAAAAAAAAAGCATATGGTACAAAATCATAAAAAAAGATTATGCTAATAAAAGCCAAATGGCAGCAGCAGCAGCTAAAACTGCTGGATAAGGCGCCGGCGCTGAGAGGTTTTCCGTAGCAGTTTTCTGTAGTCATAGGGATTATCTTCAGTTTTCCTCTCGTCCAGGGGGCTCTCTGCAACTCTTGACCTAGGGATTAAATGCCGAAGCACTTTAGAAATTAAAGTCAAAACATTTACTTCAGCAAATACTGCTAATCGACTGCTTAACCTTCACCCTCAGCAAAAACAGCTGCCTTTTCCAGGCCTCTCCCCACTCTGCAGAATAGAGCTAGCATCCCAGAGCAAATACATTTTTGCAGAACAGAGGAATGCTCAAAGAAAACACGTTTTTTCAAAAAAGGGAGGAATTATTAAGGACATAGTAAAAATGTCAGGATAACAGGCCAGGCTTTGGGGGTAATTCTTGCCTATTAGACATTGGCTCAGATTGTCAGCCAGTGTAAATCAGGTAGCTCCATTGACATAAATGGAGCTACTCCTGTTCTATACCTGATGAGGGTCTGTCCCACTGTTTCAGACTGGACACTGCAAAGGTCACAGTATAGAACCCTGCTCATGATTTTCAGGTGGCAAATTGCATTTTTGAAAGCTGGTCTTCCATTTAGACAGCAGACCTGGCTAACTGAACTGAAGTAATTCCTATGATTAAAAATAAAACCATTGTTTGAAAAGTATATATTATTTTGAAATAACTGCTGAAATATCTGGTGAGCTACACTTAGGGGTTCAGTGTAGAGTCCCAAATGGCAACAAACAAGTACAAGCGTTCACTTTCTTTAGGACTAAATTGTACTCGCCTTACTCACACAAGAAGCCCAACTGAAGTGGCCACTGAATGTTGAACTGCAGTTGATACTTAAGTAATAAACCATGAACAGGGGGTAAATTCTGCTCTCAGTTACACACAGAAGATCCAGAGTTACTCCAGTTACTGCAGATTAACATCAGATCAGAGCATAATAATAAGGCATGCATTTTTATGCCTTGCATCCAGTGGCAAAAATCTCATTGATTTAAGTGAGAGCACAATCAGGCCCCTAGCCTACTGGTGCATATCTCAAAAGCATTTTGAGTGAAGAGGCAAAAAGTCACATGCAATTAATGACCTGAAAAATCTATGCAGGAAGAAGGCTGATGAACCAGCTTTTCCCTTCAGGATTTGTCCTTGCTTGTCTGTCATACTGGTATCAAGCAGAAGCTGTAGGGCCATGTGTTGGTTCAGTGCAATAGGGGAAAAAAAAGAAGCCATCAAGAACCAGGTGTCTCAGCTGACAAAATCAGGATAAAAGTCTGGCATAGAGCCAAACAATCCTAACTAAAACAGAAATATAACTTTTAGATTTTGCTTTTGTTTGACAAAAAGTTTGAGATCCAAAGATGTACAGCAAGGAGGTCTGTCCACCTTATCTGGAGCTGTGGAGGCAGAACAAAACGGGCAGGTTCTTCAGCAAAATGGCTGTATGGTTGAGCTTGCCTCGCCAGAGTTCTGCAAGCAGGTTGAAGGTCTGTTTGTACTGTCTTTGGACCTTATTTTGAAGAAAGGAATTTTTCAGCTAAGCATAGATACATTTTTTTAATTCCTAGAATTATTATTTTACAAGATTCTGTAAAAAATAGTTAATTGATTTATAGCTAACTTGAATGCATATACTGTACTTTTGTCTTCAGTATGAACTGTACAAAAATAAGTTTGCATCCATAACTTTTTAAAGTAGGTTACACAGCATTTCTTTTGTCCCTACTATTATTTGGTAAGACTTACCCTTCAGTAATATTTAAAGATGAATCTCTGAGCTCCACTGGTGGCCTCTTTTTTCTTCTGCTAGAATTACTATCATTTGAGATGGAATCACTTGATGAAATTTCTTGGTAATAGAAATCTTCTAAATCCAGCATTTTGCCAAGACTGTAAATACATAAAGGTTCTAAATCACCAATTCTGTTTTGCAGCATTTTCCCAGCAAAAATAAAGTAATGAATCACAACCTTCATTTTCCTTATCTGAGGACTTTTGATATGTTGACTGTGGTAGAAAATTATATAAGCACAAAAATCTGGTCCTGGAAATGTAACTAATGAAAATGCAGGTGTTTATAATTTTGAACTAATAATTTGAATCTACCAGCAAGTATATAATTACATGCCAAATACTTTGTAGAATCAGCTTTTATATACGTGCATGCATGAGTTGTGGCTGATTTTGTTAAGATGTATCAATGTGCACCTGCATATCTCAGGGCAGTTCTGAGATTTAGAGATCTAACATTACTGGACAGTTTTCAGTAATGCTAATCTTGATGATATAATTAAGACTCTGTTAGTCATTCCATGATAATCACCTGTTTTCAGGGATTTATTCTTTGACCACAAAAATGTACTCTAGGACACGATTTAATAAACTGTGTTCAGCTAATTCAAAAGATTCCAATTCAAGCTCTAGAATTTAGGGATATCAGTAGATTTGTGACACTCTCTGGAGTACTTTGGGCTTATAAATGAATGGATTACATTGATCCCTAAGTAACAAGAAAATAATCATCTGTGTATTTAACATTTTCAGATCATGAGTGAGAAAACAGAAAACTGCTAGGGAATTGGATTTTTCAGGCAATTTGGAAAGTGACACAGGGACTTTCTTTCGATGTCACCTATTTATATATCTTGCTCAAGCTATTTATTTATCTGAGAGTTGTTACCCACTGGAAAGGTTTTGTAACATACAGTATATGAAATGAGTTGCCAACCTCAGTACACATCCTAGTGGCCAGGATGGTATTATTCAGCACTCTTCTTACCAGCCTCAGCAAGTAGACAAAGGATTGAATGGACCTAGTGAGTAATTTCTCCAGATCAAAACTGTGTCATGTTATTGGGATGATATTGGGAAAAAATGCACGGCTTCTTCCCAGGCTATTCCTATGCTGTGTACAGAGGCCTTTAGTTTCTAGAGCTCTCAGGCCATCCTCTAGCGAGCCCAAGGATTCTCTTTAAATAAGTTAATATTTAAGAAATGGAAATTTCGTGTAGAGAATATGAGAAGGGACTACAATATTTTGAAGCAGGCCAAAATTTATAGCATCAAGCAGAATGGGATGCTGTTACTGAAAGGGGCTTGTACTGTAATATAAATAATAATAACAAATAGTATATCAGTGTATTGTTGGAGATCGTATATATGACAGAGAGCACAAGCATTCTTCACATACATTGCTTCAGGATGCCTAAGGAAACACACTATTTGAAAACTGCAATGTTTAAAATGACTAAGAAAAAAGAGTCCTGAGGGTGACTTGAAAGACACAGGGCAATATTCTTCTCTCACACCTAGTATAAATCAGAAGTAAGTCCCTTGAATCTAGTAGCAATAGTGGCATAAAACTGGTATAAGTGAGAAGAAATTCAGGTCCAATAAGTGAATTTCTTGTCTAGACATGAACTGGTCAAATAACTCACCAGAAGAAGAACTGACTGGGAGAAACCCTATATTTGGAAATTTTCCAAGATCCAACTGGCACCACAAGCAGATCTGTGAGCTAGAGTTGACAGTGTCAGTGTAGTGAGGCGGTGTGGCTTCCCTCCGCTCCGGAGGAGGAAGAGCCCATCCGGAGGCCAGAGTGGGCGGAGCTAGGGAGCTCTCCAGCCCCTCAAAGGGTCAGGCAGTGACCCGGAATTATAAAGGCCGGTCCTCAGAGCTCAGTAGGAGCCCAGCCGCCAGAGAGAGCAGATGTCCCTGGGGGAGCCCGAGACTGGGAAGCTCTTACGGCCCAAGGCGGCCGCCCAGACTGGCTGGAGCTACCCCGTGCCCGCTATTCACAGGAGCTGCTGGAGTTACCCCATGCCCGCTATCTAGAGGAGCTGGCGGAGCTACCCAGGCCCGCTATCTAGAGGAGCTGCCGGAGCTACCCATGCCCGCTATCTAGAGGAGCTGCCGGAGCTACCCATGCCCGCTATCTAGAGGAGCTGCCAGAGCTACCCATGCCCGCTATCTAGAGGAGCTGCCAGAGCTACCTATGCCCGCTATCTAGAGGAGCTGCCAGAGCTACCCAGGCCCGCTATCTAGAGGAGCTGCTGGGCCTGTCCTGTGCCTGCTATCCGGAGGAGCTGCTGGGCCTGCTGACCAGCCCCTGCCCTGACGAACCCATGCTCCTAGACCCCTCAGAGGCCAACACCAGGACCAGGTAGCATCCGAGGGGTAGTATGGAAGTAGCCCGGGGGCAGCCAACCCCAGTCTGGCTGCAGCATTACTAGAGCCTATGTCAGTGTGTAGCGGCCAGGCAGGGCCGGCTTTAGGAAGTGCGGGGCCCAATTCGAACAGTTTCAACGGGGCCCCAACAGGGATGACTAAAAAAAAAACCAAATCAAAACAACAACAAACGCATGTAAAAAAACACGTGGGGCTTGTATTCACCGGATGGTGCTCTGAGTCTTCGGCGGCACTTCAGTGGTGGGTTCTTCACTCGCTCCAAGTCTTTGGCGGCACTGAAGGACCTGCCGCCGAAGTATCACCGAAGACCCAAAGCAAGCGAAGGACTTGGTGCCGAAGTGCTGCTGGAGACCCGAAGTGCCACCAGGTGAGTAAAAATCAAAAAGGCGCCTCTAGCCAGGGAAGGGATTCTCACTGGGTAAGGGGCCCTCTTAGGCGCGGGGCCCGATTCGGGGGAATTGGTGGAATTGGCCTAAAGCCGGCCCTGCAGCCAGGATCCCCACTGACTAAGCAGCGGATCTTCAGCCGCTGCTAGGGCCTTGGGCTGGGACACAGTGGAGTGGGAGGGCCTGTGTCTCCCCTGCCATCCAACTCCTGGGTGGCAGACTCCCCCTTCCTGGCCTGAGGAGGCCAAAGCCTGTTATTACTGCTCAGCCCTGCCTGAGGGCCTGAGCACCCCTGACTCGGCGTTTGTTGCCCCGCCCTGACCTAGGGCCAGGCTGAAACTATTATTCCCACTCAGCCCTGCCTGAGAGCCTGAGCACTCGGACTCAGTGGTTGTTGCCCCCCGTTACCTAGGGCCGGGCTCTGTGACTGTTGTTACGGCTCAGCCCTGCCTGATGGCCTGAGCCTCCTGACTCAGTGGTTGTTGCCCGCCGGAGCCAGGGCCAGACTAACCACATTTCAGCCGACTACCACAAGGGCTATCAAGGGAGACCCCGGGCTGGACTAATCCCCCAGACCCATCGGGGTGTAGAGAGCCGGCGTGGCTCCCCTCCACCCTGGAGAGGGTCGAGCCCTGGTGAACTCTTGTACATGTGGTGCCAGAAGTGGGGATCTGTTCCCTTGACCCCTGTGAGAAGGGGTCGGAGGGGGAGATCCACCCTGTCCCCGCAGAGAACCATGGAGATGGAGTGATTGTTTAAGCTGCTGACGGAGAGTCAGGAACGGCAGCAGGCCACCCAGCTACAGCAGCAGCAGTAGCAGGCAGCTGCCCAGCTCCAACATCAACAATAGCGGGATGCTGCCCAACTCCAGCAGCAGCAACAGCATCATGCCGCTCAACTCCAGCAGCAGCAACAACATCATGCCGCTCAACTCCAGCAGCAGCAGCAGCTTATTCAGCAGCTCGGAGCCCAGCTGCAACAGCTGGTGACAGCATTACCGCACCCCATAGACCCGCAGCCAGAGGACGGGGCTGGGTCACCACGCCCCGCCGCCCCAGTGCGACTAACCAAGATGGGCCCCGACGATGACCCTGAAGCGTTCCTGGTAACGTTCGAACGGGTGGCACTGGTCACTGGGTGGCCCCAGGACCAATGGGCCACCTCTTGGCCCCATACCTAACAGGGACTGCCTAGACGTTATACCGGGGGCTGGCAATGGAAGGGGCAAGGGATTATAGCTGGGTAAAGGCCGCGATCCTGGATGCCTTAGATGTCAGCCCAGAGACTTTTTGGCAGCGGTTCTGAAGCCAGACGTACCCCTCGGGCACCCGACCCTGGCTGGTGGCCCAAACACTGAAGGAGGCATGTAGGTGATGGCTACAGCCAGAGACGAGGACGGCAGAGGAGGTAACGGAACAAGTCATCCTGAAACAGTTTGTGCACACCATATCGGCCCGAGGACAGGCCTGGGTGCTCCGCCATCGGCCCGCAACGTTAGCCGCGGCCATCTCACTGATGGAGGACTTTCTCGCGGCCGAAACGCCAGCGGGGCCTGCCTTCCAACCTCACAACCTCGGGCCCGAACGCTCCAATGTGGAAAGAAAAGGGGACGCCGCGACCAGGCCGTGGAGCCTTGGCCGCATGCAGGAGGCCCACCCAGGGTCTCAGTCCAGACGTCTGGATCCTTCCCCTCGGCCTGGACTGGTGCCCACCATGCCGGGTGTTGCGAGAGTCCACCGGAGTCCTCCTAGGAGTCCTCGGGGAGCCCCCTCCCGGGGCGGTTGCCCTGGGCTCGGACCCTGTTTCCATTGTGGGAAGTCCGGACACTTGCAGCGGGACTGCATGGAAATGGACTGCAGCTTTGGGCAGGTCTGTGCAGGGGACACCAGGGCTCGGCTATCACAGGCTCACAAGATCACGGTCCTGGTAGTTGTCAGGCTTTGATCAACTCTGGCTGTGGTCAGACGCTAATTCGCCAGGCTCTGGGACCCCAGGCAGACCCCCGCCTGGGAATGATTCACCTTCAATTCATCCATGGGGATGTCCGGCCTTACCCTAATGCTTGGGTCCCGTTGACAGTAGCTGGCGTCACCCGACGAATCGTTGTCGGCTTAGCCCCTCGACTGGCGTACCTGGTGATCCTGAGACGGGACTGGCCCGCCTTTGAGGAGGTCCTCCAGTCGACCCCAGTGCTGGAGGGAGAGCGCCAGGAGGCCCTACTGGAAGAGGTGGGCGGGACCCCGGGAACTGAAGCAGGGACTGAAGAAACCGACAATCCCCTGCTGGAGCTCTCAGTCGAACCCCTCCTCCATACTGATTTTTGCCACAACCAGAGAGCTGACCCTACCCTTAGTCGGGCCTACGAACAGCTTGTGGCAGTCGATGGGACCATCATCGACCCCCAGCGTGCAACCCAGTGGCCCCACTTCAAACTATGCCGGGACCGTCTTTACCGGATCGACCGTGACTCCCGCACAAAGGAACCCCAAACACAGTTGCTGGTACCACGGCGTCACCGGCGAGCCGTGATGAAGCTGGCATGTGATATCCCAGCTGCCGGGCATCTGGGCCATGAGAAGACCCTTGCCCGGATCTTGATGTGGTTCTTCTGGCCCGGGATTCACCAGGAGGTGAGGAATTATTGTAGCTCCTGCCCAGAGTGCCAGTTAGCCACTCCCCAGCGAGTGCCCAAGGCAGCCCTGGTCCCTATGCCTATAATAGAGATGCCTGTTGAGCGAGTGACTATGGACCTGGTGAGCCCGCTCCCAAAAAGTGCTTCCGGCTTCCAGTATGTCCTGGTCATCGTGGACTATGCCACCCATTTCCCCGAGGCCATTCCATTGCGGAGCACCACTACCTGGACCATCGCTGGGGAACTGGTTAAGGTCTTTGCTCGGGTGGGCCTGCCCTGAGAAATCTTAACAGATCAAGGCATCAATTTCACCTCCAGGTTGTTACAGCAGGTCTGTGAGCTCCTGGGGGTTAAACAATTACGCACCTCCGTATACCACCCCCAGATGGACGGGCTGGTGGAACAGGAGATGCTGCGGAAGTTCCCCCCTGGAGGAGCTGCGCCGGTGGGACCAGTTGCTCCTTCCCCTGCTGCTAGCCATCCGTGAGGTACCCCAGTCATCAACCAAGTTTTCCTCATTTGAACTATTATATGGGCGCCGTCCGCAGGGCCTGTTGGACTTAATGCGGGAAACTTGGGAGCAGTCCCCCTCTCCAACCCAGGGACTCCTGAATTATGTCCTTCAGCTGCAGGAGTACTTTGCTCAGGCTGGGGCCCTGGGCGACGTTCCAGCCTCCATGGGGCCCTGGCGACGTTCCAGCGGCTAATGGATCGCCTACTACAACTCCATCGAGACTATGTGGCAGCTTACTTGGACGATACCTTGGTCTATAGCCACCACTGGGAAGACCACCTGAAATGGGTAGCAGCGGTCCTGATGTCCCTGTGACAGGCGGGGCTGACGGCCAACCCAAAAAAACGCCGCATCGGATGGCAGACCACATATCTAAGGTACACTATCTGGGGAGGATGAGTGAAGCCCCTTATCGGGAAAGTGCAAGCCCTGGCAGCCTGCCCGATGCCTACCACGAAATGCCACGTCCAACAGTTCCTGGCGCTTGTTGGGTACTATCGGCAGTTCATCCCCCAGTTCGCTTCCATCGCTGCGCCCTTAACAGGACTGTTGACAAAGAACAGCCCCTGGCAGGTACGGTGGTCCCCCGAATGTGAAGATGCCTTCTGGACACTCCAGACATGTCGCTGCCAAAAGCTGGTCCTATATAACCCGGACTTCCACCGGAGGTTCATCCTCCAGATGGATGCCTCAGAGGTGGGACTGGGGGCTGTCCTGTCCCAAGAAGTCAATGGAGAGGACCATCCGGTTCTATTATCTCAGCCAAAAAATTTTCCCCTGGGAGAAGAACTATGCTGTTGTTGAGAAAGAAGCACTGGCCATAAAGTGGGCCTGTGACGCCCTACGCTACTACCTCCTTGGGCTCTGTTCACACTAGTCACGGACCGTGCCCCCCTCCGACGGTTGATGAAAATGAAAAATAACAACGACCAATTATTGCGATGGTATCTGGCCTTACAGCCCTATGCGTTCACCATCCAGCATAGGGCTGGTAAGGAACATGCGAACGCAGACTTCCTGTCCCGCCTCGGAGGGATGGAAGAGCCTAGCCCCAATGAGCGGGAGCCAGACTTAAGGGGGTCTGTGTGTAGGGAGGTGGTGTGGCTCCCCTCTGCCCTGGAGGAGGAAGAGCCCATCCGGATACCAGAGTGGGCGGAGCTAGGGAGCTCTGAGCCCGCCCCTCAAAGGGTTAGGCGGCGACCCGGAACTATAAAGGCCGGCCCTCAGAGATCAGTAGGAGCCCAGCCGCCGGAGAGAGCAGATGTCCCTGGGGGAGCCCGAGACTGAGAAGCTCCTACGGCCCGGGGAGGCCACCCAGACTGGCCGGAGCTACCCTGTGCCTGCTATCCAAAGGAGCTAGCAGAGTTACCCTGTGCCTGCTATCCGGAGGAGCTGGCAGAGCTACCCTGTGCCTGTTATCCGGAGGAGCTGCCGGGCCTGCCCTGTGCCTGCTATCCAGAGGAGCTGCCGGGCCTGCTGACCAGCCCCTGCCCTGATGAACCCATGCTCCTAGACCCCCCAGAGGCCAACGCCAGGATCCAGGTAACACCCGAGGGGTAGTATGGAAGTAGCCCAGGGGCAGCCGACCCCAGTCTGGCTGCAGCATTACTAGAGCCTATGTCGGTATGTTGCGGCCAGGATTTCCACTGACTAAGCAGCGGATGATCTTCAGCCGCTGCTGGGGCCCCGGGCTGGGATGCAGTGGAATAGGAGGGCCTGCGTTCCCCCTGCCACCCAACTCCTGGGTGGCAGACTCCCCCTCTCCCTGGCCTGAAGAGGCCGAAGCCTATTATTACTGCTCAGCCTGCCTGAGGGCCTGAGGACCCCTGACTCAGCGTTTGTTGCCCTGCCCTGACGTAGGGCTGGGGCTCATAACTGTTGTTACGGCTCAGCCCTGCCTGAGGGCCTGAGCTTCCTGACTCAGTGGCTGTTGCCCGCCGGAGCCAGGGCCAGACTAACCACATTTCAGCCGACTCCCACAAGGGCTACTGAGGGAGACCCCGGGCCAGACTAATCCCCCGGACCCATTGAGGTGTAGTGAGCCAGGGTAGCTCCGCTCCGCCCCGGAGAGGGTCAAGTCCCAGTGATCTCTTGTACAGGGGACACAGACATAAATTAAACCAGAAATGCATAATGGGGTCATTGAGTGAAGAGCTCAGCCTCAAAATACAAAACACCAAATGGCTCATCCAATATGCAAGATAACCAGTGGCTGAAATACAGCTGAATGCAAGACTGAGCATAAGCATGTGGTTGCATTTTATTGATTGTAAAGGTGTATACAGTTCCTGCGTGCTACCTTGTGGCTCAGTGTGGCGCTGCAGCTGTGCAGCACCTTAGTTTCCCTAGGTGAAGCAGCAATAGATTCCCTTTAACTGCCCAGCCAAGAAGAAACCAACATATATTAACACAATACCAAGTCCCCTTTTTAATCAGACTTCAGGACAGGAACCATTGTAACAAACAGTTCATCAGGATCGTAGATGAAGGCTCCCAAGCCGACAGTCCATGCCCAAGTCTGTGAGCCAGTTTAGGCTTGTCTCATAGTGCCTCAGAGAGTAACTACCACCCCACTGCAGCCTGTTTGGCTTCTATTCCCTCTCTCTCCCCTGCTCCACTTCCTGTTCCTGTTTATATGGGTCAACCCCCAGGGGGACAGGACCTCCTTGATTATCTCCAGGCTGCAAACTGTAGCCTCCAGCCCAACTCTTAAAGGGGAGTACCCTTTTTTACCATACATTCTCTCAAATATATATTTGCTGGTTTAGATGTATTCTATATGAAGTTTGCATCCTGCAGCTTCAGCTGCAGATTGATGTTTCCAATCATGCAGGATATCAAGTGTCTCGTGCAAGGTGATGTGTTCCCATTTCCCACTGCCTTCAGTGAGAGCTGAGGGCATTCACCATCACACAGGACTGAGCCTAATGAATAGGCCACTGCTACCATACTACTATATATCAAATAAAGGAACAGTTAAGGCCAGGTCTGCATTATAGACTTCTGCTGACGTAGGTACTTTGGTTGGGGGTGTGAAAAGATAGGATCCCTGAGTCTGACCAGCAGAAGCCCTTATTCTAATTTTCTGACATAGCATGTTTGCCTTACGGTGGGTGGTTTTACTCTACCAGTACAAAGCACAGCTTTGCTGGTATAGCTGTGTCCACCCTAGGACTGCTTTGCCAGTATAGTCTACCGGTATTCTGATACTGGTGAAGTGCTCCTAGTATAGATGTAGCCTAAGAAACCTATTCAGGAGTGGATGGTCACAGGGAAGCAGCACAAAAAGCATAAGTACAGGTCCATATGTGGGGCAAAGCTGTGGGTTTAATCTTTGCCAGAAGCTATGTGCTGAATATTTGCCAGAACCATCGAGAGATCTGCATATATATAGCTCCAAGAAAATATATGCACGTGGATATCCACCAAAACATTTCAATTACACAGTGAGAAAAGCTTTACTATTGAATTGGCAGTGGGCATTTTGGTTTTCTTACTTCTTCTGAATATATAAACTGTTTCTGTTTGTGGTTTTTATATTTCCAAGTGGTTGTTTCTCAGAAGGGGAGCCCCATCTTTCCTTGGATTTTTGCTAATGAAGTGACTGGTTGCTCACCTGTTTTGAACTGGAATTTTAAGCGCCCTCAATTATTTGTTTGATTTAGAATTGTCTTTGTGCTGGACTGTGTCTTAGTTTATTATTATGCTTGTATTGCCATTGCAAAAGACTCATGTACAAGGAAAAACATTTGACCAAATTCTATAATGTATTTTGTTCTTTACAATGGTATAATTTTACCTTGCAAATGATACCTCTCTGTGTACCATTAAATAACTATATTCTTTTCTTAACTCTTGGTTTTACTTTGTTGACAGTGCAGCTTAACACTGTTTCTGGAGCATTATAACAATTACTGTGGGATAAGTAAATAGAGAAGAAAAAAATACCTGTTTTTTCTTGGTTTCCGTTTTTCTTCTTGGATTGATTTCTAAGAAAACATCAAGCAATTTTTAAAGAATTGCGTCACTTTTTAAAAACACTGGAGCATTTTTATGCAAAGGTCCAATACATGGACATGTTAAATATGAGACTTTTCTATAATTCTTACTAAGAAAAATATGTAGAACCTAATTTGTTGAGCAAAAAAAAAAAGTATGTGCTGTAGCAATTTTTAATAATCTTTCTGCTTGTTTATCTGTATAAGAGAATGCCGCTAGTACTGGTAATTATACTGTACACAAATAAAAGAAACTAATCAAAAGAAGGAGGGGAATATCAAACTTCCAAATCCTATATCTGCTTTAATAAAAGTGACAAACACTGTCCAATTTAGGCAAACTTTTATATATGCTATGCCAGTTATTTGGATATTAACTGTTCAGAGTGAGGAGGCCCAAACTCATTCTCAACAAATGGTTTTACAAAAGGCAGCTCATGCCAGCCCAGCCTGATTTCTTTCTTTGAGAAAATAAGCGGGATTTTTTTTTGACAAAGGAAACACAGTAGATCTAATCAATCTGGATTTTAGTAAGGCATTTGACACAGTTCCATGTGGGAAATTATTAGTTCAATTGGAGAAGATGGGGATAAGGTGGATAAGGAACTGGTTAAAGGGGAGACTACAACAGGTCATGCTGAAAGGTGAACTCACAGGCTGGAGGAAGGTTACTAATGGAGTTCCTCAGGGATCGGTCTTGGGGGGACCAATCTTATTTAACATTTTCATTAATGACAGTGGCACATAAAGTCAGAGTGTGCCAGTAAAATTTGCGGGTGACAAAGTTGGGAGGTATTGCCAATAAGGAGAAGGCCCAGAATATTATACAAAAAGATCTGGATGACCTTGAAAACTGGAATAATAGAAATGGGATGAAATTTAATAGTGCAAGTTCATGAATTTAGGGACTAACAACAAGAATTTTTGCTGCAAGCTGGGGACATATCTGTTGCAAGGGACCGAGGAGGAGAAAAACCTGGATGTATTGGTTGATCACAGGATGACTATGAGCTGCCAGTGTGATGAGGCTGTGAAAGAGGCTAATGCAGTCCAAGGTCCATCAGGTGAGGTATTTCAGTAGAGATAAAGACGTGTTATTACCATTATACAAGGCACTGGTGATATCTCATCTTGACTACTGTGTGCAGTTCTGGTCTCCCACGTTTAAGGAAGGTGAATATAAGTGGAACAGATGCAGAGAAGGGCTACTAGGAGGAAAACCTACGTCATGACAGGAGACTCAAGGAGTTTGGCTTGTTTAGCCTAACTAAACAAAGGCTGAGGGGAGCTATGATTGCTCTCTATAAATACATCAGAGGGATAAATACCAGGGAGGGAGAGGTGTTATTTAAGCTAAGCGCCGAAGTGGACACAAGAACAAAGGGATATAAACTGGTCATCAAGAAGTTTAGGTTTGAAATTAGATAAAGGTTTCTAACAATCTGAGGAGTGAAGTTCTGGAACAGCCTTCCAAGGGAAGCACTGGGGACAAAAATCCAAAATGACTTCTAGACAGAGCTTGATAAGTTTATGGAGGGAATCGTATGATGAAACTGCCTATAATGGCATGTGGCTCATGTGATTGCTACTAGCAAATATCACCAATGGCCCAAGATGGGACACTAGATGGGGAGGGCTCTGAGTTACTACAGAGAATTCTTTCCCAGGTGTCTGGTGGGTCCAGACCAACTGACCACCGTTTTGGGGGTCAGGAAGGAATTTTGCCGCAGTTCAGACTGGCAGAGATCCTCAGGTTTTTTCGCCTTCCTCTGCACCTTGGAGATGGGTCACTTCCAGGTTTTAACTAGAGTAAATGGTGGATTCTTTGTAAGCTGAAGTCTTTAAATCATGATTTGAGAACTTCAGTAACTCAGCCAGAGGTTATGGGTCTACTAAAGGAGTGGGTAGGTGAGGCTCTGTGGCTTGCAATGTGCAGCTCAGACTAGGTGATCACGATTGTCCCGTCAGGCCTTGAAGTCTGAGTTAAATTCAATGGGAGTTTTGTCACTGGCTTTGCAGAAAAAACTGGACTGGGTACATATATTATAAGCAGGATACTCTGCTGAAATATGTTACCATTGGGATACAGACCCTCCAAAGATGCAGAGGAGTGAGAGTTATTTGAGAATGTGAATAATTTCTAATCTATAATAGATTTCTCTCTTTTCGGAGAAAGCAATGCTATGCTGCAGCATTTAGAATAGCTTGACTCTTCAGAAGTAATATTTTAAAGTTTAGAATGGACCTAATTTTGATCTCTTATGTTGATATAAATCACCAGTAATTCCATGAAAGCTAGCGAATTACACTGGTTTAAAACCTGTGTGAAAAGAAAATCAGTATCCTTTCCTAGAATCACCATATTTAGGGTATTGCAACTGATATAGCATAGATTAGTGGTGGGCAACCTGCGGCCCGTCAGGGTAATCCGCTGGCAGACTGTGAGACAGTTTGTTTACATTGAGCATCCACAGGCACAGCTGCCCGCAGCTCCCAGTGGCTGCAGTCTGCCGTTCCTGGCAAATGGGAGCTGCGGGAAGTGGACTACCTTGACGGGCTGTGTGTGGCCCACATGCCCCAGGTTGCCCACTACTGGCATAGATTCTTGAGTTCAAAACCAAGTGCAGAAAGATAGTTTTCCTTTTAATGTGACAGGACAACTATAAATAAATAAAGCTATTGTCCCCTTACTAGCATTGTAAAAATCAATGGGCCATATTCCCCCCTCATTTACACCTGTGCAACACCCTGCACTTCAGTGGGGTTGCATGGAGATAAGTGAAGGCAGAATGTGGCTTGTTAATTAATTAATACTGAGAACACTGGGTGAGATATGTACCAGTTTGTGGTGTGTCCCCATTTTTATAGATGGGGACTGTGAGGTAGAGTGAGTCACAGCAAAATTTTCAAGGACATTCACCAACACTGTAGGTAGAGCTGGTTGGAAATCATTTTCAGTATTTCAATTATTTTTGTCCCAAGTTGAGAAGAAAAGCCAAAATTTTAAATTTTTTGCAGAACAAAATTATGGAAGAAAAAATGTTTGCTTGCATTGGAAGATTTCATTCTTATATATTCAAAATGTTTCATTTAGATTTCAATCCTTTTTATTTTATATAGAAAACAAGTAAGTATATTTTGAAATGAAAAGTTGTTTCAAAACAATTCAAACTTTTCATTCCAAACATGTCTAAATGGGACATTTTCTAAATGTTTTCCCCCAATTATTTAAAATGAAAGGTCATCAGAATGATAATGTGAAAAATTTGGTTTAATCAAAATTACATTTTCCTTAATAAACCTCTTTTGATGAAATTTTTCAACCAGCTCTAATTTTTGGATGCCCAGTTTGAGACATCTAGAGTGGGTCTACACTGTAGTTAGACACTTGTGGCTGGCCCATGCCAGCTGACTTGGGCTGTTTAATTGTGGTGTAGATGTTCGAGCTCAAACTGCAGGCTGAGCTCTGGGACCTTCCCACCTTGCAGGATCCTAGAGCCTGGGCTCCATTCCAGGCCCAAAGATCTAGACTGCTGGGCCTTAAACTTTGCCACTGTATCCAGTGTCAGCAAGAGAGGCTCTCTCACTCTTGAAAAATAATACATACAATTGACTGACAATAAAGTTAATTCATATTTTGAAAACTACTACTGAAAACTAGGTTAAAAGATGCCCAGTTTTTGCTGATACCAAGTCAGACAAATAACAAATAAGTTTTCATAAAGTACCAAGATTCTTCACGTTTGATCTTTGCTTTGTGGATACACTTTGCACCAATAACACATTTACTTTAAGATGTTAATTTCTTCACATAAAATTCCAAATACAGAATTCTGTGTTACGCTTTGCATTTAAAAGTCCTAAACCTCACAAGACTTGTTTTCCAGGAAACAGGTCCTATTCAACATATGCCCATCTCTATTTCAAAATATGAATGTTTCAGTGATAACTTCTTTTATCCTGCTCCTTTGTAACAATTTCCACTGAGAGAAGGCCAGTTGTGACAGCCAGTTTAATCAAGTATACTCTTACCTGATGTTAAAATAGGCCAGCGAGATACATATGCCGCTAGCAAATGTACTTAATTGCTCTTTATAGAAACCTTCTGAACTGCTTTTTAAATGTCCCTCTTTCTGCTCACCTGCTTGCCTTTTTCTGTGTTGAATGACATTACAGTCAAGAGTGGAAAGCAGACACAGATATTTGAATTTGGACCAAAGGCTTTACATGGAGACAGTTAAATCCATTAGTTTATTGAGCTGTCTCCAGCTCCTTCAAAACAGTAATCTGACATTTGGTAAAGGGAGCTGTATACCAGCACTGCATATTTTAATACTTGCTCTCAAGGCAAGATCAGATTCTAAATATATTACAGAGATGACGGTCATTACAAATACCTAGATAGACAGGTCACATAAATACTTCACCCACCTAGTCTGTCTGTCTGTCTAGGTAATATCTTATTACTTCACCCACCCTGTCTCTGTAACATCCTGGGACCAACATGGCTACAACGCTGCATACAACAACAGACAAAAAGAGTAGGTGTGAATCTTGGGTGGTCTGAAATCTGGCTATGGATTTGAATTTTGTGGCCCATCAGTTTTTACTGGAAGGGAGTGTCTTCTGCCCATTGTAAAGGATTGGCTGGACAAGATACGTCTGTCAGGTTTTGCCCACAAAAGTTAGTCAAGCTTACATGTATTAGAGTATAGTATGTGGAGTCTTCAGGATTATTTAAAGTTTTGGGTTTCCGCTGTCTCCTTGGGGGTCGCTGTAGGGGATGAAAGTCCTCTGATTTGGTGGCAACTGTAAAAAAAGAGCAAGAGCAACCCATGTTCATTTGTTCACAGGATGAGTGTGCGTGATAAAAACATAACAAGAGAGGCATTTATCTGACAATGAAAAAACACTTTCAGCTACTTTTAACACTTAAAATAAAGTAAGTGTTTTGGACATTTCCAGGACCATGCTTGGAAGAAATGTAGCTCTGTTAAACCCACCTTCAACAATGCCCGTGAACACAGATCACACAGAAATTGGCGTGTTGGAACAAGTGTGGAACGCTCTCTCTGACACAGGCTAATACTGGATGTTTCAAGGAAAGGTGCTGGGAGCCAATGATGAGGTATTTGTCTGTGCCCTTTGTCCTTTTCTCTGTCCTGTATGGAAACTTGTCCACTTAATTCCTTAAAGCTAAGGCTGTGAGTTTGTCACCGAGGTCATGGATTCCGTGACTTTCCATGACCTCCCTGACTTCTGCAGTGGCCGGTGTGGCTGGCTTCAGGTCTGCCTGAGCAGCTTAGGCAGCCCCTGGGCCAACTGCACTGGCTGCCGCTGGGGCAGTCTCAGCCCACCGCCTTCCGCACCCCCCCAGCAGCAGCAGGAGTTTGGGTGGGGAACTCAGGGCTGGGGGTTGGGGTGTAGGAGCGGGTGAGGGCTCTGGGTGGTTCTTATCTTAGGTGGACTCCCCAAAAGCGGCAACATGTCTCTCCCTTTCAGCTCCTAGCTCCATGTGCTGCTTCTGCCCGCAGGCACCATCCCCGCAGCTCCTGTTGGCCGCGGTTCCTGGTCAATGGGAGCTGCGGAGCTGGCAATGCATGGAGCTAGGAGCTTAGGGAATGACATGTCGCTGCTCCCAATAAGCTGGGTAGGGAGCTTGCCAATCCCATCAACTCCCACCCCCAAGCACCAGGCTTCTCCCACCTGAACACCTGCACCCCCCCAACACACCTGCAGCATCCCCTGGGCCACTCCCCTAGCGCACTTGCGGCCCAGGCTGCCACCCTCCCAGCAACTGCAGCACCCCTAGGCCATCCCCCCGTGAGCACCTCCACTCTCCCCACAGGCACCCCTCCCCCCCAGATTTAGTCAGGGATATAATACAAGTCATGGACAGGTTATGGGCTGTGAATTTTTGTTTACTGCCTATGACCTGTCATGACTATTTTACTAAAAATACACATGACTAAAACGTAACGTGTGCTCAGAGTTTTTAGTGCCCTAGTTGGGTGCATTTATCTGTAGATTCAACTGCAATCTCATCTTCCAATCTCCTTAATAATCTGTCACTTAATCTAGTATAATTGAAAATATAGCTAACAGGGATCTGGTTTATTTCACCTCACTGAACAATGGCTTTCCATTCCTATATCACATACTAAAGTCACGGCTCCCTGTAGTTGTAGCCTGTACCTTACAGGCATTTGCAAGAAATTTAACATTGGTTGGCAAGTAGAAATCATGAGAATGAGAATCAGGCCTGATATCTTTATTTTTGTTATGCACATTCCTCTTTTATATGAAACCAAACACCTCTAAAGACTTATTCACGTATGCTACCCAAAAGTCAGTAACATATAAACATGTCCTCCACTTAATGAGACATTGCTAATGCCAGGAGTCCCATTTTTTACCTATTAAAAGGTTGATTCTTGGAGACAAGAAAAGAGCAGAATTTACACTCGTTAATGATTTTAAATGTAAGAAGTGAGCAACCCTGCATGAAAAAAAATGTTAAATTCAGAACTGTAAAAGCGTAAGAAATATTTATTTATCTTATCTCATTCTCCAGTCTTTCCACCAATGTGAATATGACCAGAGCAACATGTGCTATATTTAATAGAAAATATTACAGATAGAGCTGGTCAGAATATTTTTTAACAAAATCTATTTTCATCAAAAGATGCTGTTTTGTCAAAACCAAAACTTTGCCGAGAGGGATCGGTTTTGACAAAGAATTTGATGGGAAGATTTCCGACTTCCAGGGCACGGGAGAGACCCCTAAAATAAAAAACTGGCCCTTTTTGTTCCAAAAATGGACATTTTTCACACATTTCTGTTTCATGAAAACATTCAAAAGATTTTGTTTTCGTTCTGATGCAGAATGAAACCAAATTTGCAAAACACTGAAAGTTATCATAAAACAGAATTGTCATCCCCCCAGCCTGCTCTGATTTCAGAGTTAGATATTGGCATCTGAGCTACACTAGTTGGTAAATGTGAAACAAAATAGAAAATAAAAGCTCTCTGGACATCCTGAAATTGCTTCATGAAAAGCACACAGCTTTTATATTGACTCTTCTGTACTGAAGGGTAGTAAGTATTAATACCCGTCGAGGTCCTGCACACCCAAGCTAAACACTCACATGCACAATGTGCGTCCCTGGAAGATTAGTCCAAAAGCTTTGTCAAGGCCAGATCATTTCCTTGGTTCTGTGCAAAGAACCACCCTCTGTGGATCATAGTCTCTTCACATGGAAAGGGAGCGCCATGCACCTCTACATCAGTGTTCCCTTTCCTTTAAATCCATGGAGGACTCTGTGGTTGTGAGGAACCAGGAGTATACAGGGAGTAGCTGAGGCAGGAGATGAGCATCATCCCCCCTGTGCTCAGCATCAACACCAGAGGAAAGTTAATAAAGACAGTGACAGCTGTGGAGCTTCCTTCATACTGGGATGGCCCCAGGGTAGGAGGAGGGGCCTGTAGCAGTGAAGCTGTGTTGGTGCCCTGTTCACAGGGATCTGGGCAAAGCCAAGGGATAACGTGAGAGCACAGGATCTCTGCACTGAAGGCATTGTGTCCCAGTATCACTTCAAGACCGGCCGGGTTTTAGGATGGGCCCCTGGTCTTCCCTGCCTCACAACAAAATAATTCAGAGGAAACCTCTGAATTTCCTGGCCCATACATGGATATTGTACTTGGGGACAGAATCTGCCCCACAATGGCTTATTCACATTGCTAACTACTGAAAGTATATTCCACTGCAGTGGTAATGCATTGAAGTACTGCTGTTCCACCTGAAGTGAGTTGTGCCCATGAACCAGAGTGCTAACAACACTCAAGTGGGTAAGGAAGGAAAGAATACATTTTGTTCTCTAAGGGTATGTCTGCACGGAAATTAAAAACCTGAGGATGGCTCATGCCAGCTGACTTGGACTCACAGGGCTCGGGCTGCGGGAACATCTGCGCTCAGGCTGCAGCCCTAACTCTGGGACCCTCCTTGCAGGATCCTAGAGCCTGGGCTCCAGCTGAAGCTCAAATGTCTACACTGCAATTAAACAACCCTTTAGTCTGACTCCTAAAAGTCCGAGTCAGCTGGCATGGACCAGGTATGGGTGTCTAACTGCAGTGTAGATATATCTTAATAGCTCCCAGAAACTTTTGTTTATTTTACTCTGGGGAAGTAAAATCTATTCTACCTACATCATAACACCTTTTTAATTAAGAATGTGGCACGAGTAGTTATAATGAGAAATGATCATCAGTGTTGGCACCTGGAAAATTAGCTGTATATGATTTTTGGTATGTGTGATAAATAAGGCTTGTAAAGGTCACTGCTATACTAAAGAGCCAGGAGGAATAATGTTAATTTAAACTGTAATAGGGTAATGATTCCATTTATTGTTTCAGCTTCTTATCTGAAATGCAAACTGCTCCTAATGTAATGAATGGACTATTATCTCAACATTTTACCTTTAAGAGAATAATGGTATTTTTCAAAGTCAGGGTATAGATAATTCACTTTAGAAATGAAATTTATATACAACTAATTCATTTTATTAAATTGAGATTAAATATGAATCATAGTTTCAATTAAACAGATATACTGGGCCTAACACAGATACATTCTACTCTACTGATTCTACCCTCGTTATGATGCTGGTTTTACACTGGGGCAATTCAATTGTCTTCAATTCAATGGTTGACTTACACTGAAGATAAATCAGAAATGATAACCTAAAATGATAAAAGTAGTTTAATTAACTATAAAACTCTGTTACACGTTTTCAAAAATTCAATCTGAGTGATTGCTATGATCACATGAAAATCTGGAAAAAATGAACAAAAATGTGGAGCACTAGGAAAAGCCCAAGAAAGTAGATCTGTAGTTTTTATAGTCACACAAGAGATCATTACCCTACATGATATCACATTATTCATTATCTTATCTGACACATCATCACTGTCAAAGACCTAAAGTACACTTTTCTTTCAGATGAAAACTATTCCAGTTGAAAATAGCTGAGAGAGTCACTCCTCTGCATAGCTGCTCTGAAAATTATTCTTCCTACACTCAGAAAAATTATTTTAACGATCATAAGGTCTCAGTAAGACAACTTGCTTTGATTATTGAAAATTATATTGCTGAGAAGAGCATCTTTTTACCTAGACCTAAATCATTTGGAAAAATCTGCCAACATAAGTGTCTATATAATACTTTCCATAGACATATCTAAATTTGACTTGCATGCCCCTGCTTCATGGATGAGATGAGGGTTCTTTTCGTTCAGGTTACTTCTGCATTCCTCCATTTTTTCCAACTCCTATAAATCTCCTGTGTCTGGAAATTTTTATTTCCCTCCTTTTCATCAAATGGAGCTCTCCTTCTATATGTTCAGCCCCAATGGGATTAAGCTCAATTCTTACAAGTACCAAGCAGCCTCTGCTAGTTCCACTACCAGCTACTATAGACATTTTCTCTTTCAATACATCACTTCCTGTTACATACCACAGAGGCTAACTGTGAAATTACTACAATACCTTGGTGATACAAACTGATAGGCCAAATTCTACTGTCAGTCACACTGGTGTAAATCTGAAGTCAATGGAGTAACTCCAGATTTGAGGAACACCAGTGTAACTGAGAGGAAAACTTGAGTAGCAGTAATTGAGATTAGGGGCCATAGCAGTGATGAAGTTGGTTTCAGGGGCTTTACATGCTGCAGTACTGACACCAGACACTATGAAAGGAAGTTAGGGGGACTGGATTATTATTCTGGAGAACAGCAGGTCCTTTAAGATTATAAACCCTAAAACTCTGAATTTCCCTTCTTTGTGAAGTTCTAAAGAAGGCCACAGATGTGTCTGGATTTATTTTTTGAATTATCCAAGATGTAACTTACATGGAGTTACATCAGAGGCGAATTTAGCCCTACCCAGAATTTAGTTCACTTACCCAGAGAATCAACTAATGGTTAATAGATTTCTTTCTGCTCTTAGTTGTGTGTGTTCTTTTTTTATGAAATACAAATACTGTAGTTGGTATCTGTAATATGGGACAACTTATTATGCATAGAGTAATGAAATCTGCTTTTCATTAGTTGTCAATACTACCAGAGAACTTTTACTTACTAGGTTTTGGTTGGGTCTTCAGTTGGTTGGCCCTCTGGCTGAGTCACAAAGTCCTTCTGGGGTGGTAAGGAGTCCAATGAATAGTCTACTTTGCCCTCACTACAGTCTTCAGCCCTGGCTCTGGGCCCACTGAATTCTGCCCTTTCTTCAGGCTCCCAAATAAGTCCTGTCCCCATCTTAGGGTTTCTGCCAATTTACCTGCGGCTGGTAGAGGAATTCAGGCCTACCCAACTCCAGGTTCCACCCCATGGACCCTCTAAACAGTAGCCAGATATGGCTCGATTCAATTAGTTGCTGCTTCTTCCCTGGGCCTCTTCCCACCTGGCTCCTTTTGGCTTCACCCTTATCTCAGGGTTAAGGGTCTTGAATCCTCTTTCTGCAAACCCAGCTATGCAAAATACAGCCAGATACAAACTCTGGCTGTCCCTTGAGCTTCTGGCCAGAGCAGAGGACCCTTCCTCACACCTCTGGTTACAGCTAGGAACTGACCTTCTAGGCCACTCAACTTCTTTTATCTGGGCCTGCTGGCTCTGATTGGCAGTCACTAGCCCTTCTGACCCTTGGAGGTTTCAGGTCTCTCTAGCTTCCAAGATGGGTTGCTTCAGTGAAGTCTCTCTAGGCAAGGTTGGACGATCCACCTTTACTGCTCTTTTCGTCCCACCTTGCTGCTTTCTGCGGTCCGAGGTAGTAGGACTGCAGTCCTCGGTAGGGAGCTGCAAAGGCTAGGCACAGCCCATCACAGCAGCCAAAAAATCACTAGACATCAGAAGGAGTTGGTTGCGTCACTTTCCCCAGCCATGCCCCTCTGCTGAGAGGTTGTTCAGAAGGGGACCAAGCAGGGGTGTTCTGCTGGCCCTATGCCATCTTAGAGATTCCCCCTACATCTGGGTAACTCCCGAGAAGCTAGTTATACCTGCATTCTGACAGCTTAAAGCAGAAGTAACATAAGCCCAAATCAGAGCCAAAACACCTGCATCTCCACTCCCTTGCATACTGGGCTAGGTCCTCAGATGTATCAGAGCTTCTCATGCTTTGCAAGGACTAAGAGGGGGTAATCTGGAGTGGATCTTGCACCCATTTGAATTTCACCCTACAAGTAGAAAATTCTTTAGTGGAGCTTTAATACTTGTAGTGATGGGCATCATCATTTTCCTGGAAAGAGATGTATTCTGTAAATCCTGCTAGTGAACAGCCTATGGAGACTGGTTCATTCCAGGAACATTGCACGGATTGCCTCATGCCTTTTTGTAAAACTGGACCAAAGTTCTTTTACAGCCTATTTAAAAAACCTGCTGAAATAAGATTACTTTGGCCTTCTCGACACAGATGTATTTTTAAAAAAACTGCATATTTTGCATTTTTTAAATTAAATTGAACATATTTTAAAACCTTTTACATTGGCACAACCACATCAGCCAGTTCTCCTGCAGCCCCTTACCTTCTGTGATTAGTAGAAATAATTTTCTGCAAAGTATAAAATGTTATCTTTGGAGCTGCTAAGCTGTCAAAATGAACAATGCCAGTCTATTTGTAGATAAAGGCAGACGCGTTCCTGTTTGGCATACAAAATGCAATTCTAGATTCATGCGTACAGCTGTAAAATGACACATTAAACAAGTGATGTTGAAGAAAATGTGTACAATTATCATTTAAATCATCATAGTAATTATATAAATCTAAATGTCATCTGATTTAAAGACAAGCAAAGGGTCGGCAATCATTGCCATCCACTGATTAATGCCTCTATTGGGGACAGAACAGCAAGGGAGCCACTCAGTGTGAAAACTGCACTAAATAAAAATAAAATCATTGCTTCAAAATGAGTAGGAAAGAAGATGGCAAGGCTTCTTTCCGTATCATAAACAGTATATCACTTAATGATAGACCATATAAGTCTGGCCTAGTTAGCCATACTATAGATAGCTTAGTTTATTGGCTCCGATTTTTTTTCTAGAGCTGCCCATGATTTTTATGAGGAAAAATTCTGAATTCAGTGTTAGAGATTGTTCCTAGATAACTGACGCTTGTGTGCAGTATCTTAGTTCTGTGAACATGAAGGTCACTACACACCAGAATGGTACACAATAATTCAACAAAAGAAGCAGGTGAAATAGAAGTACATTTCTTACTAATCTACAGTGCATTTTTAAATACAGTACATTCAGAAAGAGAAAGTGCAAACCAATTGGTAATGTTTTGTATACAGTAAGTATTAAATGGAAGCCCATATTTCCCATATGTATTCTGCATGTCCATTTCAGATAATATGCAGCTATAGTAAATGAACACTTACTGGGATGTACAGGGCTATTGTTAAGATACATATCTTACTGAAGCTAGTTCTGCTATGCCTAGATTCAAACTATTTGACTTTCAAGCTTTGTAATTACTCCAGTATTTTCTCTTATTTTAATATATTGCACGCTCCTGTTTATGCCCATCTGATACAGGAGTTTTGCTTGGTGTACAGAACAGGATTCCCAGTCCGCATAAAAACATTCCCCAAGCAAATCTGAACCCCCTCCCTGCTCTTCTCTTCATCACTATTCAAATGTAGCATTAATCATCCTTTAACAAACGTTCTAAGAACTGATGAGGGTTAATTCTCCTTCATGATTGGAGCAGTATTGCATGGGTGGAGCCCAGCTGGGCTGTGGAACTCCAGATGGGCTTCACACCAAAACCACATCAGGGTCTGGAGAATTAATAGAATTTCATACATAATGGGTGAATAGAACTCCTGACTCCATGGTCCCAGCTTTAGCCCAGTCAAGCTTCCTTTACGCTTATAAAACCACTCTTTGACAGTTCATTGTCTGGCAGAAGCTATCTTTGTTAGCTTTATTATGATAAGTAGCATCACTTAAGTAGGAACTGCTAATTAGTAGAAACTGCTAGTGTCAACTACACAGAACGTGCAAGTTTAGCATATACAACTGAACCTCTGAGTTACGAACACCACAGTTACGAACTGACCAGTCAACCACACACGGCATTTCAAACCAGAAATATGCAGTCAGACAGCAGCAGAAAGAAAGAAAAAGCAAATACTGTACTGTGTTAAATGTAAACTACTAAAAATAAAGGGAAAGTTAAAAAAAAAAAGATTTGACAAGGTAAGGAAACTGTTTCAGTGCTTGTTTCATTTAAATTGAGATGGTTAAAAGCAGCATTTTTCTTCTGCATAGTAAAATTTCAAAGCTGTATTAAGTCAATCTTTTGTTGTAAACTTTTGAAAGAACGATCATAGCGTTTTGTTCAGAGTTATGAACATTTCAGAGTTATGACTACAAAAGTAATTTTCCTTCTTTGGTATTCACCCCTTCTTGTCAACTGTTGAGAATAGGACACGTCCATCTTAACTGAATTGGCCTTATTACCCCCCACTTGGTAAGGCAACTCCCATCGTTTCATGTGCTGTAATATTTATACTGCTCACTGTATTTTTCACTCCATACATCTGATGAAGTGGGTTTTAGCCCACGAAACCTTATGCCCAAATAAATTTGTTAGTCTCTAAGGTGCCACAAGGACTCCTTGTTGCTTTTTCTCCATTCCCAAGGTGTTTGTAAATCTGAGGTTGTATAGTACAAACAAACACTGCCAAACTTGGACCTAGTGCAAGTGGTTGCAATGCCAGTCAAGTTGCCCTCTTACTCCAGGCATTAATTTCACCCAGGATAGGTGCTTAGAGGGGGAGGGATAGGTCAGTGGTTTGAGCATTGGCCTGCCAAACCCAGGGTTGGGAGCTCAATACTTGAGAGGGCCACTTAAGGATCTGGGGCAAAAGCAGTATTGGGTTCTGCAAGTGAAGGCAGGGGGATGGACTACATGACCTTTCAGGGTCCCTTCCAGTTCTAAGAAATAGGATATCTCCATTCATTAATTTATTTATTATATAAAATAAACAAAATTGCACACAAAGATAATTTCAATTACTGTAGCATTAGGGAAAGCAGTAACATATCTACCTACAATGCAAAACATGTTTTGTGCAATATGTTGTTCTGGTAATCAATAACATCCTGGGGAGTCAGCTGACGCACATCCTCTCAGAGAAACACTTCTCAATATGCTGCATGACTGTCCTCAGTCAAAGGAGGTACTTGTTTTACAATCCGCAGATATACTTTTTAGTTCCTAGGAGTTTGCTCTCTCCTCTCAGTGATCTCCACACCATATTAGGTTAATCTTTTGTAAAATAAATTAAAAAAAAATTTTTCTTAAAAAACCCCACAACCAAATGGCAAAGATTCCAAGGCTACAAGCATGGGTGGCAGGTATCAAAGGCCAGGACAGGCTAAGCCTCCCCTAACTCAGCCCAGGGCCTGCCCAGGTTCCACCTGAGACCTCACTTTCCTCTCCCTTTCCCCTGAAGCCAGCAGGGCCACAGTTCCAGCTGGTGGCTTGGAACTCAGGCCTACCAGTGGCTCGGCCCAGGGGTTGGGCTAGTGGCTGGGGCTGACTGGTGATCTGGTGCTCGGGCTGGGGCTCCTCTGGTAGTGTGCGTGGGAGCCTTGGGGCTCCTCTGGCCATGGTGGGGAGAAGTAGCAGAGTCAGTGGGTTAGGCTCCCCAAAGGAGGGTTTCACCTGCCACCCATGGCTACAAGTTCATAATGATGGGCGGGACCTGGGGTGAAATAGACCAGGAATGCACCAGCAGTGGGAGAGGGTTGAGTTGCAGCAGCTGAGCAGCTCTATACTGTACCAGGATTCTCATAGATAGGGAGAATCCTACACTGGCTGGAGTCACCAGCTTTAAGACAGTTTTGTGACCCATAACAAAGCTACCTTAATGGCCCAGAGAACTGAGCCCTAAATTCATAGCTTTGATCAAAGCGTTGTGTGGTTGTGGGTGGTTAGCACTTAGAGGTGGGTAACTTGTAAAGCAATTTTCAAACTTCTTTTATTGGGAAATAGTCACTGTCTTCCAATCCTGTTGATTGAGAGATTGGGGAAGGAGGGGGGTATAGTTTGTTTAGAAACCCTCTAGGAGAAAGTGGCAGGAGATTGGTTTGCTGGGGTTTTTCTTTAAAGGAGCAGAACATTAACTGACATGTTAGTCAGCTGACTAGGAGTTTATAGGCTAGAATGATCATTTGGTCTGACATGGTAGAAAATACGGTTTCATGTTTGATTAGGCTTAAGGGGCTGTCAGGAGAGCAACGGTGGCTGCCCTTTGCTTTACAGGTTAATACTCTTATACTGTTCTTAGTAAGCTTGTGTTCATTTTCCCAATTTTGCCCTTGAACTGCATCCACTTTAAATAGTAACTCCTCTCCACATGCTGGACTCACCTTGCCTATTTGCTGACCTTAGCAATTTAATCAAAATCCAAGCACTAGAAATCAAACTTCTTTTAGAATCTGACCGTTCTTCTAGAGAATTTGCATGAATCCTCTTGGAAAGGGCACAGCTTGACTATAAAGTATAAGCTTCTGTATGTTTATGACCATGAGCTTACAGGGCATTTATACCATTTTTGCTGTGTCTTGAATGTTCGAAAGGTATGTCTGGCACCTTTCCAAAGGCAGTTAATTGTGCCTTAGTCAAACACACAAGCAAATAAACAAAAAAAGCTTTTATACTTTAAGTAAAAATAAAATAAAATTATGTTTTGTTTATGGATCAGAGCTCTCAGATATATTATTCCTCAAACTACCATATTTGGTGCACAAAAGCATCAAATGCTGGCATGTTAGAGATGCCCACATTTGTCTGGAAGGTAGATAGAGGAAATAAAGCCTTGTTTTGTTAAAAACCACGGTACATTTTTTTGTGAGAAACAGATTTAATTTTATTTGGTAAAGGGCAAAATCATGGTCCTGATAAAATTAAATGGGACTTTTGCCTTTGACTTCAATAGCACCAGGATCTGACTCAAAGAAATGTGTGACATTCTTTGCTCCATGTTCAGAAGGAGGTGATGTAATACTTTTCACCCATTATGCCTTAGAAAAAACATGGCATTTAAAGGGAAAGTAGAGGCACAGATAAGGGCTGCATTATGAGGTTGTATGGACAGAAACACAGGCTGGGCACGGGAAGTTTTTCAAAGGAACAAAGGGGAGTTAAGTGCCAAGCTCCTATTGACTTTCAATGGGAATTGGGTGCCTAACTCCCCCTTAAAAGTCTCCTTCTGGACCTGTATCAGGTGTTAAGTATTGTAATTTTATTAGCTTCAGTGTAGCTACTCCAGATTTACACGAGTGTAATTGGATAGAATTTGGCCCATTTTGTAATTAGCAGAAAGAGATTGGCATATACTTCCACCTGGGTTCACTTGAGTTTTTATCACTTTTAAATAAGATCTTTTTCTAATTGGCAAAAGAGGTCTTGTATTTCCCTCTCCCTGCCTCTCTTATCTATGTTCTGTAGGGAAATGTTTAAGAAGCATTTGCTATTTTCCAAAGAATGAGCCTTTAATACTATATTATATAAGGAATTAGCCTCATACTGTCAAAAAAAATCAGTAAAATGTAATAAAGAATTCAGCATAAACCTGCTAATGATTAACATGTCTAAAATGAAAGTCCTGCCAAAATCCTGGAATGGAATTTTCCATCTGATGTTTGCTCTCTCTTGCAGAAGTCAGTTGTAGAAGCATGCTGCCATGAAGAACTGGGGATTAACAAGGAGTAGCCTTTACACTTTCAAGGCCTGACTCTAATACACACTGAGGTCCCTTTATTTCACTCTGGCAGTGTGAAAGGCCCTTAAAATGGGGGTAAAGTACATGCACATGTACTTTAAGGCCCCTTTCACATTGCCAAAGGTATGTAAAGGGGCCTAGGTGTATATGAGACTCATCTTCACAATATTATAGTGACAACAATGTAGTATGTTTTGACCACTGAAGGGCAAATTCTAAGCTTGGGCTACGGTCTGGCCACTTGATACACCCGGATTAGAGGAAACCTTCCCACCAGGCTGGGGAACTACTGAGCAAAGCCAACCCTAACCCAGAAGACAAGAGTAGTCTCTACAGCTTCATACGCACCTCTCCATGTTGGGCAGGTCCTGGTGATCTGCATAGCAATCACACCCTTGACCTTCACCCTGGCCCATCCATTGTCTACCCCTCTCTGTCCCACATGGGCTAGTATTCAGGGAGCCCTCTGAGGACCAGAGATTCATGGTGTGCTGAGGGTATGTAACCACTGTGCCTCCCCCAAAGGCTGCCTCCTGTTGCACAGCAGAGCTGCACCAGTTATCATGCAACTGTAACTGATATGGGATTCAATTAATAAATAATTAAAGGGGAGGAATATAATTAATGCCAGTCCACATGGTTTCATGGAAAATAGGGCTTGTCAGACAAATATGATTATATTCTTTGATGAGGCAACAAGTTTGGTACAGGTAACTTTGTAGATGTAATAGACTTTGCTGAGGCTTTTGACTTAGTACCACATGACATTATGTGACAAATTAGCACTATACAATCTCAACAGAGCACCTGATCAGTGGATTTGGAACTGGCTAGCTGACTGCTCACAAATCTCAATGAAGAACCATCATTGAATGGGAGAGTCCACAGGGATCAATTCTAGGCCTGATGATATTCAACATTTTTATCAATGATTCTGGAAGTAAACATAAACTAACTGCTGATAAAATCTAC
Organism: Gopherus evgoodei; assembly: GCF_007399415.2. Classification (NCBI taxonomy): domain Eukaryota; kingdom Metazoa; phylum Chordata; order Testudines; family Testudinidae; genus Gopherus; species Gopherus evgoodei. The sequence continues at coordinate 33,711,251 of NC_044323.1, forward strand.
AGATGAAACAAAGACGGTGGAGTGATACATAACGATGAGAACAAGGAATTCACTCTTAGTGAGCTAGATCACCTCGTAGCTGAGCTCATTCCACCAATATACATTAACATAATCAAATGTAAGGTCGTACATCTAGGAACAAGGAAGGGAGGTCATACTTACAGAATGGGGGACTGTCTCCTGGAAAGCTGTGACTCTTGTAAAGGAGCTAAAGGTCATAGTGGACAACATGAGTTCTCAGTGTGAAGCTGTGGCAAAAAGGGCTAATGGAGAGGTTCTCAAACTGGGGGTCAGGACCCCTCGGGGGTCGCAAGGTTATTACACGGGGGGGTTGCAAGCTGCCAGCCTCCACCCCAAACCCCGCTTTACTTCCAGCATTTATAATGGTGTTAAATATATTTTAAAGTATTTTTAATTTATAAGGGGGGTCACACTCAGACGCTTGCTATGTGAAAGGGGTCACCAGTACAAAAGTTTGAGAACCACTGGGCTAATGTAATCCTTGGATGTATAAATAGGGGAGTAGGAACTGATTTTACCTCTGGATATGGTATTGGGGAGACCGATACTGGAAAAAAGCAACCAGTTCTGGTGTCTACATTTTTAAAAGGATGTTGAAATATTAGAGAGGGAACAGAAGAGCCACCAAAATGAGTCGAGAGCTGGAGAAAATGCCCTACAGTGAGGAAGGTCAGGAGTTGACTTGATCATGGTATATAAGTACCTTAAATGGGGAGAAAATACTGGGTACTAAAGGGCTTTATAATCTAATAGAGAAAGGTATATCAAGAGCCAATGGCTGGAAGCTGAAGCTGAAGTCAGAAGCCAGAAAAATTCTCAAATTCTCATTACAAACAAGACACTTATTTTTAACAGTGAAGGTGAACAACCATTGGAACAAACTACCAAGGGAAGTGATGGATTCTCCATCTCTTGATGACATCACATCAAAACTGGATACCTTTCTGGAAGATGCTTTGGTCAAATACAGGTTATTGGGCGCAATGCTGGGGAAATGGGGCAAAGTTTTGTGGCCTGTGTTATATACAGGAGGTCCAAATAGATGGTCTAGTGGTCCCTTGGAACCTTAAAATCTATGACTATGAATCGTCATGGAACCCTCTGTGGCTGCAAGACTTGCCCCTGAGGGACATTAATGTTATTGATAAACATGAAGGTTGAATATTACCTGATTGACACACATGAGGAGAAAGTCGACCATTTGTTTGTTTATCTTTGGACAGCATCACAGGCCTCAGCTGATGCGACAAAATCATTTCATTCAACTTTTGCTGCAGTGCCAAATAGTCTTCGGACAATTTTGATATCTAAAAAAAAATAATACAAGATAGAGATCTCCATGTTTCCAGGTAAATCATGGGTAAGAAACTGCAGATGGGACAATAAGATAAACAGAGATTGGACAAACTGCTTTTATGCAATACACTGCTTTTTTGAAAGCATGAAATAATTCCATCAAAGCACTGTAACAAACACTGCACATGCAATAATAATTGATCCTGCAAACTGCTCCGTAGAGGTTCACATCTGTGTCCATGCAGAGCCCCTTTGAAGTCAATTAGAGCAGGGTTCCAACTGTGCAGAGCATGTACTAGGAATGGGTATGATAACCTTATTCAGCAAGGTGGTTAAGCATGTGCATAACTTTAAACAGGCAAGTAAGGACTTCAGTACTCTGCTGAGTCAGGGCCTTAGTTAGCAAATGTCAGCATTTCAAAACAACACTTATCTTAACTGGGGCTTCTGGTTTTAGGTTAAAAGGGACAACCCTGACAGTCTCCCCTCACCCCCAACCCTGACAGTCTCTCCACTTGTAGCACGAATTGTAGATTTTTATAAAATATCCATTAAAATACCTGAATTTTACTGAGTGAAATCCTGGTCTCACTGAAATCAACAGGAGCTTTGCCATTAAATTCCACGGGGCCAGAAGTTCATCCACAACATTTTCAGTGAAATGTATTTGTATCAAACTATGCTGCTTTGCTGAAGCTGAACCATTTTGTGCCAATCTAGTGATTTCAGACATTTTCAACAGGAAGCTTTCTGAGGTTCAGGGTGGGCTCTGGTCACTTTTGACCAGAGAGAGTGACCTGAATAAAAAAAAACCCTACCCCTTTTGATCCAAAACTGGATGTTTTGATACAGTTCGTTTCATGAAAATGTCCAAAATGGTTTGTTTTTTCCCCAATGCAGAACAAAACCAAATTCCAAAATCTTGGAAGTTGTCACGAAACGGAATTGTCATGCTCTGGCCAGCTCTAGTGTACACCATTGGAAAGTATTTGCAGAAGGAACTAGTGAACCCTAAGGATCCCTTGCATTCTGTGGGAACTCATCTATGCAAGAACAGGGCTCGGAAGGGGGAACATTTTTTATATAATTTAAGGAAAACAAATTTTAAACAGATTTACCCTCCTCCCCACACACACCACACACACACACACACACACACACAATTCAACTACTAAGTGAGAATTGGATTTGCCAAAAAACCCTGCCAAGCTTCAGAATAAATTAATATCAAAATCTGTATAAACCCAACTCTTCAGTTCCTGACCAGTGATTTAAATGCCCAGAATAAAGTGATTTAAAATGTTACTTACTGACTGGCCTGAACAGAATGCCCCTTATTACAGTTAATTCCGGTGTTTTGTATGTTATGAAGTAGTATGAGTCAGAGCATCCATTTTCAATGAGCAATCATCTAATGCATTGCTCTTAGCACATTTCCTACAGTTATCAAGAAATATTTAGCTTAATAAGCTTCTTACCTGTCTTGAAAAGGCTGCCAAATCACAAGCCTCTTTTGCTGAGCCATCCTTTAGATTCTTATGGCTCTCGGCCTGAGTATTAGACCTTTCTCTATCTTTTGTTGCCTTGGAATCATTATTTTGAATATGTGCTACTTCAGCTGGCTCTCCACTAGCTCTCTCTTGACCTCTAGTAGGTAATTTCCCTTCTTTTCTGAGTTGCCCCCTTCTTCTGTAACCTCGATAATTACTCTGAATTACCACTGCTGCCTTGTCTTTGTCTTCTGAACCTTGTTTTTCTGGCTCAGCTTGCTTCTGTGAGCCTCTTACTGAATCTTTCCTTATATTTCCTTTATTTTCACCAGGTATTATCCCTTCCTGTGTCAGATGTTTTCTCTCCAAGTGACTGTCATACTTATTCTGAGCAACAACAGACAGCTGGTTTTGCTCTTCTGTGCTGACTGTTTCCTGATGAGTCAGATCTTGGAGGCCTCGTTCTGTCATTTTTTTAGATGACTGCTTCAAAGAGGCTTGTTTTTTGTCTTCCTTTGGATGCTGCCCTGGAGGGTTTTGTTTCATAGAAGCACTCTCTCTTCTTGGAAGCATTTTCCTTTTTTTCTGTAGGTTCTGTCTGTCTGGGTGTCCTGGGTAGCTGCTCTGACTGAAAATAGCTGCCTTACCTTTTCTCTCTGTTTCAGCCTCAGCTTCCTGCGCTACATTTTGAGCTGACTTTACTTCTGGTTTCAAGTTTTCCACTGGAGAAGACACTTGATCTGCTAGTTTTCTGTGTTGCTCCTTTATTTTTTTACGCTCCCTGTAGCCCCTGTAGTTACTCTGAACAATAACAGCTGCTTCCTCTTCAGCTGGAGAAGGAGAGTTTGTCATCACAGCTGGGTTTTCTTTGTTGTCTTGAGGTTGTTCATCTTTTTCTTTTTCATTAATGGAGACTGCATTTTCAATTTGTTCCTTCTTCAGAAGTGGCTCCCTGTATGAGACATATTGGATTTGGGAAATATAGCAGACAGATTACCACCTTACAATTTCCTCCAGCAATGTTTGTGTACTAAACGGCAATTTGATCAATCAAAAATGAAAATAAAACAGCAAGAGCAACTAGCACAGATTAGGAATGGGGAATGAATACACATATTTGTGAACATGAATGATATTCTAAGTCTGGAAGAATATCTCTGTCAAATGGCCCAAGGGCAATGAGGGTGGCAATCTAGATGATAAAAGAGCAGTGATAAAGGTTACAGAAAAAATCTATGATGGAGCAGGGAATTGAACTTTGATCTTCTGAGTCCCAGGACAGCACACTAACCACATCCTTCTACTTCTTTACCAAGCACTGTCTTTACTGGCTGTGAGTGGTCTCCCAAATGGTTTCCTTCTCGTATGGGTAAGACTTCCAAACCTTTCTAGTGCTACCTCCCACTAGGCTCACTCATAATCACACCCCGAAAGCAAAGCCAAAAATGTAAAAAAGAAGTAGGCTTCTTGGGGGGGCATTTCAGAGGATGTATGCCTACTTGGCTGTGTTACACTGAGCAGGCCCAGAACAGCTTGTGAAAATACTGGCCATTCAACACAGCGCGCCTGGAAAGAGTCCTAAACTACTTTCATGAACAGAGTCTGTTTTTATTGTTGGGTACCCATCTCAACAGATGGATAAGAGGAAGTTTCCATGTTTCAGATTGTCAATTTCTTTCCATTTTTACTTTTATTTGATTCAGACAAGAGGTGTATGCAATGTATAGAAATGTCTCAAGAAGAGCTATTCCAAACCCAGACCAGGACCTATCAGTAGTATCAGTTTATATTAAAATCACAGGTGGGCAAAATATTGCCAATTAATTCTTATTTTACCCCATATTTGCCTCTTCTTTCCTGAGGTCACAAAACTTAAGAAAAATGTTTTAAAATAAACAAGCAAACTATACTCCTGATGGAATTCTGTGTCACTGTGCATGTGCAGAATTCATATCCCCCGCAGATTTTCTTTGCTTCCCCACAGAAATATGATTTCTGATGGGGAAGCAAAGGGAAGCCGCAAAAGCAGTGACGTGCTCCTCCCTTGCAGCTCAGGCAGGTTGGTTTGGGTGCCTGGAGTAGCCAGCAGAAACATAGATCACCACTGAGAGGGGGATGGGCAGTCATGCGTGTAAGAGAGAGACACTCTGTCCTGCTCGCGCGCTATTGTGGCACACTCTGCGTGGAGGGCCAAGGCTTCAGGATGTTTCTGAGGAAGTAGAAGGGGGACAAGCTCTATCTCCTCAAGCAGAGCATAATGTATACTCTTGAGGGAATTCTGTACCACTGTGCAGTGCAGAATTTTGCAGAAATTAACGTGTGTGCAGAATTTCTTTTTCCCCACCGAAATGTGCTGCAGTACTACTGCCTGCCACTAGGAGCCACACATAGAAGACACTGCTGGGGGGAGGGAGAGGGAGCTAGAGGGATCTTGGTAGCTGCAGTTCCCAGCATGCCCTGAGGGAAAGAGAGGACAGCACTTAGGAAACTCCATGCAAGCCTGGTACTGAGCATCAGGCTGTTTCTTGCTTTGGATCCTTGGGCTCTGGGGGGGAGAGAGTGCGGGTATCTGGGCTGGAGGGGAGGGGCTGCAGTTGGGCTCTGGTGGGTAGGGGTTTCGGGTGTATTGGCTTGGGGGGGCATGGCTGGGCTCTGTGTGGGAGGGGTTGTCTGGTCTCCCAGCTGGGCTCTGGGGTCAGGGCAGAGAAATAGGAACTGGGCTGTCATAGGGTTTCTTTCACTCTCTACTGGAGGAATTTTTGTGTGTGTCTATATTGTTACAGACATACTTGCTGACAGGTATTTTGAAATAAATTACCAAAATAGTTGAAGCTGGCATGATTATGTAGTGTTATTTTGACAAATAAAATTTGCAGAATATTAAAATATTATATACTGATTTTTTAAATTTTTTGGTGCAGAATGCCCGCAGGAGTAAAACTATTTGTGCTACACAGAAGCATCCAATTCTGCTTCATTTCCAGAGAATATTGCTGATTCTGACAATATGTTTACTGAAGCAGGAGACATTTAAATGATACAACAGTCTATGAGTGTCTATGAGTATCTAACAGAAGGAAAAGATCACTACCTTTTCTTTTTGAAGCTTTTCCTCTTCCTATATCCCCTGTAGTGAGATTGAATTGTTGTCGCTGCTTTGTTTGATGCATCTGTTATTTCTTTCCTTTTCTTTCTGATTAAGTATCCTCTTGCAACTGATACAAATTACAGTACAAAACCATTTTAGACAACACCTAAGCTGTATTTCAAACTTTTAACAGAGTTAAATAACAACAATAAAGAGTTAAATTTCAAAAAGGTGCAGAAGACAGGAACCTGGTAGTAGAGGCAAGGTGCGGAAAAGCTGTGTTTTCAAGTGAGATTTTAAATGTGATGGCAAGTCAGTGAAGAGGAGGGATACAGGAAGTTTATTGAGATGACAGAAGCTACAGAGGAGAATGGTCTCACACCTGCAGTGGTGACATTATGTGAAGGATCATAGAAGGAAGCAATGGTTGAAGAACTAGGGAGTGGGATAGGGAATGGAAGAAGCCAAATTCAGAACTGATATGTAAATTGGTGTAAATTAGACTCCCCAGCACACATTTACTGATGTGTAAGTGCGTGTAATAGGTTCTAAGATGGGGTGAATTACATAGCAAGGAACCAAATTTCAGGTAGGGGTGGCCTTTCTGCCTTATTTACACCCCTGTTAGCTGGTTTAATCATGCCAGTGGGAGAGCTCTCTACCGTCGTTACAGAGCGGCTACACAGGAGACCTTACAGCAGTGCAGCTGCAGGGATACAACTGTGCTGCTGTAAGGTCTGTAGTGTAGACACAGCCTTAGACTTTTGGGGCCTGATTCTCCTCTCGCTTACATAGATGCAAATCAGGAGTAACTCCACTGAAGTCAGAGGAGTTATACCATTGTAAATGCAAGAGTGGACAGCATCTGATCTGTTTCAAGTTACTTAGCTTCACCTGTGAAGTTAGCCCAGATCATTGAGGTAGGATGGAGCATGTCCAAGGATGGTTTTCAAAACAAGGATGGCAATTTTGAACTGGATTTTGAAACAAATGGGGAGCAGAGTCACTAAAAGTGTGAGAGAATGGGCATCATATAATTTTGCTTCTTTTATGCTGAAGGAAGTTGAGCTGAAGCCACACGTCAGGAAGAGAGAGTGGATGCAAAGGAAAATTAAAGATATCATAAGATACAGTGCAATGGTTAATCAACATGAACAAGCTGTTGCCACACTGTGGCGTTTGAGATTCCCTCTGCTGAGGAGTTAATCGGGGCATCTCAGTTATCATCATGTTGGTAAATACTGACTTTCAATGGTGACCTCTTTGGATTTGATTCTGCTCTCAGACCAGTTTTACACTGGTAAAATTCCACTGTCTGCAACTGAGTTACTCCTGAATATACACCACATGAGATCAGTGTCAGGTTGTATACATACACGTGATGGTTATCAAAATAACCAAGAGGGACAGGGTAAATGGAAAAAAGCAAAGGATCAAGAATTGAATCTTGGGAGATGTCACAGCAGAGATGTCTTGGCACAGAGGTAGAGAAGGAACATTTTGATAGGTAGGAACAGAGCCATGACAGAAGACAACCAGAGACATATGCATAGCTATAGATAAAGACTCTTCTCTAAAGTAAATGTTATCTAATGTGTAACAAACATATAGAAAAATGTAAACAATATATACATACAGACAAATATTGTATATATACATTAAATGCAAGCAGATATATAATGTGCACAGAGGTGAAAGTGGGCTCGTATGGCATACGGGTAAGAAGTGGCTGCCAGTATGGACCCCGTACGCAGCTGTCCCAGGGCCTGGCAATTTAGAAATGCCCGGGGCTCCCGGCCGTTGCTACCGCAGACCAGAGTCCCAGGACTTTTACATCACTGCTGGAACCCTGGGAGGTGCAGGCTGGGCAGTGCTGAAGGGCTGGCTGGGGGAGGCTGACCCTCCAGCCCAGCCCCTTTTGCCTGAGGCCCCGACCCTTTTGGGGGCCTGGAGCTAGAACCCCGTACCGTTAAGTCTTTTATATTACTTTCATATATACAGTATTTACAAGCAGAGATAGGTGCATCAGATCGTCGATGCAATCTGATGTAGCTCCACTGCAGTCAATGTAGCTTTATAGCAGCTGAGGATCTGGCCCACTACATTGTGTATAAGCAGATACATAAAATCAGTGCATCAGAAGTCTAGAAAGCTAACAGTCCTTACCTGCTTGAAGTCTGGTAATAAATGTTTCCATTTTGTATTTATTTTTTCCTTTTTCATATTCTTTACGAGCAACAAAGCCCCTGTAAACTAAAAAGAGGTGGGAAAATTTAAGCTCATCCATTAGGTGATATAAAAGAATATGAAAATAAAGCAGCAAAGAGTCCTGTGACACCTCATAGACTAACAGACGTTTTGGAGCATGAGCTTTCGTGGGTGAATACCCACTTGCATCTGACGAAGTGGATATTCACCCACGAAAGCTCATGCTCCAAAATATCTGTTAGTCTATAAGGTGCCACAGGATTCTTTGCTGCTTTTACAGATCCAGACTAACACGGCTACCCCTCTGATATATGAAAATAAAGAATTCTTCAAGGAATTATGGCATCAGAATTAAAGTATTAAAACATCATATTTTTCCAGGACGTTTCTACAAAGAAACACACTTTTGAATTGTCAGTCAGGTTTCCAAATTTATGACAAGGAAGCACAAACTGTATAAAATATGTAAAATCTGGGTCCTCCAGGTCATAGTGTAATTATGGAATCAATTAGTATATAAAACATGTAGATGTTAGAACTGCCAAGAGGATGATGCTCAAAGTTATGCTAAAAGGAGGCTGTTCAATTAGCGATTTCTCAATCAATAGCTTAATTAGTTTTATTATCCAACGTGGTTAATACATTATTTTTTCACTGGTATATTATGTGACATTGTCAGAGTATGCTGGAATTTTAGGAATAAAAATATTACTTATGTATTCACATTCCTTTGTTGTTAAAAATTGCCTTTTAAAAGTAACACTGATAGACAACTATAGTGAAGAGATTATTGTCATAACCTGATTAACCGATATCTTTTCACAAAAATACATAAAGCATCAAACACAGAATGCTTTATCAAATGCAACAGGTTTAAAAGAACAAATGGTAAGAAGCCATATTTCATCCATGTGCACATTTATTCTAAAATGCTGTTGAGCTATTACCTGACTGTATTTTAATAGCACTTTCTTCCCTTTTCTCCTTTAATTTTTTGTATCTCTTTGAACCTAGCCACCCTCTGACATAGGCCTGAATCAAAACAATCCTGTCAACTGTCTCCTTTCTCATTAAATTCAGCTGCTCCACATGATAGTATTTAAGGAACACCTTAAAGAGAGTAAACAAACAATGATACACAGCATTAATTAATATGGCCCAGACAGTCCTCTCACAGTGATTCATACATGTATATTAGTTTATTTAGCATCAACAGGAATTCTGTGTGACCATCAGAGGAAGAACAAAGCCTTTAGTTCCATTGTTTAAATGATCATTTTTGAAGGTGACAAAGCTGAAATAATTCTGTAATTTGAGTTGGTAACACAAGTGGCCAAAACACTTTTATTATTTGTATTTTCATTGGAAGATACTTTAACCTCCTCAGTGTTTTCCTCTGATGCGTATTTCACAAAACTAACTCCAGTGTGCTAATGCTTTTGTCTAGTACCTTAAACCCATTCCATTTATTTATTTTTAAATTTGCATTCAGGGAAGCCTACGCCGTAGAAGAATGACCCCAAAAGCAAGACTGGCGCAAGTGATACAAACATCAGTCCTGATTCTGTCTCACATTGGAGTAACTTAGGAGTAACTCCATTGAAGTTAATGGAGTTGTACTGGTGTAAAACCAGTTGCTGTAGGTAGGAGGAGAATCAGTCCCATTGTATCTATTTTTTCAGGACTTTTCTGTCCTCTCCTCTCTATTCCTTTTGTCATAGTCTTTGTCTGTCAGCTCCTGTTTCAGTTACGTTTGTGTACATCTGGAATAACTCCATATAAGTACATAGTGAGATATAAATTCCCATACCTCTAGTTATTCTCCTTTCCCCATTGGTCCCATCTCAGAACATGAGAGAGGTTGGGCGGGGAGGTGCATCCATGGATCCTTGTCCCAGCCTTCTTTAGAAAAACCTGCCCCAGCAATACCCCTCTGCCTTTGAAGAAAATCTTTCTTCTCCTCTCTGGTAGTCCCATTATGAATCCATATCTGGTTCATTAGACAGGCGTGAACAAGACGAGGTGTGACTATGGAGAAAGGTGCCTCAGACAGGTATCTGCACCTCAGATAGCTTCAGTTTTATGTCTCCTCCTCTCTTTATGTCTCTTTATGTCTCCCCCTCTCTATGTCTGTCCCTCCCCCCCACTACCTTCAAAGAAGGGGAGACTTGAGGCTGAAGTTATTTGAGGTGTGGAGACACCAGTTTTTCTCCTATGGCACCTTCTCTGTATACCAAACTTCCTGTAGTTTGCCAGCAGGGAGGCCCTTTCTGACAAATCAGGCTAGAAAGGCTGAGATGGGAGGGAGTCTGAAAAATTCTACTGGTGCCACGAAGCAATAATGAGGGAGCAGATATTTATCTCCACCCTAATCAGAGGCTACTCAAGACAATCTGTCACGCTACACAAATCTTCAGTGTGCTGCCCCCCTCCTAATAGGCCTAGGGCAGCAGATTTGGCCTGGCTGCCTCTCTGTCATGATAGAGGGGCAGCCAAGCCAAATTTGAATGAGTGGCAGGTAATCCAGCGTAAAGAGTTGCAAAACCACTCAAATTTGCTCCAGACACCCCTCCGTCATGATGGAAAGGTGACTGGCCAAATCTGCCACCCTAGGCGCTGCCTAGTTATAGGTGTGCAAAGTAGATGTGTCGGGGTGCTGCAGCACCCCCACATTTTATGCAGGACTGCTGGCCCTGCACCCTGCTCCCCAGCCGCTGGCTCTATGCATAAAACCTGGGGGTGTTTCCCGCGCCTATGACCTGCTCCTGGCCCTCTGCCCACACTCTGTTCCCCAACCTCTCATCTGACTTGGGGCTTGGGTCCTGGCCGCCGGCACCCCAACTACTAAATATGTTCCAGTGCCACTGGCCTAGTTTGATTATAGCTAGGGTGGCCTCTGTCCATAACCAAATCTTCCCTCACTCTCTACATCTGAGATCATCTGCTGCCAACTCCTCTCCTGGCACTGAGGGACCAGGATTTCAGCCTAATTGTCAATGAGGGGTGTCCAATGAAATAATTTTTTTACCCATGTGGGTCAAAAGTAATTCCAGTAGAGTAACTGAGAGCAGAGTTTGCTTAATATCTTTAAAAACACATAGTGAAATGTATGCAAAGTATCTGAAATATTACTTTGGTTTTTCCGAGAACCCAGTTGTCAAGGCGGGCTTTTTCTAAGATAGCAGCACAAGTTTCAGGGCTGACTGGAGGATCATCATTTGTTTTGTAACAGATGAGGTAATATCTAAGAGACAACAATATGATTATTACAGTAATATGAAATGACTGAAATATGCAGATTCACACTATCATCTAAATGAAACCTAGTTTAAAATGTTTTTGTATGGAGCAATACATAATATACTAAAAAGAAGAACATGCCAAAAATCACCATGTATTTATATACAGCAATTAGAAACACAGTTAAAGGTGCATAAGAGAGATCTTGTACACCCTGGAGGGTTTTTTAGTTCTATTAACATCACTACAGGACTCTCAGAAAACATGCTGTCTAGTGAGAGTCTTTGCCAAATTGTTGCCTTTACTACTTCTTTGCACATTGTGGATAACCCTTTTGTGACATTCTGTACCTTGGGGCAGCACCCAGTAACCCCCATATTCCTCATTTACATATAATTGTGATTCTGCATATAAAGCAGGCCTTGTGAGGTATCAGGGGAAAGGTTATGATCTGCTGAAGTCATTAAATTGTAAGAATTGTGTTGTATGATTTTCATTAAAATATGCTGTGGGTTTTGAAGGTGCCCAGATACTAGCTCTACAGAGACAATGACAAGGGAGGTAACCAACACCTGGGTGGTTGCTGTTGAACAGACATCACCAGCTATTTTTCAGCAAGGGAGCTACAATGCAATGACTCAATTGCATGAGGCTACACCAGGGGAATTGCTCAGCCTTGTCTAGAGACTCAGCAATGCCCACCAAACGTGTGGACTTGTGTTCTACAGGCACATGAACTAAGGGTATAAAACAGAACACAGTGGCCACATGCTTGGCCTTTTCTCCTCCCTCACCTATGCGGCAAGCAACACGGACTCTGAGAAGACTTAAGACTCTAACAGAGGAGACTGCCCCAGGTTTCAAGGGTGAAATCTGTGTACTATGAACGGCAATATACAGTAAGGTGAGAAAAACAGCTTAATCTAGATGTTGCCCAGTCTAATAGGGTTGAGAGTTTAGACTACGTGCTTATATTTTATTTTATTTTATTTTATTTTGGTAACTAACTCTGACTTTTTACCTAGAACTTATAATCACTTAAAATATATCTTTTGTAGCCAGTAAATTTGTTTTACTGTTTATCTTTACCAGTGAGTTTGCCTGTAGTGTGTGATAAATCTGCTCAGGTTTTCAAAGGCTAGTGTATATCCACTTCCCATTGATGAAGTGGTGAACCAATGAATAAATCTGCATGGCTCATCTTGAGCAGTGCAAGATGGCATCTTCCTGAGGTACAGGGCTGGGAGCTGGGGGGATTCGGCTGGTGCATCTCTTTGTGATTCTTGAGTGGCTCTGGGAGCATTCACGCAATCTAGCTGGTGTGTGGCTCCACACACGGTTGTTCTGAGTGATAACAGTGCCTGGAGGGGTTTGCTCCTGGTCACCAGCAAGGCACTGTGAGAGACAACCCAGGCTGAAGACAGTTAAAGGGGCACAGCAGCCCCACAGTCCCAGGCTACACCCCGGGAATCCTGTCACACCCTTACATCAGTAACAAAAAACATGTCAATCATTTTTTACAGTTGTTTTCTGTTTAAATGTATTCTTTAAAGTATTGAATTTTAATATCTCATACCCATGCCTCTGCCACCCCTAGCCTGGGGCCACAAAACTTCAGCTGGTGCAGAAGGTGGCTGCCTACTAACTCCTTGCTGGGAGCATATTGCACGTGTGTTGCAGAGACTGTACTGGCTTACAGTTCTTTGCTGAATGCAATTTAAGGTGTTGGTCTGATCTATGAAGCCCTTCACAGTTTGGGTCCTGCATATCTGAGAGCAGTGGTTCTCAAACTTTTGTACTGGTGACCCCTTTCAAATAGCAAGTCTCTGAGTGTGACCCCCCCCATATAAATTAAAAACACGTTTTATATATTTAACACCATTATAAATGCTGGATGCAAAGCGGGGTTTGAGGTGGAGGCTGACAGCTTGCGACCCCCCCCATGATAACCTCGCGACCCCCTGAGGGGCCCAGACCCCTAGTTTGAGAACCCGTGCCTTAGAGAATGCCTCTCTCTCCTCCTGTTTTAATCGGCATTTGAGATCAGCAGAAATTCTCTAAGATGACAGTTCTTGGATGCATTCAACTGAAGACAGAGCATTCTTATGAGAGTGTGTAACCTTAGAATTTGCTCCTCCTTTGCTTTGACAGAGTCTCAGTTTGGCACATTGCAAAGACTATTTACCCAGGCTTTTTCTGAGGAGGTAGAAAGTAGTGTGCAGAATTGAAGGCTCTCTCTAAAATCGGTGAATAAATTCCATGTCCCTCTAGAAATCTGGGTAAGTAGCACTGTCTTTTCTTTACCCCTCATCACACCCCACCTTTTGTTTTTTTGAGTAGTCACCTAGATATTGCTTTAGATTTAGCTTTGCTAGTCTTTTTATTAAACTTACTCCATATATTTATTATCCTTTACACACAAAAGCTTTAAATGCAATAAACTCTTTTTCTAGTTTTCTTAGTTCGAGAACAATTATGTGGACACTATGTGTGCCTCCTTCAAGCTTGGATGTCTTCTTTTCTTGTCATTCAGCTCCTCTGTACACACAAAGCCTGGATTGCTCAGGTGTAAAGGAAGGCGATATTTTGCCCATAGTATAATAAAAAAAGGAGAGACAATATATTATTACTACTAGTTTCTGCAGCTGCTTCTTTTTACTGCTTATTGGCTTGGCTAATTTTCAGTCCACTTGACCACCTTGGGACTTTTTCCCAGGTCTATGACTGCAAGTCTCAATAAAAAACTGCCAGCTATTTAACAAAACTCCTTGTGCTTTGGGCCAGATCCTCCATGGGTGTCAATCAATTCAGCCTTGTTGAAATCAGTGGAGCAAGAGTGATTTACAGCCGTGGAGGATCTGGCTCACTATGCTCTCTGCTTCCCCCCTTTACACTAACAGTAAAATCTTTAAAAGCAATAACCAAAGCCCCCGACACACCTTGTTCACTTCAAACTACTTCAACAGCCTTCATCAAGCTGTGCTTTTCTGACACAGTCATGGCCCCCTCAGTGTGCTCTCCCGAAACAAACTTATCAAACCATCAGCTTGTTCTTCTGTGTCTGTCATCGGTTGTCTACTTCTAGTGCCTACTAGTTTTAAAAGCGTTTGTCAGAGTGGGTGTTATCCGCACAATTTCTTCTATTTTCCCCCTGTAAATCGAAGTTCTTATCCAGGAAAATGTCTGGCTTCTACATTTGTAAAAGAGAAATGCAAAATAACTGCTTAATCTCTTACCAGTGGAGACTTTTTTATTTAACATTCTCCTAGTTATAACAAGGGCGAGACTAGTCTCTTAACAAATGAATATTACTTATCAACTACACTATAAAAAACAAAACCATGCATTTATGCACTTCTACGTAAATCTTTAATGTGCAATACCCAGATCATCATGTGCCTCTCTGCAAAGCTAGAGGCTGAATTAAGCTGGCTCTCAGTGGTTAGAGATACAGTAATGTGTTTTTGGAGGATGTCATTATTTGTTCCAAATTCTAAGATTTAATTTAAAATATTAAGTTCCTAGCCCTTATAGTTCTGGAGAAAACTTTCAGACTGAGCAGAGTGGTTTCTGCCTGAGTTTGCTATGAGCCTGAAACAATAGGTCAGAGATGTGTGATCTTTCCCTACAAACAAAATGATGTGTTATCCTCATGTCTGAAATATTCTGTCTGTCCAGTCTAGCTTGTGATCTTTGACAAAGACCTTGTCTTTATCTTTGTTTTATACAGCTCCAAGCATGCTGATGACATTCAGCAAACATCAGACAACAATAATAGAAACATGCTCCTATGTACATGTAGTTACCGTTTTATGAAGTTAGCAAACAGTATGCGATGGGAATAACCCTGTCTCCGAATTCTTGCCGTCTCCAGAATTCCCGTATAGCGTAGCTGTACCAGTACCTTCTCTTTGTCATACTTGTGTGCCTGTCGATCATTGTTTGGCTTGATGCAACGGACAAAATGAGGCTGGCCAACCACCATCTTGGATAATAAATCCATCAGAGAATACTTCAAGAAAATGGAGAAACATTTTCTATTGTGATACATAAAAGCCTCCTATTGTGCAAGAACATCTGTGCATTTGAAATTTCATTTCACATGAGTGATACTGTAGGTATAACTCCAAATCCATTTAAATTCTGCTAGTGACTTAACTGTAGACAGATCTGTAGACAGATCAAGCTGAAATTCTAGCCTCTCTGACATCGATTATACTTGAGCCAAACATTACCTTCAGGCAAGCACGAATAACAAATTCCCAATCAGTATGTTCCCATAAATTGTAGTAACCTACAGTTCTAACAGCTAATTAAGCACCAGTTTTGTTTTTGGAAGCAGCAGTGTTTTTGATCACAGTTAAAAATACTCCAAAACAAAATGTGTATATTTTTTGCAAGTTTCTTTGATGGCCCATTGCGTTGCTATTGATGCTGCTGAACTGCATGAGCCATGGCATGGTCCATATCGTTGAGACCTGGCAAGCCAGTTCACTTAGGGAAAATTGATTCTGACCACAGTTGTCAAAACAGAAAGGTATTAAATAAGAAATGCCTTTACAATATGAAACAAATGGTTGTTTTGGGATGAGCAAATACTGCAGGATTGGGCCATGTATCAGGGAACTGAATCTCATTATTAGGAAATTAAAAAACATTTTTCTATGCTCCTGTATTTAATATCATATAAAGTCCGCATTCATCTCTGAGACAGGAGCTGATGGGGGACACCAGGGAGTAAGAGGTCAGGCTAAGGATGGGAGGTTGAAGTGTGGCAAGATAATAAATGTAACCTTTCCTTTGCTGGGGAGGGAATGAAGATAAGTAAATAGCCCCAAAGCACATCTGGCTAGGCCCATCTGATTCAGCATGTTCTTCTGGTTCTGTTATGGAACCACTGGGTGTAAGTAACTATATCTGCTTTCCCCAAGAGGAACCTGTGGGGAGAGAAGTAGTGGAAACACCAGTTCACAATTCACATTGATCCTTTGCACTGTCCCCACCCAGTCTGTACCCCAGCCCAGCACAGGGAGGTTTGTAGCTTTCCATGCCAGCACGGTTGAATCTGGACCTCGTGATCCTGAAAGGTTTCTACAGAATTGCTCCATTGCAGTATCCTATTAACACACAAATGAAGAGGCTAATTCCTAATTCAAAGTGACTCAAAGGAATGTAGTAGCCAGGAGTAGTAAGACAGCTATGCGACACTCGGCTAGACACACAACACCAGTGTAGGACTTCAAGCAGCATATATTCTGCATTAAAATCTGTATTTCCATTCTGCACATGCTGCACAGTGCTAAATTAACTATCAATAGCTTGGTGACAAAGCTCAATCAGCTAGGACAAGATAATGAATAAAGAGATTTGCAGACGCATTTCTGATTCATTGTAGATTTCTGCATGTGAGTGAGATAGCAGGATTCAGTCTGAATCTTCTTCTGCCTGCAATGGCAATCACGCTTTGGATAGCAGTTTCCACTGCACCACTGCTGTCAAGATGTAGCTAATCCCAATCCTTGTATCTGTTGCTAGATTTGCTGTATGAAGGGTATCATCAAACAATAACCCATACTCAATGGGGACCCCATCCTGAAAGAAATCTTTCCTGAACTCCCTCGTCTGGCCTTCAAACAACCTCCAACCTCTAAAAGCTCATCAGCAGAAGGAAGCTCCTCACAGCAGGGGAGGGCTCCAGGCCCCAGCATGCCAAGCGTGTGCTTGGGGCAGCAAACTGCGGGGGACGCTCTGCCGGTGCTGCCAGGGCAGCAGGCAGGCTGCCCTCGGTGGCTTGCCTGCGGAGGGTCCGCCGAAGCCACTGGGCCAGCGGACCATCCACAGGCACGCCTGCTGGAGGCAGCCTGCCTACCGTGCTTGGGATGGCAAAATTTCTAGAGCCGCCCCTGCCTCACAGAGCAGGACACCCAACTCAAAGTGGCACCAGATGCTGCCAGAACAACAGATGCCAAAACTGCAGACACATCTCCACTGCCACAATGATCAACACACCCCACAATACACCTTTCAAGTTCCATGGTCTTTCACGTGCCTATCACACCATGTGGTGTACCTCATCCAGTCCACAAAATGCCCCAATAACAACTATGTGAGTGAAACCCAAACAGTCACTGCTCTCACACAGGAAAATGATAAAAGACAAAAACCACCGTATCGCCTGTGGGCGAAGACGTCACAAAGCAATCACTGTGTATCTGATTTCTCGGTCATCATCCTCAAAGGAAACCTGCCCAACACTTTCAAAAGACAAACCTGGGAGCTTAAATGCATCACTTTGCTAGAAACTAAAAATCATGGACTTAATAAAGATATTGGAATTATGACTTATTATAACAATCTGTAGCCCATTAATCCCCTTTTTTTTGTCCTATGACTATAGGGGTGTCAATGTGCCATTTCACCTTGAATGGTCCCTTAGAATATGTTCTAACTTCTTACTAAACTATCTCTTTGACCTTGTATTTAGCTGTGACGCTCTGAGGGCACATCTATACTTAAAATGCTGCATCAGTGCAGCTGCATCGCTGTAGCGCTTTAATGACAATGCTCTAAGCTGATGAGAGAGCTCTCTCAGTGGTGTAGTTAATCCACCTGTTTAAGAGGCGGTAGCTATGCTGACAGGAGAAGCTCTCCCGCTAACATCGGGCTGTCCACACAAGCGCTTATGTCAGTGTGACTTACGTGGCTCAGGTGTGTGGGTTTCTCACATCCCAAGTGAGTAGTTATACCGAATCAATGTAGCCTTGTCCTGTCAGGCCTTGCGGAGGACCTTGTGGATGAGAGGGCATGGTGGGAATGCATACAGCAGGTGCCCCATCCACGAGAGGAGAAAGACGTCTATGGTTGAGCTGGTGCTGTGATTCAGGAAGGAGCAGAACTGCTGGCACGTCCTGTTGCCTGGTGTCACTTCAAGAAGATATTGCTGACGACGTCTGGACGGAGGGACCATTCATGGCCATGGAAAGATCTGCTGAGGAGATCAGCCAGTTCATTTTGTGCCCCCCGCAGATACGATGTCTCCAACTGTATCGAGTGAGCAATGCAAAAGTCCCACAACCTGAGGGCTTCCTGGCACAGGGGAGAGGAGCGAGCACCATCCTGTTTGTTTATACAGAACGTCATTATTGTCTGTCAACCCTGATACACATTTCCCCTGAAGATGGGCCTGAAATGTCTGGCAAGCTAGAAGCACCACCCGTGCGTTCCCCACCCCAGTGCTGATGCATCCATGACTAGTGACAGCAACAGCTGAGGTTTGGAAAAATACTTCTGCACAGACTGTCTGTGGATCAGGCCACTACTGGAGGGACTCGAGAGCCCGGGGAGAAAGCATGACCAGAATGTCCAGATGGTCCTGGTTTGGTCTATATGCTTGGGCCAGTCACACCTGGAGGGGATGGAGGCGCAGCCTTGCGTGCTGCACCACATAAGTGCATGCTGCCATATGCCCGAGTAATTTAGGCAGTTTCTGGCTGTTGTGGTTGGGAATCGGTAGAGACTTTGTATGATGGCACTCATGGCTAGAAAACAAAACTCAGCCAGGAATGCCCTGGCCTGGGTGAAGTCCAGGAGGGCCCCAATAAATTCTATTCTTTGAGTGGGAGCCAGAGTTGACTTTGTCATGTTGAGGATGAGACTGAGATTGGTGAATGTTGTATGTACCAGGTTCATGTGTTCCTCCACCTGAGCTTGGGACTGGCCCTTGATGAGCCAATCAGCAGGAAGACTTGCACCTGATGCTTTTGAAGGAAGGCTGCCATCACCGCCATGCACTTGGTGAACACCCAAGGTGCCGCCGATAGGCCAAAGGGGAGGACCATGAACTGATAAAATGTGCCGCTGACCACAAATCGCAGAAACCATCTCTGGAAAGGGATTATGGAGATGTGGAAGTACCATCCTTCAAGTTGAGGGTGGCGTACCAGTCCCCCAGATCCAGAGAGGGAATGATGGAGGCCAGGGAGACAGTGTGGAACTTCAATTTCTTCATGAATTTGTTGGGGTTTCGCAGGTCTAAAATGGGCCTGAGCTGACCTTTGGCCTTGGGGATTAAGAAGTAATGGGAGTAGAATCCCCTGTCCCAAATTCCAGGGAAAATACTCTACCTCCCCATCCCAGCTGTAGGAACGTTTGCATCTCCTGCACTAAAAGTTGCTTGTGAGAAGTGTCCCTGAAGAGGGACAGAGAGAGTGGGTGGGAAGGCAGGAGGGAGCAGAATTAGAGAGAATATCCCAATTCTATGCTCAGGACCCAACTGTCTGAGGTTATTTGAGCCCAGGCACGGTAGAAATGGGATGGACAGTTCACAAGGGAAAGGGAAGGATCCAGGTATTGAACTGGTGCTCCGTCTTGGGCGTATCTTCAAAAGTTTGGCTTTGAGCCCAAGGGCTGCTTAGCTGAGCCCTGCCCTTGTCTGGAGGAGGCCCGAGATGAGCGCCTCCTATTACTTCTGCCCCGCTTCCTACTGTAGTCCTGTCTAGGACGGGCAGGGTAGAACCGTTGGGCAGCCTAGCACTTAAATGCCTTTCTTTGTGGGGCTGGTGTATGCAGCCCCAAAGATTTGAGGGTCACCCGTGAGTCCTTAAGGCTATGCAGCCTTGAGTTTGTCTGCTCCACAAAGAGGCCAGAGCAGTTGAAGAACAGGTCCTGAATTGTGTTCTGGACCTCATGCGGCAGCCTGAGACCTGTAGCCAAGAACTGTGTTTCATAGCTATGGCTGTGCCCAGAGTGCGGGTGGCTGAGTCAGCTGAGTCCAGAGTGGCCTGAAGAGAGCTCCTGGTGACCTCCTCCAGAACCACTCCAAACTCTGATCGGAAGTCAGCTAGCAGCAATTCCTGGAATTTGACCGCAGAGCCCCAGGAATTATAAGCATAGCGGCTCAGGACCACTTGCTGATTTGCTATGCGAAGCTGGAGCCCCCTAGTGGAGTAGACTTTCCACCCAAAGAGGTCCAGCAACCTAGCATCCTTAGATTTGGGGGTAGGTTCCAGTTGCCCCTGGCATTCTATGTGGCTCACCATCTCCACCACCAGGGTCCTGGGCTGCAGGTGGGTGAAGAGGTGCTTGTAATCCTTGGAAGGCACAAAGTGTTTGCGCTCTATGCCCTTGGCTATTGGTGGGATAGAGGCGGGTGTATGCCACAGCACCTTGGTGGTATTCTGTATGGTTTTGATGAGGGGCAAAGCCACCCTTGAGGACTCGTCAGGGGCCAGAATATCCACTATGGGATCCATATCCTCAGAGACCACCTCTGCCTGCAAGTTCAGGTTCTGGGCCACCCTCCTGAACAGGTCTTGATGGGCCCCAGTGTCCACAGTGTACATAGTGGTGGAGGTGCCTGCTACTGCCTCATCCAGGGAGGATGAGGACGATGCCCTTGGAGGCACGCGGTCCTCTTGCCCCTCTGGCTCATGGGGATCTCCTTGCGCTGCTTGAGAGGTGCAGGAAATGGCAGCAGCTGTTTTGGTGCCAGTGCCTGTTCTGGTGCTGACGTCCTCATCAGTTTGGGCTTGTGCATCCCTAACCCGGGGAGGCTCCTGTGCTACAGATGTGGCCGTTGGTGGGATTCACACCTCCAACGTCACCAACAGGGCCCTGAAATCTGGGCCCTGGATTTGGCGGTAGGCCCACATGGTGTCCAGAAGGCCACTGCGTCGGTCCCTGTCACTGCATAGGCCAGGACATTACAGGCCCCGGCTGCCCTTTGTCTTGCCTGGGGCTATGCTGGAACTGGTGCCAGGAGTGGGGCTGGCTCTGCCTGGAAGCATAAGAGTCTTCCTCTGAGGAGAAGTCTGAATCTGACCAGGGTGCTGCAGATCGAGATGGTGCCGGGGATCAGTGCTGTGGTGAAGGCGATCGGCACCACATCATAGTGGGCTTGCCCTTATGCCGGATTGGCGTCGGTGCCAACGATGTTGTCAGTTCTGGAGCTGGAGCCTGAGCCGGCACCTGTGCACCTGCCAGGGAAGTGGGAAACTGTGTCATCATGGCGATCAACTCCCTGCCCATCTCAAATGTGTCTGGTGTGGAGGGAGCATCCAAGTCCTCCTCCAAATCTTTCCGTACCGGGGAGTTCACTGTGGCCAGATGCAATGGACTTCCCTGAGAGGCCGGAGTCAATGGCACCAGTCTAGGCAGACCCGACGCTGGGTGTTCTGACGTGGGACACGCCGCATTGGTGCCTGTCTGCCCTGCTGCCCTAGCAGAGGAGTGCCCCCTGTCAGCTCTCTTTTTCTTGTGTGGCACTGGCGACTGAAAGCGGTGCCTCACACTAGAGATAGTCCTCAGTGCTGGGGAATGGCAGTGCTATGGCCCTTTGCATGAGTCCTTCCTTGGTGCTGAGGCTTCCCGTGCCGAGACCGGGACATTGTGCACTGAAGCGCCCGGTCAGACACCGCGTGGGGCGGGTGAGGTTGAAGAGCTGACTCCATTAGAAGGAGCTTTAAGTGAAAGTCCTACTCTGTCTTAGTACTGGCCTTAAAACCCCTGCAGATTTTGCACCTGTCGGACTGTTGTCCCTCCCAGAGACACTTTAGACAGGAATCGTATTGGTCTCCCTTTGACATGGGCTTCAGGCAGGACCCGCACAGCTTGAAGCCCTGAGACCGAGGCAAGCTCCAATCCCCGGGATGGGAACAAAGTAGTGTGTGTTTGTGGGATAACCCTCAACTAAAACTTAGCTAACTACTCCACTTATCACTAACTAAAACTTTCAAACTATTTACAGGGAGAAAAGGAGAGTCCACTACGGAGTCACTTGCTAAAGCAAGAGAGGAGCTGCTCCAACAACCATCACTGGTGGTAAGAATAAACTGAAGATGCAGTGGGTTGGCAGGGACCTATATACATGGCCATGAAGGTGCCACTCTAGGGGGCCCCACAGCCAACCCAATGGATACCGCTAGGAAAAAACCTTCTGACGATTGTGCACGCGGAGCACACACACCTACTTGGAATTTACATGAGCAAGCACTTGAAGAACAATAAATATTAATTCTACTCCAGCATAACATAAGAAAAGAGCTGGTGTCTTACTCTAAAATAAGAAGCAACCGTCTGTGTTTTCATACTGGTCGTCTCTCTTGGATGAGGTGTAGAATCTTCAGTTTCATTCTATACAGATCAAGAAAGAAAATGACACATCTTTACAGAGCCTGAGTTTATTTGGCAACATCCCAACAAAGTGCCCTTTAAAAGAACACCACTAATAAAAAGAAATATATATTCTAAACTGCAAAGGCTATTGAATAAACACTAGCAAAATCTGAATTGTTGCACAAGCATGTTACACTACTTTGTCACATGGTACACATACACTCACACACACAGACACACACACTGAGGACACAGTTTGATAACTGAACATCCAGGTAACTGTCACAAATAATGTGATAAGAGGAGACAATTTTTTTTATATCAAGGATTGCTGATGTCCTGAACATAATTTCAGCATCATTGTGATTTTGGTTATTCTCTACAGAACATGACCATACGCCACACAAATTAGAGAAAATATTTTTAAATTTCTCCTTTTAACTATGATAGCACAGTTAAGGAAATATTTTTTTCTGAAGTAGTTATAAAACTATAGTCAGAAAGAAGGGAAATTGTAGGTTTTTACCTCACGGAAGGAATACGAATTGCACAACACAAAGATATCCAGCTAAACAGAAAAGAAAACAGGAGAGGGAGAAAAACCAAGGAAGGGGTTACTTGCTTACTTTCAGTAGCAATAAGAACATTGCCTTTGTCTATCTTAAATGAAGGTTAAAAATACTGCCGTGAAATTAGGTTTCTTACCTTAGTACGACTGATTGATTTTTGGGGAGTCCACATCTGGTAGTTTATTGCTCTTTTGCTTTTAGTATGTGCCAGGTTACCTAAGGAAAGATGAGAGGAGAAAACCTGCTAAAAAATGTATATTTCAGTTACACTAAAAAAACACGTTATCCAAGTACCTGGTGATACGTCTATATAAACCCTTGCATTCATGTCTCTTTATTTCCCTTCTAGCTTTTGGTAATGAACTTTGAGAAAGCCACAATCATTCTGAGGAGATGAAACAAGGGCTCTACATTTCTTACTCTGCACTTACATGACCTGCTAAAGCAAACACAAAACAAAACACATCTGCCCCAACCAGGAAGCCATGCACTACAACCACCCTTCAGACTGCCGTAGCAGATAAAGTTGCCTTAGAGTAGGTGCAAATGTAATTTACATCCCTTTTAAGGCACTTTTCCACTGCCAGAATGATGCAAAGGGGTCTTATTCTAAATGGAAACCAGTCCCTCAAGCAAAATTCCCATTATGACTTCCAGGACTGGCTGCATTACAACAGTTTAAGCAGATACGGATCTTCTAAAGGAATATGGAAACATCTTATGAACTTTTAGCAATTGCACTTTTGGGTTGACAGAATCAACCATTCTAGCAACCTGACATTATTTTAGTTTCCAAAATGCTCTTTCTGGAGTCTGCAATATACAAATTGTGCTCAGGTACTACAGTGATGTGAGGACAAAACCTGGGTAGGCAGATACAGACATAATTCACTACTGGCTAGTGTGTCAATGGTTCATGGATTATGTGACCATATTAAGTACTAAAGACCCCTTGACCTAACAGAATGTCAATAGATCTTTTTATTCTCTTTAAAAAAATTTTTTAAAAAGCTCTCTCACTTTAAAAAATGGACCCACAATCCATATATTAATAACTCTCATATCCTGACAAAAGCCAAAGTCACAAAAAAATTCAGAGATACATCTGCCACATCCTGATACTGCAAAGTTGTGCTTATGACACTGTCAGTATCTGAACAGAGTATAATCTTAAGGTCAATGGGCCCAGTTCTGCTCCCAAATACAGAGAGAGGCAACAGGAGTTGACTCAGAGGAGGTGCACCTTTGCACCTCAGTGGGTTCTAATGCCAGGATAAAATTGCATGTGAAGGATGTGGTGTCAAAGTGAACTTTGAACTGTCCTGCTTCTATTGATTTCAAATAAAACTGACTTGCTGTTCTTATTCAGACAAAATTCCTTCTGTAATCAATAGGAGTTTTGCCTCAGAAAAGGCTTCAGATTACTGTAAGATACAATAAAATGTAGAGCATTATCTGTAACACCTTCTCTACTATTCAGTCTAGCTTTCCCGTTCAATTATAAATACAGCTCCCACATGGAGGTAACTGCAGGAGAAAACATGGCACAGGGGCACTGAAGCATATACAACACAATGTAAAAATATATCCTGTTTAAAAATGACAGAATATACTCTGATCATTAGTTCTATGGCACAGTATAAAGAGATGACACGAGATGATATTGGGTTTCTAAACTGTAATTTTGGAGAAACTTACATATTCTGTTTAGTTTCTAGCACTGGATGAAACACACCAAGGCTGCATAATATCATTTGAGAGCCAGACAAAAACCAGGAGTGTTCAGTACTGAGGCGGTTAGTTATTTGGATTAGAAAAATCTGCCACAATTACTGTTACATTACCTGTTTTGGTAAGAGGATGGGTTACCAACTGTCGAGTCAGATTGTTTTCTGATGACCGCAACAGCAGCACAATGTCAGCTGGTAAGGTATTTCTGTTTTTGGCTAAGAATCCACTTGCATTATAAAGAACCTGTTTCAAAAGTACATTTATAGTTATGCAGCTTTTCTTTATGTATCAGATGCTGCTTCCTACTGTAGCTTCCAGACTTTCGGCATGGAAGCCTAGTTGTAAGTACTCTGAAATGGGGCCTGTAGTATGTCAACAGACATAATAGTTTTTCAGTAATAAGGGGCAGTAATTCAGCCTTCTTTTTTGGCCACTGCTAGCTTTAATGTTTAATATGTAGAGACATTAAGATGATAATCATGAAAGAAAAATGTGAAGATGGTGACTAATCCCCGCAGGAGCCATGAGACATTTGTTCTGCACAGTGTACAAGTATTTGCAGTACACTTAACATCTCATCTTAGAGATTTGTTAACGGGAGATTTTCAAAGGCACTAGGGTCAGTTAAGTGCCCAGTTCTCATTGAACAAAAATCAATGAGAGCAACACATTTTACTCAGAATCTCCCCCAACATTGATAAAACAACAACAAATACATTTACATTCTCTTACCTTTCCTGCGTAATGGTAAATCCCAAAGGTTAGGTCTACTCTTTTGGGTCTCCAAAAGTATTTTGACTTCAAGTTATCTTCAAATTTTTCTGTAAGCAGATACACAGTTTGTCTTACTGAAGTAATTGTACAAAAACAGCGACGAGTCCACAGCAGTTTGGATCAGGACTCAAGTAAGGAAACTAAACTGGCTTTTCAGGCAGATGCAGAAACAGACTCACATTTTTTAAAGAGAAGGAGAAAGAACCATCAGGATGGCTGCATGGCTAAGGCACTGGACAAGGACTCAGCAGTTCTTGCTTCAATTATTGGCTCTGCTACAGACTTTCTGTGTGACCTTGGACAAATCACTTAATCCCTCTTTGCTTTACTTCCCCATTTGTAAAATGAGGATAATAATCCTGTCTATTTCACAGGGATGTTGCAAGGATACATTCATTGATGGTTTTGGAGGCACTCAGTGATGGGGATTATATAAGTACCAGTACAGACAAAGGGCTCATATTACAGCTGTCGTTTGGCTATAAAAAACACATGGCAGTATTTCTGGCTGTTCTGTTGTGTGATGATCTGTGATCACCCATAACCCTGATCCCACTCTTTATATTTGTGGGCAATGACTGAAGTACGGGTTTGCCTACACTGAAACTAGAACAAAACTCACTAAATCAATTGTAACTCACATCTTGAGTTATTTCTGTGCAAGTTTGTGTGTAGACATTCTTCTTCCAAAATAAGAGTGCCCACACACTGAGTTGCACTGAAACATTAACGGTGTAAATTACAATAGTTTAGGGATTTGGGTTCCAGTTTGTATGTAGACAAGCCCTGACACAGTATTTGCTTGTTTGAACATGAGACAGTTTCTGTGCCTTTGTGCCAGATTCATACCTTACAGAGCTAGAACTTCTTGACAAGAGATGGGTCAGACCAAAGTCCCAGATCCAAACACCTCTTTAACCATAAGAACGGGGTATTTGCAATCTGATCCTAGATCTGGACCCAAATTGGTCATTATCTCCAAAACCTTGGATCCAAACATTCCTGAATGGTGGAGTGTTTGAAATCTGGACCCATCTCTTGTGGCTCAGGCCCATCTTGCTGCTTTTCATAAGAAGAAATATTAATTTCAGAGCTGGATTCAGTTCCCCTCTCCCTCAAATGTACATGGGAAGCTGGACCATGTTCACACTGAAAACATAGCTAACAGCCATAAAAGTATACTTTAAACAGAACTTTAAAACTTATGCCTCCTAAGACCCTCTGAAGTATAACATACCTACCTACAAGCGTCTGATCAGATGCCCGTGGGAATCGACTTTCCTCATCAAGGAGAGACAATAAACCCATTGGTTTCTGGAGGAACATATCTAAGAGAGGCCGGTTGTCCTCATACTCTATAACTCTTGCATCAACACCTTCATATAGGTATTCATTCTGTAACAGATGATAATATGCATGTTTTACCCACAAACACAGAGAAGTTTCAGAATATGATTCACAAACTGACAGCTGAGCGGAATCATAATTATATAGAATAAACAATACCCAAGGGGCGAATGCATCAGTGTTTTGTAAGAAAGAATGTCACTTTGAATGTTGCAACACATGGCAATGCTATAAGCTTTAATCTTGCGTGCCTCATGCTGTGTGTTTTGTAAAATTATATACTTACCATGTACACACAAGACCAAATAAACATAAACAAAGTCAAAGAGCTCAAGCTACCATGTTTGAGGGCAAGATAGAGACTTTAGTGTCCTTCCATGGTTTACTCCTCTAGTCTGTATTGTAATAAAACTGTTCTGAAGTCATTTGGGGGCTTCGTTTATATTCCTACATTGCTTCATTAGTCAGACCTATTGCCAGTACAATGGTCAAGATTTGTAAAATGACAAGTCATCTTGAGACACCTTAAAAGGACTAGATTTTGGGAAGGCTGGAGCTCAGCACTTTCTGAAAATCAAAACCCTGTAAGATGTCTCAAATTGGGCCCCCTAATCACTTTTGAAAATCTAGGCCAGTGTATTCAATATGGTAGAAAACAAATCTAGTTTCTATGCTCAGGAATACAGAGATCTCAGACTTCTCAAGGTGATGAGAAAATCTACTACGCAAACTCTGCAAACGTATCATGCCCTCAGCATTTTTAGTGCCTTTTCTTTTGTTTTTAAAGTCTTTTTTATAAATCAGGGAAAAGTAGCCAGATTTTTCTTTAATTCTCTTGCAGTCTGTTCCCTAAATCCACAAAACAGTTAATTAAGCCTTTTGATTCTCTTCACAAATCATTTTTTTAATCTAAAGAACAAAATCCTTTTCAGTTACCTTGAGTTTTACCCTGACAGTTTTGTCTTATTAAGTGATGTCACCAATCCAGTGTTGCCTGTTTTCATTGCAAATACATTATCCTAGGGACTACACTGATTCCTGACAGATGGATAACATTCAACAATTGAAGTCCCCTATAACTAAGCAGGAAGGTCTTCCAGACCAATGAAGATCTCCCTCTGTACATAATTCACCTTAGTCTGAAAGAGTTGGGAAATGGAGAAGGTAACACGGAGCATATTTTGGAAAGCATTTCATCACCACGTATTGCTTTATAACAAGAAAAGCATGTCCTGAGACCTCTGATTACTTCACCTCTCAGTCAGATGGAACCAAAAGTATAATCAACAAAATCAGAAATGCTGATGTGACAAATAAGACCCAGACAAATATGATCTTCAAATCCATCTGAAAGAGACTACAGAATGACTGCTACAATCATACTTTTGGCCAGATTTACTTATTTTCTTCTGGCTTCCTAGACTTTTGGGCTTGATTGTGACTCTGACTGCATGCCCGCACAAGGAAATAAGATGTGACCCCCAAAAACAGCTCTATGTGGGAGAGTCATATCTTGGTGCCCACCATATAAGATTAAGCCGTTTTTACTCCTGCCCAGGGACAGGTGGATGGGGAGCAGTGTGACTATATGGAATCTTGGCTTCATCCCATCACTCATTGGTCTGAGTCATGAGGCCAGCACAGGAGAAGAGCATAATCAGATACCAGTGGTGCAGCCTAGCAGTAAATTAGTATACCTTCAGGATCAAGGAGGCTGCAGAGGAGGAATTGTGACTCAGAGGTATGTTTATGAGTCACAGTGTCTCCCAAGGATAATCCTGGCATGGTGCAATTTACACACCAATAAAAATATAAGAAAGGTCATACTGGGTCAGACCAATGGTCCATCTACCCAGTACCCTATCTTCTGCCAGCTGCCAATACCAAAAGCTTCAGAAGGCATGAACAGAACAGGGCAGTTATCGAGTGATGATGTCCAGTTCCAGCTTCTGGCAGTGAGAGGTTTAGGGATACCCAGACCATGAGGTTGCATCCCTGACCATCTTGGCTAATACCCATTGATGGATCTATCCGCCATCAACTTATCTAATTCTTTTTTGGACCCAGTTATACTTGTGACCTTCATAACATCCCCTGGCAATGAGTTCCATGGGTTGACTGTGTGTTGTGCGAAGAATTATTTTCTTATGTTTGTTGCCTATTAATTTCATTGGGTGACCCCTGGATCTTGTGTTATGTGAAGGGGTAAATAACACCTCCTTATTCACTTTCTTCACATCATTCATGATTTTATAGATGTCTATTACATCCCTCAGTTGTCTCTTTTCTAAGCTGAATAATCCCAGTCTTTTTAATGTCTCCTCATATGGAAGCTGTTCCATACTCCTAATCATTTTTGTTGCCCTTCTCTGTACTTTCCCCAAATTTAACGTATCTTTTGTGACCAGAACTGCACGCTGTGTTCAAGGTGTGGGTGTACCATGGATTTAAATAGTGGCATTATGCTATTTTCTGTCTTATTATCTATCCCTTTCCTAATGGTACCCAACATTCTGTTAGTTATTCTGACTGCCACTGCATATTGAGTAGACGTTTCCAGAGAACTATCTATGACTACAAGATGTCTTTCCTGAATGGCAACAGCTAATTTAGATGCCATCATTTTGCATGGATAGTTGGGATTATGTTTTCCAATGTGCATTACTTTGCACTTATCACATTTGAATTTCATTTGCCATTTTGTTGGCCACACTCGGTTTTGTGAGATCCCTTTGCAACTCTTCCCAGTCAGCCTTGGACTTATCTATTTTGAGTAATTTTGTATTGTCGGCCAACTTTGCCACTTCACTGTTTACCTTTTTCCAGCTCATTTATGAATATGTTGAACAGTACTGGCCCCAGTACAAATCCTTGGGAGACCTTGCTATTTACCATTCTGAACTGTGAAAACTGACTATTTATTCCTACCCTTTGTTTCCTATCTTTTAACCAACTACTGATCTATGAGAGGACCTTCCCTCTTATCCCATGACTCCTTACTTTGCTGAAGTACCTTTGATGAGGGACCTTGTCAAGGGCTTTCTGAGAATGAAAGTACACTATATCCACTGGATCACCCTTGTCCACACATTTGTTGAAACACTCCAAGAATTCTAGTAGATTGGTGAAGCGTGATTTCCATTTAGACAAGTCATGCTGACTCTTCCCCATCATATTGTGTGCATGAATATGTCTGATAATGCCGTTCTTTGCTATACTTTCAACAAATTTGCCTGACAGTGAAGTTAGGTATATTGGTCAGGATCACATCTGGAGTCTTTTAAAAATCAGCATTACATTAGCTATCCTCCAGTCATCTGGTACAGAGTATGATTTAAACAATAGGTTACATACCACAGTTAGTAGTTCTGCAATTTCATATTTGAGCTCCTTCAGAAATGTTGAGTAAATACCATCTGGTCTTGGTGACTTATGATTGTTTAATATATCAATCTGTTCCAAAACCTCCTCTGCTGAAACCTCAATCTGGGACAGTTCCCCAGATTTGTCACCTAAAAAGAATGGCTCAGGTGTGGGAATCACCCTCCCATCCTCTGCAGTGAAGACTGATGCAAAGAATTAATTTAGCTTTTCTGCAATGGTCCCATCTTCCTTAAGTTTGCTCATGTAGCACCTCAGTTGTCCAGTGGCCCCACCAACTGTTTGTCAGGCTTCCTGCTTCTGATGTACTAAGGAAAATGTTTGCTGTTAGTTTTGTGTCTTTTGCTAGTGTAGCAAGGCACCCCCTTTACTTTGTCAGCATCAGCGTTCCTCTCTTTGGCGGTGGGGGCCTGGAGTAAATCAGTCCAACTCTGAAAGTTTTTAATGATTTGCTCTGGTTTATTTTTTCAGTATTTACAAGGTGGGCCTCAAAGTAGGCCCAACTACTTCAATTAAGCAAAAAGCCAAACTCACAACACAAAAGAAATATATTTCCTTGTCCCCTCTCTGGAGCGTTGCATCATTATGCTGGCTTCTGGTTGCCAGTCCTTCCCCAAACAGAAATTAACTTGACTGTTTCCTCTCAAGGAGGGAAAGCAGCCTTCCACCTAGGAGAAGCCTTTTCTCCCTGCTGCTCCTAACCCTGCTGCAGCTTGTTTCTCATCCCTCCCTCCTTCCTCTCACTCTCTCTCTCTATCTCCAGAAGAGAGGTTTTTAGAGGTCACAAGCAGCCTTTAATTGGCCACAGGTATCTCTAATTAATGTGAGGTAACCTCTTTTCAGTTCACCATTCTAGGGCTGATACACTTGCCTTCCACCACACTTACAGCTGTCACGTCTGACTTTGTCATGCTAGTTGCTCTTCACGTTCTTTTCTGACCTGCCTAATTATACTTTTACACTTGACTTGCCAGAGCTTATGCTCTTTTCTGTTTTCCTCAGTAGGATTTTTAAAGGATGTCTTTTTGTCTCTAACCACCTTTTTTGCTCTGTTGTTTAGCCATGGTGGCATTTTTGGGCCCTCTTACTGTTTTGTTTTAATTTGGGGTTTATATTTAGTTTGAGCCTCTAAGATGGTGTTTTAAAATAGTTTCCATGCAGCTTTTAGGCATTTCACTCTTGTGACTGTTCCTTTTAATTTCCATTTAACTAACTTCCTCATTTTATGTAGTTCCCCTTTTTAATGTTAAATTCTAGTGTGGTGGGTTTCTTTGGTATTTCCCTCCCCAAAAAAGGTGGCTAAATTTAATTACATTATGGTCATCATTAATGAGTGGTTCAGCTATATTCACCTCTTGGACCACTATGCCACTTAGGACTAAATCAAGAATTACCTCTTCCCTTGTGGCTTCCAGAAATAGCTGCTCCAAGAAGCAGTCATTAATGGTGTCTAGAAATTTTATCTCTGTGTCCCATCCTGAGGGGACAGTTGAAATTCCTCATTGTTATTGGGTTTTCTGTTTTTGCAGCCTCTCTACTCTCCCACGGAATTTAACAATCACTCTCACCAGGTGGTCCGTGGTACATGCCTACTGTTATACTGTTGTTCAAGCATGGAATTTCTATCCATAGGGATTCTATGGTATAGTCTGATTCATTTACAATTTCTACTACATTTTACTCCTTGCTTTCTTTTACACATAGTGTCACTCCCCAACCAGCAGGGCCTATTCCATCATTCCCATATATTTTGTATTTTGGTATTACTGTATCCCACTGATTACCATCATTCTACCAAGGTCGTGTGATCTTTGATCAGGGCTGTAGTTGTCCCAAGATTGAGATGTTAGGTTCAAGCACAAGGTGTTATCACTAAGGACGCTTTTACTGTCAACAGTCTACATGTAAATAAATAATAATTATGATAATCTGCTTCTGTTGATTATGACAGTCAGAAAAAGGAGTAAATATTTCCATGACACTGATGCATCCTTAGACAAGCATTCCTGGGCAACATCTCCAATTATTAGTTTTTCTAAAACTCTAATGCTCATTAAAGGAGACAGTTTAACAACGCTGGAAACTGAACTCTGATTTAAGAGTAAATGGAACTTTCATAGCTACACACCATAGTTACACAGTATGAGAACAGCAGCACAAGCTTCCCTGTACTGCCTTCATATGCCTCAGTCCTGACCTGGAAGGACCACATGGACAGTTTAAGCCTTCATGATCATTTAGTTTTCTGCTTCTCTATTAAGACTGCCAAATGGAGTGTCACTAAGTGTCAATGGTTTTCGTGATGTCTACCAGGATATGGATCAAATCCATTCAATCATTTCACATTGGTCAGTGAATGATGTCAGGAAGCAAAAAACTTCCAGTAACTATGGAGCTGGGTTAGATTTAAATCAGTGACCTAACAGTGAAAGACTCTGTATTATCAGTCCCTCATGCAATACTGCTCCCTTCACCATATTGTGATGAAATATGAGACAGGAGAAAAAACTAATATGACATATTATAAAGCTATAACGAAAGAGATTTTATTTATATTAATTTCTAACATGTCATAAACCAGGCAGAGTCAGCTGCAGGAGGCTGCAAGCCCTAGTGATGTTTCACAGCATCTGAATTCCCTAAAATAGTTTCTACTCATTGAGAAGATATCACACAATCCACGAGACAGTATTCACATAGGATGTCACAAGGAATGACTGCACTACATTGGAGTATGTGGGCTCATATTTTATGCTGTGTCTGTTGTGATCAAACTAGGTAATATTACCCTGTGCAGATTTGCTGCACTTAAATCTATAGGGACAATACTATTAAATGCAGTTCGTAATTTTGTTTTGTACTAATAGAAAACAACTGAGTCATGAAATAATGCCACTTTGTTGATGTGATAATATGAAGTCCCATTTGGTTTAAAGATTAACTTTAGGAACTTATTCAGAACCTGTCTTTTACCATCTTACTAAAGCAAAAGATGCAATTGTAAAATTAAAAATAAATATAAGAGACGAGGCGGGTGAGGCAGTATCTTTTAATGAACCAACTTCTGTTGGTGAAAGAGTCAAGCTTTCAAGCTACACAGAGCTCTGCAGACCTGAAGAAGAACTCTATGTAGCTTGAAAGCTTGGCTCTTTCACCAAGAGAAGCTGGTCCAATAAAAAAATATACTGCCTCATCCACCTTGTCTCTCCAATATCCTGGGACTAACATAGCTACAACACCACCGCAAACAAAAATGAATGTTGCACATGCCTTATCTAAAAGCACATTAGGTTAGGGTCCTTCTGACCAATGCATTTATCATCTGTATTAGCATGCATCAAATTTCACTAACATGCTCATATAATGGGTCACAACGAGAAGGTCAATCTTCTGAAATATACTGTGTCAAACATCACAATTCATATCTTTGCTAAGACAATACAACCAGTGCTGAAATAACCAGAATTTATGGAGAAACGGAAAAGTTGTCCATCTGGCCAATACCACCTAGATCCCCTCTACGAAGATTCCTATCAGTCCTGCATGGAGAGGAAGGTCAGCTCCCTCCACTGTAGTGTCACTTCCCTGGACCACACAGACCCCTTTCTGCAGGGTCAAGTGAAAACATGCTTTGTCCCCCCACAGTCCCAAGGTCCAGGGAAATGCTGGCAGCTTGGGCCCATCTCCAGGCAGGAGAAATGCCCTCTTTAGGGCACTTCTCTAGGCTACTGAGGCTGTATTTCAATTTGCAAAGCACAATGGTTTGTGTTAAACAGTAAGTTCTTTTGTTCTCAACTTTACATCTACCCAGAAGTACATAAACTAGCTGCAGCAGGCAACTTTCTGCTCTAACAGGCATTTTGAGCCGAATGCTGCTAGATGAAGAGCCTCAGTTACTACCCTTACACAACAAAACAAGCTACTCCACACACAGGCTGGGGGGAAGCTTTGGCAGCATGGTGCCTTCAGAATCATGGAGTTAGAGACCAAGATGTTGGGCCAGAGACATGGTGTTTCTGTGTGGATGGTCCTGCCTCCTGTCAATCCCCAGGACCTGCAGAGTTGAGGGGCAGTTCATTGCACATCTTGCAGAGTTTGTTCCCCTTGATTCAAGACAATTCTATGATTAGACCCTCACAAGGTTTTCCCCTACTTTTCCCCCCAGCTTCTATTTACTCCAGATCCAAATCTATATCCTGACAAACATAGTGGGACAAATTCATTCTTCGTTGTTACCCCATTTATGTCAAAGGGATGGATTTCAATCCAGATTTCCTATTTCTTACCTTTAGATTAGAAAAATTCCCCTCTCACAGTTGCCATACAATTAGTCTTGTGTAGAGATGGCGCTAATAGCTACTGTAAGACTGAGTACGCCCTCAGTCTGTGGATGTGCTGAACTAACACGTTCCCGGGATCCTTGGCCACATCCCCTCTCTGGCCAGTGACTTCAGCTTTTGGGGCTTTACTAATTGGGTCCATGCTCCCCAGCAGAGTAGTTTTGTGGACATCTTGCACTGCTGTGATCCTCTCACCCCTGGCTAGACTTGCTGTCAATAGGATGATGTGCATCTGGTGATCCATCGGCAGAATCCAGGAGTGAATCTGGCCCACTATTTGCAGAGAATTAAAAAAAACTGTTCCTCAAAATAAAGAGGCAGCACGTACCCCAGTCTTCACTTCTTCCACTCAGAAAGCCTGGGGAAGAGACAAGCTTTATACTGTGCCTATAAGGTTAACAAATGGAGTCTGTTAGACCGGTGGGAAAAGTGAAGCTCAGAATTGAAGACCATCCTCTCAGAATGCTTTGCTGGACTGTTAGCCCAAGTGCCGGACTGACCTCAATTTCCATGGCAGCTCATATAAAGGTCTCATATAAACAGGAATGAAACAAGCCACTTAAAGGAAGAATTAGATTTGTACCTTATTTACATACAGTGCCATAGATGTGCAATAATATATACAAAAGTATAGGTGGATACTTCCCTGTTATGAAGAGCTTACAATGCACATGGTGGAGGAGCTGCTTTTCAGATCGAAGTATGTTTATATGTAATAACATTTTTCAGTTTTGAAATTTATTTCAGAGCTCATTAAATATGCCAGTGTGACAATGCTAAAAATGCTAAAAACCAAAGCCCAAGTCACTTCATCTTTCTGTGCATGTGTTTCCCTAGCTGAAAAATGGAGATAATGATACTTCCTTCCTTTGATGCCTAATGATGAAAAGCACTATATAAGACCTACATATTATCATTATGATCATCAGCCCCAG
Source organism: Gopherus evgoodei (assembly GCF_007399415.2). Classification (NCBI taxonomy): domain Eukaryota; kingdom Metazoa; phylum Chordata; order Testudines; family Testudinidae; genus Gopherus; species Gopherus evgoodei. The sequence goes on from NC_044323.1 coordinate 33,746,783, forward strand.
TTATTATCCCTGGAACTTGTACAGCATAGGCAAAGGCAGCACAGACACCCCCAGAAATGTGCCACCTCCATCAGCGTAGGAATAATTTAGTCTTCCATGTTCATTCATTTATTGGCTTCAATTCCTCAGATTGCCAAAAAGCAAGCCACTTAAGTCAATTGTGCTGTTGGTTTTTGTTATGAAGACGCCTGTTCAGTGGGAACTAGACTAAGACCACCCACTTGACCTAGGCCACCAACCACACAGAGATATGTTCCATTTCAACCACTTTGACCTGGTATGGTATGAAGTTATTCAAATAATTGGGGAAGAGAGAAGGACTCATATATTGACAAGGCTGCACTCCTTTCTTTAGAAGAATGAAGAGAGAAAAATTGTATTGTTTAATTTTGTACAACACAGTGATAAGTGCTATATAAAAGCCTAAAATAGAAGGGAAATAATCCCACAGATGTTTATAGACCCAACCACCATTCAGTCCCTTCATATTTTTCATTTGCAAATTGATAAATGTATTCCATTAATTATCTAGGATTATAATTTAAAAAGAAACCACACACATGCACACAAAACCACTAAGGATTCACAGTCAAAAAACAATGCTATTTACATTTTACAATAGCTATGCTGGCACATTGCTTTATGCCAAAATTCAGTTGGCTGTAAGCATTCTGGAGGTTTGGAACTCAAAGAGTTGGAGGATTCTAAATGGTCCATGATTACATTAATTTCTCCCCCTTTGAATATCTTAAATGAGAAATGAAAGTTGTAGAGCAGATGTGCCTATCATAGCTTAAATGTGTTTAGGAAATGTTACAGAAATTACGGGAGTTCAATGTGCAAAACAAAGCAACACTATACACACAAAGGAAATCACAGACATTTATAAAGATTTACAGTATGCTGACTCCTGAAGAAAGGGATATCGTAAACGTCAGTTAACAATCAGAGCATATCATATCAGTGCTAAACTTAGCAGATCCCATACAATTAACATTTAAGATGCTGAACCACCTACTTTCTACATGATTGTTCTTGTGACACAGAACTGAAGCAATGTGCATGTCCCAAGCAAGGGAGAAGGAGATGTGTTATAATGGCCATTAATCATATTGTGAACTGTCCTTGAGCAACAGCCTTGCAATCAGTGACTCTAGTCACTTCCTGGATTTAAAATGATAGGGTTTGATACCCAACTTTGCACTAATTTTAGCTTGTAGAGTTAGTTATGCATCACTTCAGCAGTAGCCCCCGAGACTACTTTGAATACCCTGCAAGATAATATAATGAAGCTTGCTATAGTATCAGGCCTGTTCTGATCCCCTTTTAAATGTGGAACACACAAAACCAGAAGGAAACTCACACACACAAGCTTATTACACTAAGGGTATGTCTACACTATGAAATTAGGTTGATTTTAAAGAAGTCGATTTTTAGAAATTGATTTTATACAGTCTATTGCGTATGTCCACACTAAGTGCATTAAGTCAGTGGAGTGCGTCGTCACTACCGTGGCTAGCATCGACTATCCCACAGTTCCACAGCCTCCGCTACCCACTGGTATTCTGGGTTAAGCGCCCAGTGCCTGATGGGGCAAAAACATTATCATGGGTGGTTTCTGGAACATGTCATCAGTCGCTTCTCCCTCCATGAAAGCAATGGCAGACAATCGTTTCACGCCTTTTTTTCTGGGTTACCCATGCAGACGCCGTAGCACGGCAAGCATGGAACCCGCTCAGCTCATCGTCACTGCTGCTGTTGTGAGCTGGAGGCTTCTGCCTCAGGCTGGTCTCCCAGCCAGTAGCACTGCACAGTCGCACCTACCCCAGCCTACCCCTTACTCCCATGGCTCATAAAGCCTGGACAGTAGTAAGGAGCAGTTCAACTATAGGCTAAGCAAGTACAGAATGGTGGTAGAATGTGCCTTTAGATGTTTAAAAGCTTCCTGGTGCTGTTGGTCAGACCTCAGTGCAACCAACATTCCCACTGTTATTGCTGCTTGCTGTGTACCTGTGAGAGTAAGGGGGAGATGTTTATGGTGGGATGGGAAGTTGAGGCAAATTGCCTGGTGTCCAATTTTGAGCAGCCAGACACCAGGGCGATTAGAACAGCGCAGCAAGGCATGCTGCGCATCAGAGAGCCTTTGAAAACCAGTTTCATGACTGGCCAGGCTTCGGTGTGACAACTGTGTGTGTTCCTTCTTGATGCAAACCTTCCCCCTTTGTTGATTTTAATTCCCTGTAAGCAAACCACCCTCCCCCCTTTGAAATATAGTAACTATTGTTTTGAAACCATGCATTCTTTCTTTATTAATTAAAAAAAGAGATAACAGGCAAGGTAGCCTGGGTGGGGTGGGGGTGGAGGGAAGGACAAGGCCACATTGCTTATTGTAGCCACACTAAAAATCAGACTGCTTGAATGACAGCCTTCTGTTGCTTGGCAATTCTCTGGAGTGGAGTGGCTGGGTGCGTTCTTGGGCATCTGGGTGAGGAGGCTATGGAACATGGGGAGGAGGGTAGGTGGTTATACAGCGGATGCAGCGGGAGTCAGTGCTCTTGTTGGCTTTCCTGCAGCTCCAAGAGATGCTTCATCATGTCCGTTTGCTCCCCCAATAGACACTTCATCATGTCTGTTTGCTCCCCCATTACCTCACTATCATGTCCCGCCTCCGCTCTTCACATTCACTTAATTCTTTCCTGGCCTCTGCCACTGAATGCCTCCATGCATTAAGCTGTGCCCTATCAGTGCAGGAGGACTGCATGAATTCAGAAAACATGTCATCGTGAGTGCGTTTTTTTTCGCCTTCTAATCTGCGATAACCTCAGGGATGGAGATGATAGGGGAAGCGTAAAAACATTCGATGCTCTACGATTCTGGGGGGACTGTATGGTCACCTGTGCTGCTGAGTTTGCCACGCTGACCAAACAGGAAAGGAAATTCAAAAGTTCCTGGGGCTTTTCCTGTGTACCTGCCTAGTGCATCGGAGCTCAAATGTGCTGTCCAGAGCGGTCACAATA